>NW_027509192.1:18227500-18827500 GCF_051911475.1 Siphateles boraxobius
TTAATATGAAAAAAGATGCATCACCATGTGATGACAAATTACTGTGTGTAGAGATGAGAGCTGCCGCGATATCCAATTATTATTTGCATATCTATGCTTGAGGGGGTCATAACATTTCTCAATCATCTGTTTCTATGATATGTATTTTACATATGCTAATGTTACACACTCAGACACATGCATTTGCTTGCATGCAACACCCTCCAACGAAAAATATTTTCATTTAAGAAATATTATTAACTAAGAAAATGCACATACACTATTTAAAAACGTTAATGGCCAAGTGTGTTTAATATGGGGACTCACTTAGTAGCGTTTAGGCAAACTAATCTGTGTGAAAACATTCATGTGCAAATTTCGCTTTGAACTTAAAGGGATAGTTCAACCAAAAAACTGAAAATGATCCCATAATTTACTCACCCTCAAGCCATCTATATAGTGTATATGACTTTCTTCTTTCAGACGAACACAATCTGAGATATATTTAAACATATCCTGTGTCTTCCAAGCTTTATAATGGGAGTGAATGGAGGGTGAGATTTTAAGCCGAAAAAAATGCATCCATCCATCATACAAGTACGTCTCCAGGGGGTTAATAAAGCCTTCTGAAGCAAAGCGATGCGTTTGTGTAAGAAAAATATACATATTTAAAAATGTATTAGCTATAGTAACTAGCTACTCGCAGATGAACGTACCCATTCTGCGCAAGTCGACTTACGCCACAAAAAGCAAGAGAGGCAAATAAAAGGGGGGGGGGGGGGGGGGGGGGGTATAATGTGTTACTTTGTTCTTTGTTGTTTGAGTATACTGTAGAAAAGACAATGTTTTATTAAGATGAAAAAGTGTTTTGAATTTGTTTTGTAAAATAAAAGTCAGAAATTAAATGGGATCCTTTATTATATTTACTGCACTTACCCTGTAACTACACAGAACAAGGGGGTAACAAGCGCCACTTTAATTTACAGCCTTAATTTACTTACTATGTAACAATACGAAACAACACTATTTGCACAGTAATTACAGAGAAAGGTACTCTTATTAAGAAAAAAAAAGAAAAAAAAAACGTTTTAATTACACAGTATATTTGCCCTGACATTTAAGTGTCATTGCAATACAATGTGATAAGGTAAGTACTAAGTACTACATGGTACGTTCTAAACTAAAATCATAGCAGAAACTAATTTTTTTGGCTTAACGTTAAGTAGTTTAGTAAGAAAAGCCAATAAATTCAATATTTATCATACTGTGCTTACATACAGCTATATATATATAGCTTATATATACGTATATATATATATATATATATATATATATATATATATATATATATATATATATATATATATACGTATATATATATATATATATATACGTTTAATTTACAACCCGCAGATGTCAAAATTACCCTGTAACTACATTGCACAAGAACATATTTTGCCAGAAATGTGATACAAACTTTTATACAACAGACGTACAATTTTTGCCTGGAATATATTAACAGAATAGGTAGCCTACCTGTTAGTTTTAAAATAATTACATTATAAATGATTTGCTTGTATATCTGGTTGTACCCCTTTATTACCCAAAACTTAACATAATTGTTCCCTTATACCTACACGGAGGGACACTATAATTACAGGAACGTACACCATAATTTTGGTTTACTTACGAAGTTCTTTGCAGGTTGTATATATGCTTGTTACCCCTTTATTACCCAAAACTTAACATATTGTTCCCTTAAACCTACATGGAAGTACACTATAATTACAGAAACATACACCGTAATTTCGGTTTACTTACACAGTTGTTTGCGTGTCGTAATATAAAGTGTTACCAAATCCTCTGACATTTCTCTCTAAAATTTCCTAATTTTAGACTTTGTGACTGGTGTTTTGCTTTGCTCTATCCTCTGCGATTCTGCGTTCATCATTGCGTCATGCATCGGGTCAGGAGTTACTCAACTGCTGGAAGCTAGTTATTATTGCTAATAAAGTTTTAAATATGGATATTTTTCTTACAAAAACCCATCGCTTCGCTTCAGAAGGCCTTTATTAACCCCCTGGAGCCGTGTGGATTATTTTCTATGATGGATGGATGCCTTTTCTGGGCTTCAAAATCCAATTGCCTATTGATTTTAGAGTTTTATAGTAGAGAGTAGACACTTTCTGGTATTTACAGGAATTTTGGGATTTACATTGGGAAAGTGAATCATTGCATTGTTCATTGTGAACATGTATTGTTAAATGGCTTTCTGAGATGCATGTGAAGGTGTTTCACAATTCAGTGCACTATCAAACTCCATCAGAGACGTGTTTCTCGTGTCCTTGAGAGCCATTCGGACTCATTAAAATGCCACGCTCGTAAAAGGTAACAAGAACAAGGTAACGAGACGTGGGATGTGATCATAAGACAATGTTCTGCAAGAGTACAGCGAGATCACTAGGCCATTACGTCATGAGTTTTTCTTTCTTTTCCTCAGACATTACTCCGAAAAAGGAGAAAGAAAAAAAGAAACAAATGAGGCAATTCTTAACATACAATTGTTAAGATCTGAGGTCTGAGAACCAGGAGACCTCAGCAAGTCTTCATTTGTAGTCTAGGAGAAATTATAAGGCATATTATTACAGAAATGTCAGTTCCACTTCCAGTTTAAGTCAAGCTTTGTCTTGAAACGCTCTTCCTGCTGAGTGTGTGAATGCTATGACTGTGTGTGTAAAGAAGTGTGATGTTAGCGTGACGGAGGTGAAGAGAACTGACTTCTTATGAACCGTGAAGACTAAAGGTCCTCAACGTTACTGTGACATTTCAGGCCAAAATCAAAAGAAAAAGAAAAGAATTCGATTTTGCATAATGAAAATTAATTTGCATTATACGATTATTTTCATAATTAATCACATTTCCCCCCTCAGATTTTCATTATTATGATGCAATACCTTTTATTTTTTACTTTATTACAGTAAAAAATAAAATAGAATAACTCAATCAGCATGAATAGCATAAACAAACTAAATTAAACAGTACAAATACTAAATAGAAACACAATTTAATGCAACCTTGCTGAACATAATTATAGATTTTTTTAAATTTCTTTCCAATAAAAAAATAAATTCTTACTGCCCCAAACGTTTGAATGGCAGTGTATATTGTTACAAAAGCTTTCTATTTCAGATAAATGCTGTTCTTTTTCTTTCTATTCATCATTGATAATAATCAGAAATGTTTCTTAAGCAGCAAATCATCATATCAGAATGATTTCTGAAGGATCGTGTGACACTGAAGACTGGAGTGATGATGCTGAGAATACAGCTTTGATCACAGGAATAATTACATATTAACATATATATTTAAATATAAAACAGTTATTTTAAATTGTAATAATATTTCACAATATTACTGTTTAACTGTATTTTTGATTAAAGTTGCAGCCTTGGTGAGCAGAAGTGACTTCTTTTAAAAACATAAAAAAAATATTACAAATCTAAAACTTTTGAACAGTAGTGTGTGTGTAGTATAAATAAATAAATAAATATATATATATATATATATATATATATATATATATATATATATATATATATATATATATATATACACTACCGTTCAAAAGTTTTACATCTGTAATAAATTAATTAATAACATATTTTTTATTAATGTTATAATAATGAGTTTTTTAAATGAATTTTCTCACATATTTTCGCAATCAATCAAAAAAAATCATAAAACAAAATGTTTTTTTTATGTTTTATTTATGCTAAACATATTTGTTCTTTTTTTTATTATTAATTAAACAAATTATTTTTTTGATTATGGGGCAAAAAACAAGCCAGATATGTTCCTTACAGGTTTCAAGAGATTCATCCAACATAAGACGAAGAATTCCCTTGACCCTTTGCACCAAGAAAAAAGACCGTTTGCCCCTAGACATGCTCATGATTTGGATTCAATGGAGCTCTATAGCATCTCAGTAAATATTCTGTCCCGTCTTTCTCCTGTCAAAGTGTTTAACACAACCGTCCGACAAACTGACAGATAGCAGTTCCAGAGGGACCTTGACTTTTTATTCATTTATTCAAGGCAAAAGCAGTTTTTTCTTGGTTGGAATATGCTTCCTCTGTGAAGTGAGAAAGGTCACAGTGATAGCGGATGTGTCTGGACAAGCTGAGGTATCTCCAAACACACAACCTCACCGCTGATAAACGCTCTTCCTTTGAACCGTCCAACTAGCTTTACTATCTGCTCATCAAACTTTAAACCACACTTTCTCTTTATAGACGAGTCACAGGGTTAAGGTTCCCCACCAAATATAAGACAAGAGAGTCAGGAAACTCCTACACAAGTAAAATCTTGTTCATTCGGTCCTAAAATCCCATCTTTCTCTGACTGCTAGCTGAGCGTATTTATTATACATGAAAAACACAGAGGACATTTGCAACCAAAGCAATATTATCTGCACCATGTTGTCCAACATAAGGCTGGAATAAACTACGACTTTTGCTCCAATTTACAGTCTGGCTGAGTCGACAATAATTGTCGAAAGTGTGCAGTTTTTTTTAGTGTATAATGGGCACAGAATAGGATTTTTTAGCTTCAGACTATGTTTTCATCCAGTCAGAGGACATCAAAACATGTTTGACATTTTGAGCCGATTTCAGAACACATATAGTAGTGTATGACGCTTCTGAAACCGGAGCGGTCCTTGATCTACCAGTGATGCAATAAAATACAATAGAAATACAATAACATTACAACATTACATAGCTCGCGTAACAAATTAACTAACGCATCCAAATGCAATTGACTCGTTTTTTCTTTTTCTGAAAGTGTATGTCGTTTAGGCCGTGTGTCCACCAAAAAGCGTTTTTTTCCTGAGGCTAGCGTATTTCTCTAATTGTTTCCAATGGGAGCGCTGAGTTTTTAAAACACAAGGCGCTTAGCATCTATTTCACACTGAATATTATCTACCGGTCGCCAACAGTTGAAGAATGTTTAACTTTGGGTAAAGCGCAGCGCTCATCACTGTCACATTTTACCCAGCCTTCCAATCACAGTGGAGGAGGGGCGGGACAAATACCACACCGACCAACCGCCACATTCTGCTTGTACAACGATAAGAAATGACTACAAGAAGCACATCTCTTCATCCAATACTGGTGCCAGAGGCAGTACGCTACATTGTATCACCAAACAAACTATTTGCGAAAACAGATACTAGTATCAGTTCTGTGGTTATTCTGTTTCATAGCACATGTAGCGTCTCAACTGGAAAAACGCTGCGCCACCGAAGCGAGTGAGGCATTTCAGAAGATCGGACACACAGCCTTAGTGTATGATGCCCAGTTTTTCATGTAACCTTTTATTAAGTCGGCAAGTGCCTAGAATTTTTTAATTTGTTCTGATTTTAAAAGTCACATAGTGAACGTATCCTCATGCCTTTAGGGTCGGTATATCTTCAGGTTCAGTGTTAAAAATGCCAATGTGAAAGCTAAGCGGACCAGGACTAAATATGTAAACTACAAGTGTGAACACACCCTAACATTACTAGTTAGTACCATGATTAAAATTAAATTCAAATTTAGTTTATATATATGGACCTGATGTTATGTAACTAAAAGCATAAAAACATCTGACATGATCCCATCAGTTCAAACTCAGTAGTTTGGCAGAACTTACCGGTAACCGTTTCCCGGCTTCGACCTCGATCATTCCTCGCAGAAGGTTCTGGCAATCCGGTGGGATAAAATGGGGCATGTGAAACACACCCAGCTTCACTTTTTCTAACAAGTTTCGTAAATTATCATCGTCGAACGGCAGAGCGCCCTGAAAGAAAGACACAGACAACAAAAGAAAAACAATGCTTCAGTCTGAGGGGAAATACAGAGTAAATAAGGATTGATGTAAAATAGAACAAATTAGAAGAAAAGTGCTTAGAGGATTGACCCATAAATGCTACGTTTTCATTTATTAAATCTTGCTTTGCAACTTTTTTATGTGTGTACTGCTGACATGCTATAGATGAGGATGAAGAAGTTTCATTTCTGATGAAAAAACAAAACAGGGGAATAACAAAAAACTAAAGAGACAGGATGAGAGTATAAATGCACTCCAATCACTATGGATCTGAGAGGATTTTGTGTATTCAGCAGAGTTTGTCTGCCAGCAGTCAATTTCATTTTTGGTTTTTGTACCGTCTGCCTTTCTACATCAGGTCAATATATATATATATATATATATATATATATATATATATATATATATATATATATATATATATTTCATAAAGGGATGAATGAGTGAACTTCAGAAGAACAAAGTAAAAGAAGAAAAGAAAAGAAAAGAAAAGAAATGTGAGACGAGACAAAACAAGATGCAATGAGTTATGAAGACTGACAAAATGCAAAATAAAGGAGGTGAAATGAGTTGAGACAAAATTAAAGATTGATGAGGAGGTGAGACATAGTGAGACAAGACGGCTTAAAGTGAATGAAGAAACAAGAAAACATGAGATAAGACTAAATGAGATGCCATTAGAGTAGACAAAACAAAACGGGTTTTGATGGGGTGAGACCAAATTAAAAAAGAGCAGAGACGAAAGATAAAAATCTCAATATAATATAAGATGAGAATTGCCAACAAGACAAGGCATGGTGACACAAAATGAGACAATGAGATGAGAGCAGTGATCCTGAGAAAAAAAGCAAAGAGAGGAGACAAGACCAAATTAAATGCAACATGGTGAGATAAAAGAAACGAAAAGAGAAGAGGAGAAGAGATGAGCAGAGAAGAGAAGAGAAGAGAGGAGAAGAGAGGAGATGAGTAAAGATGAGAAGAGATGAGAAGAGAAGAGGAGATTAGTAGAGAAGAGATGAGAAGAGAAGAGAAGAGAAGAGAAGAGAAGAGAAGAGAAGAGGAAACAATATGGCACGAGACCAAACAAAAGGGGACAAAATGAAATGCAACAAGACAAAATCAAAAAGATGAGACAGAGTGAAGAGTCAAGGTGACGTGTGTCGGTGTCTCGGTGTGTCGGTGTGTCTGTGTCTCTGTGTGTCTGTGTCTCGGTGTCTCTGTGTGTCTGTGTCTCTGTGTGTCTGTGTCTCTGTGTCTCGGTGTGTAGGTGTCTCTGTGTGTCTGTGTCTCGGTGTGTCTGTGTCTCTGTGTGTCGGTGTGTCGGTGTGTCGGTGTCTCGGTGTGTCTGTGTCTCGGTGTGTCTGTGTCTCGGTGTGTCTGTGTCTCGGTGTGTCTGTGTGTCGGTGTGTCTGTGTCTCGGTGTGTCTGTGTCTCGGTGTGTCTGTGTCTCGGTGTGTCTGTGTCTCGGTGTGTCGGTGTGTCTGTGTCTCTGTGTGTCAGTGTCTCGGTGTGTCTGTATCTCATTGTGTCTGTATCTCATTGTGTCTGTGTCGGTGTCTCTGTGTGTCGGTGTCTCTGTGTGTCTGTGTGTCGGTGTGTCTGTGTCTCTGTGTGTCGGTGTCTCTGTGTGTCTGTATCTCGTTGTGTCGGTGTCTCTGCTTGTCGGTGTCTCTGTGTCTCTGTGTCGGTGTCTCTGTGTGTCGGTGTCTTTGTGTCTCGGTGTGTCGGTGTCTGTGTGTGTCGGTGTGTGTCTGTGTGTCGGTGTCTCAGTGTGTCGGTGTCTCGGTGTGTCGGTGTCTCTGTGTCTCGGTGTGTCTGTGTGTCGGTGTCTCAGTGTCTCGTTGTGTCTGTGTCTCTGTGTGTCGGTGTCTCTGTGTGTCTGTATCTCGTTGTGTCGGTGTCTCTGTGTGTCTGTATCTCGTTGTGTCTGTGTCGGTGTCTCTGTGTGTCGGTGTCTCGGTGTGTCTCGGTGTGTCGGTGTGTCTGTGTGTCGGTGTGTCGGTGTCTCAGTGTCTCGGTGTGTCTGTGTCTCTGTGTGTCGGTGTCTCTGTGTGTCTGTATCTCGTTGTGTCGGTGTCTCTGCTTGTCGGTGTCTCTGTGTCTCTGTGTCTCGGTGTCTCTGCGTGTCGGTGTCTTTGTGTCTCGGTGTGTCGGTGTCTGTGTGTGTCGGTGTGTGTCTGTGTGTCTATGTGTCGGTGTCTCAGTGTCTCGGTGTGTCTGTGTCTCTGTGTGTCGGTGTCTCTGTGTGTCTGTATCGTTGTGTCTGTGTCGTTGTCTCTGTCTCTGTGTCTGTGTGTGTCGGTGTCGGTGTGTGTCGGTGTCTCTGTGTGTCGGTGTCTCTGTGTCTCTGTGTGTCTGTGTCTGTGTGTCGGTGTCTAGGTGTGTCTGTGTCTTTTTGTGTCTGTGTGTGTCGGTGTCTCTGTGTCTCGGTGTGTCGGTGTCTGTGTGTGTCGGTGTGTGTCGATGTCTCTGTGTGTCGGTGTCTCTGTGTCTCTGTGTCTCTGTGTGTCGGTGTCTCTGTGTGTCGGTGTCTCTGTGTGTCGGTGTCTCTGTGTGTCGGTGTCTCTGTGTGTCTGTGTCTCTGTGTGTCGGTGTCTGTGTGTGTCGGTGTCTCTGTGTGTCGGTGTCTCTGTGTGTCTGTGTCTCTGTGTGTCGGTGTCTCTGTGTGTCGGTGTCTCTGTGTGTCGGTGTCTCTGTGTGTCGGTGTCTCTGTGTGTCTGTGTCTCTGTGTGTCGGTGTCTGTGTGTGTCGGTGTCTCTGTGTGTCGGTGTCTCTGTGTGTCTGTGTCTCTGTGTCTCGGTGTGTCTGTGTCTCTGTGTGTCTGTGTGTCGGTGTCTCTGTGTGTCTGTGTGTTTGTGTCTCTGTGTGTCTGTGTGTCGGTGTCTCAGTGTCTCGGTGTGTCTGTCTCTCTGTGTGTCTGTATCTCGTTGTGTCTGTGTCTCTGTGTCGGTGTCTCTGTGTGTCGGTGTCTCGGTGTGTCAACGAGATACAGACACACAGAGACACCGACACAGAGACACAGACACAACGAGATACAGACACACAGAGACACCGACACACAGACACCGACACACAGAGACACCGACACAACGAGATACAGACACACAGAGACACCGACACACCGAGACACAGACACACCGACACACAGAGACACAGACACAACGAGACACAGACACACAGAGACACCGACACAGAGACACAGACACAACGAGATACAGACACACAGAGACACCGACACACAGACACCGACACACAGAGACACCGACACAACGAGATACAGACACACAGAGACACTGAGACACAGAGACACCGACACACAGAGACACCGACACACAGAGACACAGACACACTGAGACACCGACACACCCGAGACACAGAGACACCGACACACAGAGACACAGACACACCGAGACACGACACACCGAGACACCGACACACCGAGACACAGACACACCGACACACAGAGACACAGACACAACGAGACACAGACACACAGAGACACTGACACACAGAGACACAGACACACCGAGACACCGACACACAGAGACACAGACACAACGAGACACAGACACACAGAGACACAGACACACCGAGACACAGACACACAGAGACACAGACACAACGAGACACAGACACACAGAGACACTGACACACAGAGACACAGACACACCGACACACCGACACAACGAGACACAGACACACAGAGACACAGACACACAGACACACAGAGACACCGGGGCACAGAGACACCCCGAGACCTCATGTTCCTTTTCACAAAATACCATTTCTGATGAAAAAGGCTCGATGATGACATTCTGAAAACATGACTTTATCTTCAATATTCATCACTCTTTTCAAATCAGAAACATAATAAAATGTGTTTGAATGTTTGTGACTTTCTACATAATTTGACTTGAACTGAAGGGGAAATATCTGGCTCTTGCAAAAATGAGTCTTTAATCTTCGTTCCATACACTGACTGCAAACATATTTCATGTTTCTCAGAAGAAATTAATGAATATGGGTTTAGAACAACATGAATTTGAGTAATTGTTGACAGAAATGTTATATTTGTGTGAGGTAAAGTCTCGAGTGACTCACCACTAACAGAGCGAAGAGAATGACCCCACAGCTCCACACGTCTGCTTTCCTTCCGTCATACTTCTCTCCCTATAACACAGCAATAACTCGCATTACAGATCAACTCTTCCATTCATAATTCTCTTTTTTCTTCCACAAAGTAAAAGTAATACTCACCCGGATCACTTCAGGACACGCATAATGAGGAGATCTGTGAAAACACATCAACTGAGTTACTGGCAGTAATAACTGTGTACAATAATCTCTCAGCATTTTTATCTTATTTATTTAATTTTTTATATTTTATATCTTACAAATACCAACAAATATATATACATATTTTTTAAATAATGATTTTATTATATTTTATTATAAAAATATTTTTCACACTAAATGAACACAGAATAATTAGAATTATATAAAATAATTATATATATATATATATATATATATATATACAGTATTGTAAAATTTATTGTATTAATTACATTAATAAGTGATTAGTGATAGTTTAAAATCTATTTGTCATTGATTCATTTAAGAGATTTGTTCAAAAACACTGATTCATGAAACAAGAGAAGTCTTTGAGTCATTGAATCATTGAAAAAAAATAATTACATAAATTAAAATAAAATATTAAATTAACATTTTGTCAGAATCTAGTCTATTCAGAATTGTGAGAGAATCTCTATTTAATATATATATACATATTGTGACAATTATCATGTTTTAGTTCAAATATATGTTGGCCATTTTTGTACTGTCTATTGTCACAGTGGTGCATATTAATACATGAATATAAGATATATATATATATATATATATATATATATATATATATATATATATATATATATATATATATATATATATATATATATATATTCTCAATCTATTCAGATTCGTGCAGCTCGTATATTCATGTATTAATATGCACCACAATGACAATAGACAGTACAAAAATAGCCAACATATATTTGAACTAAAACATGAAATATGCCGCATGGGGCTTTCAATGAATATTTGATCTTTTTGAACTGATTGACTAAAAAAAACTAAAATTTTCAGAGCACAGAAATACTGTACAATGATTTCTGAAGGATCATGTGACAATGAAGTCTGAAAATCCAGCTTAACCATAGTGGGAATAAATTACATTTTAAATAACATTAAAGTAGAATATAATGATTTAAAATTGTTTTAATATTTCACAATGTTACTTTTTCACTGTATTTTTTTTTCAAATAAAGTCAAGCAGAAGAGACTTCTCTCAAAAACTCTTCTGCAACATCTCCTGATCTTACTCTCTCCAAAATAATTTCTGTCACTATATTATTTCTGTCTAACAAAAAATATAAAATCATGGAAGACAGCGCAGATGACTAGAAAAGCTGTAACACCCAGAAGCAAAAGCGAATGAGTTTTAGTGGTACTGATCCGTGACGTCTGACACTGTTTGCTTAGAATGATTAATATCAAGATGTGGATGGAGGGACACAAAGACACACTAAAGAAGAAGACAACATCTTCCCGGAGTAATTAGGGTCACAAAATGTTGACAGCACTTCCTGTTACGCCAGCTGACATCCTGTCTCCATTAATCTTTCCTGACAAATCCTATTCTACAGCAGTGTTGTGCATCTACACATGATACTCTTTCTCAGAGATAAACAGGCACGTTCAGAGTTAATCATATTATTGGGAGAGTTTCTCAATAAGCTGCAAACATCTCCCATCATCCCTCAAATACCTTTACAAGCGCGCATCTATGCAAATGTGAATCCAGTTAGTGAGAGCTTTTTCTTCTCATCTGAACGTGCTCGACTTGAAGAACTCCAGCTGCATACAGAAACACTACAAACGTAGACTATAAAGCTGCCGTTCGGGTTTAAAGGCTCCCTGAAATCAAAATGTACGTTTTTTACCTTTTAGTATGAATATATTAGCCTTAAGGTTATTAATAAGCTGGTGTGTGTGCAAAACAAATGACAAAATTCACATTTAGGAGATTTAAGCATTCAAAACTTACAGTCTCTCACTTCTGCTAAAATGGATAACAGATTTTTATGACATCACCACAGACTTCAATTTCTCATCACATCTACCGTCCAATCAAATGCTCTCTAGAATCTAAAGCTCCGCCCCTTACGCTATAAACACCACCTGCTCAAAGCGACCATTGTCACAGAGCAATATGGGTTTGAGATGTGTGTTCGGTTGCTCAAACGCTCCAGTTTTATTACATATTCCAACTGGGTTATTTTTTCTGGTCAAATCCCAGGTTGAGATTTTTGGGCCAGACGTAACAATCCAGTGTTTGGGTATTTTTTTGTGTAACCCAGATCATGGGTCAGACGTAAGAACCCATTGTTTGGGTAGTTTTTGTGTAACCCAGATCCTGGGTCAGATGTAACAACCCAATGTTTGGGTAGTTTTGGTGTAACCAAGATCCTGTGTCAGGCGTAACAACCCAATGTTTGGGTAGTTTTGGTGTAACCCAGATCCTGTGTCAGGCGTAACAACCCAATGTTTGTGTAGTTTTAGTGTAACCCAGATCCTGTGTCAGGCGTAACAACCCAGTGTTTGGGTAGTTTTTGTGTTACCCAGCTCCTAGGTCAGACGTAACAACCCAGTTTTTGGGTAGTTTTTGTGTTACCCAGATCCTGGACCAGACGTAACAACCCAGGGGTTGAGTTATTTATCGTGGGCTTTTTGCGCCCTGTTAAGGAGAGAGCAGTGCAGCTCCGTCAAAATGGTGTATGTCTTCGGTATAATACAGGTTTGTGTACATTATTTGTATCTATAAATTCGTTATTTTTCTGTATATCGTTTAATTGTATGCAAAGCAACATACAGAGGCACCTAAGTGAGTCATCTGAGTCACATAAGCAAAGGTTGCATCAGTGTGCAAGCTGCATAAAATTTTATGATTTCATTCAAAAAAAGATACAGAATATAAATGCTTAAAAAGCTAAAATATGTTCTCAGAACTGTACACTGAATGTTTATGGACAGGTTATTGAGTCAGTCATATTTCGGCTACGAGTGAAACGCAGGGCTGCAGTCTGAAGTTAGAAGTTCCCCCGCAAAACATGACACAAGCTCCGGCACGAGATCCAGTGCCGTTTCAGTGGAAACGGGACAACTGGTCCATTACACTTGAATTACTTCTAGCTTAAAAGCATGCAATATGTATACAAAACTATATAAAATATACAATACTGTAAAATATGTTTTTTAAAAAAAAAGGAATTATCAGTGGTTGTGTCGAGTATTTTTTTTTTAATTTTAAAGGATTTAAGTTAATTCGTAAACATTAATTCATGTATGAAGTAAAATAATAATAAAAAAGCTAGTACTATAGTAAAAATGAATCAACCCATTATGCTGGGTTAAATAAACAACCCAGTTTGCTGGGTAAAATTAACCCAACATGTGTTCTGTCCCATATTTACACATGCCCTTGGGTTGAAAACAACCCAAAATGGGTTGTTTTTAACCCAATGTTTTTTCGCGTGTAACGTCATGATCGACAGCTGTGATTGCGAGTGAGTCTGCGGGACCGGGAGTGTGGGCGGGGCCTTGATACTGTGTACACCTGACGTAATCGCCAACGACCGTTTCTGGGATATTTTGGCTTAATTTTTCTACATGTGCCATTCATCTTTTTTTTACATAAAACATTGCTGAAGCTGTTCAGCACACATCAAAACAGACTTCAGTTTCACTCCAAACGTATCGGCCTCAACACATTAGCCTAGACCGGCCGGCTTGATGAGCATTGTGATTCTGATGGCATAACCACCTAAAGCAGGTGCGTTACATCTGAGAGATCAAAACCAATCTGATGTTTTAAGGCCGTAAAATGCTTTCATTGTTTATGTTGATGAGGAAGGCAAATTAGAGCTAAAAATAGAGCCATTAAGGGATGAGTTTATGGAGGATCCCTGCAGTACGTGTGCCGGATCATTTATCCACTCCAAGCTGTTTGCTAGAGCTCATTTCCCCTCTCGTTCCTGCAAAACTCCTCAACCAACGACAGCAGATATTAGATGCCTCATAACTGATGTGGGTGTGCAAACCATCAGACATATGGGTTCAAATGTGTCTTTTTGCTGTAATGTACAATGATCATTAAGCCAAAATGGTGCATGGTAATAGGGATACAAAAATAAACACCGTAAACACTAGCGGAAGGCATCCATGAAGCTCAGAATCAATAATGGTCATATTATCTGACGCCGGACTGGATAAAAAGGCATTCATTGGTCTGAGCCAAATCAAATGCTACACGAATAAGGGAAAAATCTGTATAGAACTATAGATTAATTATATTAATTATATAAATGATACATTTATTAAATAAATGTGTAAATGATAAAAGTTTTTAAAAGAATGAATGAATAAACAAGTGTTTTTGAAAGAATGATTATATAAATAGATTAAATGTTTTTAAATGAAATCACAAATTAATGGATTAATGAATGAATAAGAAATAAATTGAACAAATATTTTTAAACTAATGAAAGAATGAGGATTTAATATAATTAATAAATGAATGATTTTTTAAAAATTAATGAATACATGGAGAAATGATTTAAAATAATTAATAATTTAATAGATTTAAAATGAATAAATTAATTCATTTTTAATAAAAGAAATTAAATGAATTAATGAATACATGAATAAAATATTTTAATGATGAAAAAGGATGAATGGAATAAACGAATTAATTAATATATTGAGAAATGTTTTAAAAGAATGAATGATTAAATAGATACAATATTTTTAAATGAATGAATGAATAAATACATGAATAAATTAAATGAATAAACAAATATTTTAAAATTATTAAAAAAGAATGAATGAATGAATGAAAGAATGAATATTTTTAAATTAATAAATGAATGAATGAATGGTTATTTAAATAAATGAATAAATGGACAAATAGCCTATTTTAAAAGAATGAATGATTAAACAGATAAAATATTTAAATTAATTGATAAATGGATAAATTAAATGAAGAAATATTTTGAATGAATGAATGAACATTTTTTAAATTATTAGTAAAGTAATCAATGATGTTTTTAAATTAACAAATTAATGAATATTGAGAAACTAGTTTTGTAGTTGGGGGGGGGGGGGTCACATGATCTCTGCTGTCTCCGTTCATAATGACTAATAAACAAAAAACACTAAAAACTAATAACAATAAAGTTGCTCTACTTTTGCATAAAAGTTCAACTTTTCTTGACTTTCTCAAATCTACAAATAAAAAAATATATATATTTTTGACTTAAATTAATTAATATTGTATATCCATGTAAACTGTGTAATACGTGTGGTTAATGTACTGATACTATCACAAAAGAAACCCCTTCAGGGTGGAGTTTAAAATATTTCGGGGTCACTGGAAACGTCAAGGACATTGGGCCCAGAATCAGCACAAAGCTGCTCTGGAGATCATCACTGTAAGGATGATGGGACCCGAACGCCGATGTTGAGTCAGGGCGCTGGGAGGCTTCCGTGACTCCCTGTCCTGATCCTGACCCGAGGTGTCCGGGAGGTGCAGGACGGTCCCGTTTGACCTCTGCAGAGCTGTGATCATATAACATGAGGCGACTCGTGCACGGGAACGACCGTGCTGATGTTATTTACACTGGGCTCTAATCTATGGCCATGTCTGAGTGTAATCCTAAAGGTCGGGCAAGCATGGCAAAATTAATCAACTGACAAAAGGCCAAAGGTTTTATGGCATATGTGGGGTCGCTTTTTGAAAGGAGAAATGATTACATTAAGAAAGAAATAAAGGGCAGTAAATGAGTCGGGCTCCTATCTCCTCTCACCAGGCCTCGACCAAACAACGGAAGAAAAGAAAGCATGGGTTTTCATGACAGATAATCACACTTATGATGTAAGATGTCAGTGTCTTAAAACTCAGATGAGCTTTCATTGGTTGATTCCACATCGGTACACTGACAGTTTTTAATCTCAACTGGCAAATGGATGAATTGTTCATTTATTTAGCAATTGCGTTCAATTGTTCAAAAGTGAAATTATAAGTATTAACAAGGTATTCAAATAAATTATATTTTTAACTTTCCATCAACATGATTTTAGTACCATTGAGATGCTATTATAGTTTTATATTTAATATTTTAAAATTTACATTTTAAGTTTAGTTTAAAAAAATGTATGTCAATATAGTTTTTACTCATTTTTTTCTACAGTTTTAGTTTAGAGTTTTTTAATACATCAAGTTAAACTAAAGCGCCTTGACAACTAAATGTAATAAAATAATAATTTTTAAAAACATTTAAATGCAGTTTGTTTTACTCTAAGTAAAACGTTTTTTAATGGTTTTAGTTTTAGATGAAAATATTCTTCAAAGCATTTCCACAAAAAGTTTGAACAGCACAACTGTTTTCAACATGATGTTTGGGTCGCAAAGATCTGTGTGGACTGTGTGACTGACAAGAAGTTGAAGGCAGTGAACGATGACACGTTTGGGAAAATCTGAGGGTACATTTACTCAACAATGATGTCCTAAAAACATTGTCAAAGCGATCCCCGTTCGCACAGATCCACGGAAACGACTAAAAGCGCTGAATTCTGCCGCCATTAGATAGCGATGTCACTTTGTACTGCGCCTATAGACTGAACATGTAATATTCATGTGTATGAGGTCACCGTTTTCGCAAATTCGAGTTTTTGTAGTTTACATGGAGACGATATACGTATCGCTTTCAAAAACTTGCACTTTGAAACCCATTTTTAAAAGTTTGTATTTTCAGGCCCTCAAAACGCCACTCTTGTGTAAAATCAACAGCCAAAACGCATAAAACGTTTTCCGTTTTTAGTTGAAATCTGTGTTGTGTAAACAGCCCCTTAGAAGAGACGTACAGGTCAACAACTGAAATATCTTCAGATATTTACAACTCAAAGCTCCTTCCTAGCCTGTCCCAGAACCTTGGCAGAGATGCTTTTACTCATTTCAGTTGCAAAAAAAGTTAGCCAATCATAACAGACATTTTATATATTGAAGTCTTAAAGGTACAGAAGTAAAACACGCCAAATTATTGACCGACGCCAGTCCATGACATTATCAGCGCAGTGAGTCCATTCAAAAAAGGTTTTTTGGCACTATTCGTTTCACTTAAATATCTTTTCTTAAAATAACACACATATATTTAGATTTCCGCTAAAACACTATTGTATTGTGCTAAATTAACTTGAACCATTTAAGTCTCCACTATACTTAATTATCAGTCTTTAAACTAATGTACTGCATTTCATTTCACCATTGAAAAAAACAGATATGACGATTTCAAAACGCAATTTGATGATGATAAATATGCAATTTGGTGCAGTTGCTGATATTTATATGGCCAAAAAGTACATTTAAATTCTGATCACATTATTTATATAATATAAATCAATTAAATCTTTATAGTTGTGTAACAGACTACTTACATAAAGTGCATATAAATATGAGTTCTCACTCTATATCTCAGAATATTATTTCTTAGTAAGATGTTTGGTTTTTATGATCAAAGCTTTATAACTTGTATATTGGGGGCAAAACAAGGCAATACAATAATGATTGACAGATTTATATTCAAATAAATGTTCCTCAAAACCCTGATGCATTATATTTGATACTCACATTTTAACATGATTTTCCTAAAAAACAACATTTATGGATAAACAAGTAAACATAAGTCCAGTAAGTGTTCATCTTAGAATATTAATAATGATATAAAAGTATTTCTTATTAAAATCTATGCACTATATCTATAAAAAAAATCTATAAAATCTTAATTTAAAATTCTTTATTAAAATCAGTACTTTTAAAATTATACTAATTTAGAGGTCTTAGAATTGTGCATATCAGATATGATACATTCTTTACACATATATTTAGTGTGACTAAAGCTGAGCTCAAGGAGGGACGAGGAGAATAACTGAGGTCCTATATGACCTGAGCTGAACACAGTGCTTGTCCTCCTCATATATACGTGTTATGATAATGCTCATGTTCACTCACCCACAGCTGGTCTCCAGCAGACTGTCCCCCACCTGCAGGGACGCCATCCCGAAGTCTGCTATCCGGATGTTATTCTTCTCGTCCAGCAACAGGTTCTCCGGCTTCAGGTCCCGGTGACTGTTCCAGAGGAAAATCAAGGACAAGACAAAGAAATATTCAAATGACATGTGAAAGCTCTGGCCTAATGGTTATAGTCGGACTGGTAACCCGAAGGTCGCGTGTTTGATTCTCAATACTGGCAGGAGAAAGGCATCTAACCCCCAATCACTCCCCGGGCGCCACAGCCAACGGTGTGTCACGGTTTCCAGTGTGTGTGTTCACTACTCGCTACTCGTAATGTGTGTGCTCCAACTTGGATGGGTTAAATGCAGAGGACAACTTCTGAGTATGTTACAGACTTGGCCTTCACATGTCACTTTCACTTTCAATTTCAGTTTTCAATTATCTCTGTTTCTTCTCTTTCTTCCAGCACTGCTATTCTACAAGTCCCTGTGTCAGGAGATGACAGATGCCGTCTCAGTGTCTGATGTTAAGCTCTCCTCTGACCATGAGCCGACATGAACAAGCTTCTTCAAACTGTCTTAATGAATTTAAAGCTTTCTCTTAATTCATCTGTTGCCCCGCTTTTTTACTGTGTGACGCAAGATGACAGTTTACAAGTTTTGGTGCATAAAAAACAAAAGTATTGTGGACAAAACAAAACATACCAGGCTACAATGTGAACACAAAACAAAACAAAAACAAAACAAAACAAGCCAGGCTACAATGTAAACAAAACAAAACTAAACTAAACTAAACTAATCTAAACTAAACTAAACTAAACTAAGCTAAACTAAACTAAACTAAACTAAACTAAACTAAACTAAACTAAACTAAACTAATCTAAACTAAACTAAACTAAACTAAACTAAACTAAACTAAACTAAACTAAACTAAACTAAACTAAAAAAAACAGGCCAGGCTACAATATGTGCAAAACTAAAACAAAACAGTGCACACAAAAAAAGTGCAAAAAACAAACAAACAAAAAAACACCAAAGCAAATAAAAAAATAGATTTCATAAAATAAAACTCTATTTAGATTAAAATGCATTTTAAAGAGTTTTAAATGATTAAAAGAAGGAACAAAAATACAGAAAATATGGCTAATTTCAAAACACTTTCATAAATCTTAATCTACTAATAATAGTGTAATATTCTCAGCTCAGATTAACTTTTAGAAAATTTTAATCGAGGTCCACCAGAGGTGGGTAGTAACACGCTATTGTAACGAGGTTAGATGTTACGGGAAGGAGGAGGCGGGAACCGGCGAACATTTAAACAATTTAACAGTCCAGGCCTGTTCCTCTCTCTAACTCCACTGTCGTCGCTCTTCCTTTTATGCTTCCACTCCTCCGTGAGGTACGAGACCGGTGCGTCACGCAGGTGTCGCTCATCAGTGATCACGCCACCGGCCTCGTCCTGCTCACCACTGCTATATTTACTCCCATGACATTTACTTTTTGGAGAATATGTATATTTAAAGGTGGGTGTACTTTCAGGCCGTGTGTCCACCAAAGCATTTTTTCACGCAGCTGGCGTATAATTCCAATTGTTTTCAATGGGAGTGCCACGTTTTTTAAACGCCATGAGTGTAACGAGGTGCTGAGCTTGTAATTGACGCTCAAGCGCTGAGCGTTCGGCGTTTTTTACTGGTCGCCGAGAGTTGAAAAATGTTCAACTTTGGGTAAAACGCAGCGCTCATCACTTTCACTTTTTACACAGCCGTCCAATCACAGTGGAGGAGGGGCGGGACAAATATCACACCGACCAACTGTCACAACATTCTTTCTGTACAACGACATCAACCAGCCGAGCTAACCGAACAAAATGGATGAAAAATACATTTTTAGTATGAAACAAATTATCTGCGAAATCAGTTACAAGTAAACACTGCTGCGAATATTCTGTATCATAGCAACGAATCGTCTCAACTGAAAAAACACAGCGCTGCCAAAACGCTCTCAAGCACCAACAGCTAGGCGTTTTCAGCAGAGCGCCTAGCGTTTTCAGCTGGCTAAAAACGCTTTGGTGGACACACGGCCTCAATCTTACTCGAGCGCATTTCTAATGACAAAAAAAATTCTTTTACTTAGTTACACTGGGCAACACTCCTGTCGTTAGCACACTGTCTCTTTTAACTGGGGCATGATCGATGACCCATTCACGAATAAAATAATTATTTTAATTCTATTGTAATATTCTATTGACTTCATCATCATCTTTCTTGTTCTGAATCAGATGCTAAGTAACTACTACTCACTAGTCTTTTCATTGGATACTTTTCTACTCTTACTCAAGACATGTTTAAAATTTTTACTTTTACTACAACTTGAGTAATTATTTCCATTAGTACTTTTTTTACTTTGACAGAGTACAGATTTTGGTTACTCTGAGGTCCAGAGAATATTGTAGGTAAAGATTTCATTTTACGGGATTATGAGTCACAGATAAAAATGTGACTCACTTTTTTTGTGAATCTACATAGAGTAATAGATATAAAAACATGTTAAAACAACGATATTCTCTTCAAATGTTGTTTCAAATAGCATAAAGTTGTCTGAAAAAACAATGTTATATTAGTATATGCATTACAGTATGACAAATGTGTGTGATTACAGTTGTAGGATTGTTTTGTTTCTTTTTCTTTTTCTGATTTTATTTTAATTTATTTTTGTCATAACCATTTGTTACTTGTAGTGTTTGTTTGTTACTTGATGGAAATTTAAAGTGACAGTGACACTCAAAGTGAACATAAATAAAAATAAAAACACAGAAACACATTTATGAACCTGAATCTCATATGGACTAATAAAACTGAATATGAAAAGAGTTATACCTCAACGATGTTCATGGGACAAATTGCAGAGGTGAGGTTTATTAGCCGTCACACTGGTAACATCAGTAACAGCTCTTTAAAGCCTATTCCTGACACATTAACGTGACCCAGGCGCCGTAATCTCTCCTGAACAGAAACGGGTTGCTGATATGATCAGCGACTGACTATATATTTTCCTAATCGAACAGCTGTGAGGTTAATTTCCACCCCTCTGGTCTAGAGGTTAATGGAGAAACGTGGGAAAGCGAACTGCATGTTAGTTAGGTTGTGGTAATAAAACATCCTGTGATGTTTTTGATAGTATGTTGTTGGTTTTGGCCACTGAGGGCGCAGAGGCACCAAATGTTTCCCCAGTCTGCTGTGAGATCTTAAATTGCCTATTTATTGGCCCAGTGATAGTTTAAAAATGTTACACACACGTTGTTGTGTTGTTTGGTGATAGAGATCTGCATTTAAATGTTGCTTAATATGTTTTTTTATGGTGGCCGTCAAAACGGCAGTTCTGGCTGAAGTATTCCTTTCTATAAAAACCTAATAAACTGTATCTGTTTAGCATCTGCATGCTTAAAGACTACTGTTCAACAAGCGAGTGAGTGAGTGAGTGAGTGAGTGAGTGAGTGAGTGGATGAGAGAGTGAGTGAGTGAGTGAGTGAGTATGTATGAGAGAGTGAGTGGATGAGAGACTGAGTGAGTGAGTGTGTGTGTGTGTGTGTGTGTGTGTGTGTGTGTGTGTGTGTGTGTGTGTGTCTGTGTCTGTGTGCGTGTGCGTGTGCGTGTGTGTGTGTGTGTGTGTGTGTGTGTGTGTGTGTGTGTGAGAGAGAGAGTGAGTGTGTGAGTGAGTGAGTGAGTGAGTGAGTATGTGAGTGAGTATGTGAGTGAGTGAGTGGATGAGAGAGTGAGTGGATGAGAGAGTGAGTGAGTGAGTGAGGGAGTGGATGAGTGAGTGAGTGAGTGGATGAGAGAGTGAGTGGATGAGAGAGTAAGTGGATGAGAGAGTGAGTGTGTGAGTGAGAGAGTGAGTGTGTGAGTGAGTGAGTGGATGAGTGAGTGGATGAGAGAGTGAGTGAGTGAGTGAGTGTATGAGAGAGTGAGTGAGTGAGTGGATGAGAGAGTGAGTGAGTGAGTGAGTGAGTGAGTGAGTGAGTGAGTGAGTGAGAGGATGAGAGAGTGAGTGAGTGAGTGAGTGTGTGTGAGTGAGTGAGTGAGTGAGTGAGTGGATGAGAGAGTGTATGAGAGAGTGAGTGAGTGAGTTGATGAGAGAGTGAGTGAATGAGAGAGTGAGTGAGTGAGTGTATGAGAGAGTGAGTGAGTGAGTGGATGAGAGAGTGAGTGAGTGAGTGAGTGAGTGAGTGAGTGAGTGAGTGAGTGAGAGTGAGTGAGTGAGTGAGTGAGTGAGGGAGTGTGTGTGAGTGAGTGAGTGAGTGAGTGAGTGGATGAGAGAGTGAGTGAGTGGATGAGAGAGTGAGTGAATGAGTGAGTGAGTGAGTGTATGTATGAGAGAGTGAGTGGATGAGAGAGTGAGAGGATGAGAGACTGAGTGAGTGTGTGTGTGTGTGTGTGTGTGTGTGTGTGTGTGTGTGTGTGTGTGTGTGTGTGAGTGAGTATGTGAGTGAGTGAGTGGATGAGAGAGTGGATTAGAGAGTGAGTGGATGAGAGAGTGAGTGAGTGAGTGAGGGAGTGGATGAGTGAGTGAGTGAGTGAGTGGATGAGAGAGTGAGTGAGAGAGTGAGGGAGTGGATGAGTGAGTGAGTGAGTGAGTGGATGAGAGATTGAGTGAGAGAGTGGATTAGAGAGTGAGTGTATGAGAGAGTGAGTGTGTGTGAGTGAGTGAGTGGATGAGTGAGTGGATGAGAGAGTGAGTGAGTGAGTGAGTGAGTGAGTGTATGAGTGAGTGAGTGGATGAGAGAGTGAGTGAGTGTATGAGAGAGTGAGTGAGTGTGTGAGTGTGTGTGTGAGTGAGTGTATGAGTGAGTGGATGAGAGAGTAAGTGGATGAGAGAGTGAGTGTGTGAGTGAGTGGATGTGTGAGTGTATGAGAGAGTGAGTGAGTGAGTGTATGAGAGAGTGAGTGAGTGAGTGGATGAGTGAGTGAGTGAGTGAGTGAGTGAGAGGATGAGAGAGTGAGTGAGTGAGTGAGTGTGTGTGAGTGAGTGAGTGAGTGAGTGGATGAGAGAGTGGATGAGAGAGTGAGTGAGTGAGTGAGTGAGTGAGTGGATGAGAGAGTGAGTGAATGAGAGAGTGAGTGAGTGAGTGTATGAGAGAGTGAGTGAGTGAGTGAGTGAGTGGATGAGAGAGAGAGTGAGTGAGTGTGTGAGTGAGTGGATGAGAGAGTGAGTGAGTGAGTAGATGGGAGAGTGAATGGATGAGAGAGTGGATTAGAGAGTGAGTGGATGAGAGAGTGGATGAGAGAGTGGATGAGAGAGTGGATGAGAGAGTGGATGAGAGAGTGAGTGGATGAGTGAGTGAGTGAGTGAGTGGATGAGAGAGTGATTGGATGAGAGAGTGAGTGAGTGGATGAGAGAGAGTCTGAGTGAGTGAGTGAGTGGATGAGAGGGTTAGTAAGTGGACGAGAGAGTGATTGGATGAGAGAGAGAGAGAGTGAGTGAGTGGATGAGAGAGTGGATGAGAGAGTGAGTGGATGAGAGAGTGATTGGATGAGAGAGTGACTGAGTGGATGAGAGAGTGAGTGGATGAGAGAGTGAGTGAGTGGACGAGAGAGTGAGTGGATAAGAGAGAGAGTGAGTGAGTGGATGAGAGGGTGAGTGAGTGAGTGGACGAGAGAGTGAGTGAGTGGATGAGAGAGAGAGAGAGAGAGTGAGTGGATGAGAGGATGAGTGAGTGGACGAGAGAGTGAGTGAGTGGATGAGAGAGAGAGAGTGAGTGAGTGGATGAGAGAGTGGATGAGAGAGTGAGTGGATGAGAGAGTCAGTGGATGAGAGAGTGAGTGAGTGAGTGTTTGAGAGAGTGAGTGAGTGAGTGGATGAGAGAGTGAGTGAGTGAGTGGATGAGAGAGTGAGTGGATGAGAGAGTGAGAGAGAGAGTGAGTGAGTGAGTGAGTGGATGAGAGAGAGAGAGAGAGTGAGTGAGTGAGTGAGTGGATGAGAGTGAGTGAGTGAGTGAGTGAGTGAGTGAGTGAGTGAGTGAGTGAGAGAGTGGATGAGAGAGTGAGTGAGTGAGTGAGTGGATGAGAGAGAGAGTGAGTGAGTGGATGAGAGAGTGAGTGTATGAGAGAGTGAGTGAGTGGACGAGACAGTGAGTGAGTGGATGAGAGAGAGAGTGAGTGAGTGGATGAGAGAGTGAGTGAGTGGATGAGAGAGTGAGTGAGTGGGCAAGTAAGTGAGTGAGTGGATGAGAGAGAGAGTGAGTGAGTGGATGAGAGAGTGAGTGGATGAGTGAGTGAGTGAGTGAGTGGATGAGAGAGTGAGTGGATGAGTGAGTGAGTGAGTGAGTGGATGAGAGAGTGAGTGGATGAGAGAGTGAGTGAGTGTATGAGAGAGTGAGTGAGTGGGTGAGAGAGTGAGTGAGTGAGTGGACGAGAGAGTGAGTGAGTGGACGAGAGAGTGGATGAGAGAGTGAGTGAGTGGACGAGAGAGTGGGTGAGAGAGTGAGTGAGTGGATGGATGAGAGGGAGTGAGTGGGAGAGTGAGTGGATGAAAGAGAGAGTGAGTGAGTGGATGAGAGAGTGGATGAGAGAGTGAGTGGATGAGAGAGTGAGTGGATGAGACAGTGAGCGGACGAGAGAGTGAGTGAGTGAGTGGATAAGAGAGAGAGTGAGTGAGTGGATGAGAGGGTGAGTGAGTGAGTGAGTGAGTGGATGAGAGAGTGAGTGAGTGGATGAGAGAGAAAGAGAGAGAGAGAGAGAGAGAGAGAGAGAGAGGATGAGAGGGTGAGTGAGTGGACAAGAGAGTGAGTGAGTGGATGAGAGAGAGAGAGTGAGTGCGTGGATGAGAGAGTGGATGAGTGAGTGAGTGGATGAGGAAGTGGATGAGAGAGTGAGTGGATGGGAGGGTGAGTGAGTGAGTGGATGAGAGAGTGAGTGAGTGGATGAGAGAGAAAGAGAGAGAGAGAGAGAGAGAGAGAGAGGATGATAGGGTGAGTGAGTGGACAAGAGAGTGAGTGAGTGGATGAGAGAGTGGATGAGTGAGTGAGTGGATGAGAAAGTGGATGAGAGAGTGAGTGGATGAGAGAGTGAGTGAGTGAGTGTATGAGAGAGTGAGTGAGTGAGTGAGTGGATGAGAGAGTGAGTGAGTGAGTGAGTGAGTGAGTGAGTGAGTGAGTGAGTGAGTGAGTGAGTGAGTGAGTGAGTGAGTGAGTGAGTGAGTGAGTGAGTGAGTGGACGAGAAGGTGAGTGAGTGGATGAGAGAGAGAGTGAGTGAGTGGAACGAAAGGTGTGAGTGAGTGAGTGGATGAGAGAGTGAGTGAGTGGATGAAAGAGAGTGAGTGAGAGGATGATAGACTGGATGAGAGAGTGAGTGGATGAGAGACTGAGTGAGTGAGTGAGTGAGTGAGTGGATGAGAGTGAGTGAGTGAGTGAGTGAGTGGATGAGAGAGTAAGTGAGTGAGTGAGTGAGTGAGTGGATGAGAGTTAGAGTGGGTGAGTGGATGAGAGAGTGAGTGAGTGAGTGAGTGGGTGAGAGAGTGAGTGAGTGGATGAGAGAGTGAGTGAGTGGATGAGGGAGTGAGTGAGTGAGTGAATGGATGAGAGAGTGAGTGAGTGGGCAAGTAAGTGAGAGAGTGAGTGAGTGTATGAGAGAGTGAGTGGATGAGAGAGTGAGTGAGTGAGTGAGTGAGTGAGTGAGTGAGTGAGTGAGTGAGTGAGTGGACGAGAGACTGAGTGAGTGGACGAGAGAGTGGATGAGAGAGTGAGTGGATGAGAGAGTGAGTGAGTGGATGAGAGAGTGAGTGAGTGAGTGAGTGAGTGGATGAAAGAGAGTGGATGAAAGAGAGTGGATGAGAGAGTGAGTGAGTGAGTGAGTGAGTGGATGAGAGAGTGAGTGAGTGAGTGGACGAGAGACTGAAAGAGTGGATGAGAGAGTGAGTGAGTGAGTGAGTGGATGAGAGAGTGAGTGAGTGGATGAGAGAGTGAGTGAGTGGATGAGAGAGAGAGTGAGTGAGTGAGAGGATGAGAGAGTGAGTAAGTGAGTGAGTGGATGAGAGAGTGAGTGAGAGAGTGAGTGAGTGGATGAGATAGTGAGTGATTGAGTGGGTGAGAGAGTGAGTGAGTGAGTGAGTGAGTGGATGAGAGAGTGAGTGAGTGGATGAGAGAGTGAGTGAGTGAGTGAGTGGGTGAGAGAGTGAGTGAGTGGATGAGAGAGAGAGTGAGTGAGTGAGTGGATGAGAGAGTGAGTGAGTGAGTGAGTGAGTGGATGAGAGAGTGAGTGAGTGAGAGAGTGAGTGGATGAGAGAGTGAGTGAGTGAGTGAGTGAGTGGATGAGAGAGTGAGTGAGTGAGTGAGTGAGTGGATGAGAGAGTGAGTGAGTGAGTGTGTGAGTGGGTAAGTAAGTGAGTGAGTGGAAGAGAGTGAGTGAGTGAGTGAGTGAGTGGATGTGAAAATATATTTAAAATGATTAAATAAATAAAATACTGTTTACATGAATGAATCAAATTAATGAACAATAATTTTAAATTAATTATTAAATGTGTTTTGAATGAATAAATGAAATTAATAAATGAACAAATATTATTTAATTAATTAATATATCAAATATTCTTGAGTGAATCAATTAATAAAATGAAAGAGCAAATAATTTAAATGACTGAGTGAAAGTAACATTGTTAAATTAATTAATGAAATGAATGAACAAACATATATTTCTTTAATAATTAATGATTTCATAAATCTATACATATTTTTAATTAATAAATAAATGGAAGAATTCATTCATAAATGAATAAATAAAATACATGGACATATTTTTTAAATGAATTGATGAATAAATAAGTTTATAAAATGAATAAACACATTTATAAATAAATAGAGTCTAACAAGAAAAGGTATCATTGGTATCAGAGATTATTCTGTACCAAATCCTATTGTAGCATTTTTTGCTATAATTTCCACCATATTTTAAAGGCTCAATTAGCACTCGAACAAGCTTTACATTGTTGTAATGTAAAGAGCAGCGGGCGGCACATGCGATAGTACATTAGCAATCTTACTCGCATGCTGTTCACAGCGGTCTAATTATGAGAGAGTTTAATTACAAAACATGCATGTCTACATATTAAGTAGTGCTTTAGATTTTCTGCATGCTGGATATCAGACGTTGGCCAATTTACTTTTTAGAGTGAAATATAGGTTTTAACCAACAGGTGCAGATGGTCTAATCATCAACAGTTACGGAAAACAAATGGAATGCATATTTTCAAATTGATTCCCAATAAATTTCCAATGGATACAATCAAATCCAGGACTATTTTTTCTGTTTAATTCAAAAATACATGTTTTTTGCTTTGCGTTTTGACAGCAATATAAAGGTGATTATATTTTTACACCAAAAGGCAAACATGATGATTATCACCTACAACCAGTGACTGTTTTCCACACAAAACGTTAGGCTCCCTGAATTGACAACTTGGGATATCACAGTGGGATCCAGCACAGTGGTAACCCTATTACAAAAGCCAAGATCTCATCCAAAACGTTCTCTAGTGGCACATAAAAACCTTATAACACAGTAGTGCACTCAAACACAGAAACACAGAAACTGCATTTGTGCTGATTTCAGATTTCTTAAATGATCTCCTTGACTCTTATTACCGCCGAGGGGTGGAAGGGGGTGCTACTGTACTGATCTTTATATGTGCCTGTTATTTCTGGATCAGGTGGGTGTCAAGTGAGTCAATATAGTCTTGGAAAAATCAGTAAAAATGGGTCGGGAGAGTTATTCCTTTCAGCTAGACAGCTAGGTGTATTTATGTACGCTCTTGTCTGACAGGCGTTGTCATACACAGACTCTATTAGTAGCTATATTTGGAACAATATTCATGTCTAGAAGCTCCAGAAAGATGAACTCGTAGGTGGACAGAAAGATGTGTAATGATCATTTGGCCTTCAGCTAAACGTCTAAAGAACAACACTCATGATTCAAATAGCCAAGTCAGCCTGTCCATCACAATAAAAAAAAAAAAAAAAAATATATATATATATATATATATATAAATCATGTGGATGCTCAACAGTATAACATGAGCTCTGTTCGAAAACTACCTTATTAAGTGAGTGATTTGGAAGTCATTAACTTTACAGACCACTTAATAGCCCTCGACGCAATTGATTCCAATGGTTTGATGTTAACATGTTGCTACGCTAACAACATGATAAGGTTTGGTCGCATTAGTAACATTGAGTGGGCAAAAAATGTCCCATGTCAATAATTTACGAGGCAAATTGGCCCCGAAATCTGTGGGCGACTTTTACACCTTCACGCGAAACTCACGACTGCAGATTCATATTTAAAAATGACACATGCAAAATTTCATTGAACAACGGTGAGTGTGAAATATACTCTAATAAATCCACAAAAGTTATTTTTAAAAGTAGATTAAATTAATTTCTATTGCTATGTTTTAGTTTTAAAGTACCCCTCTTTCAATCATTTTAGGCCTTAAAACTCATCTTTGATCATCGAAATTAGATATTTAAATGGTTTTTAGCCCTTAAAATAGCTTGAATGTAACTCTACACTCTCGCCTCATTTAGTATACGCGGTTTTATGAATATGCAAATGAGCCCCGCCTCCACTCACTCACACCAGCTCAGAGATCCACTCGTTGGCGATCACACGTTGACCTGATTGGTTACAAGGTAGTTTGTGACGTCAGAAACACCAGCGATTTCAAACCGTGACTGTCTTTGGTTCACTGCAGTTTTAAGGAGAAAATACTCACCAATGGTGTTGACTTATGAATTTGCTCATGGTTTGTCTTAAGCATATTAAAAACACCACAGAGACATATAAATAACATAAAAACTTGATTTCACCACAGGGGGACTTTAAATGAAATATACTGAAATCAGCTTTTCTTGACTTGTCAGTCATCTTGTCGCTTCTTGCATGTTTTTTGACACTTTCAAAGTAAGATATATAGTGAGTGGCGCTAGACGCTTATTCAGTTTTATCTGAAACAGATTAATGTGAATCTGGGAATGTTATATTACCTTGGTGGTTGTTGTACATAGCACAACACTTCGGAAATGATAGTGTTATCAAAAACAATTGTGAGTATGCAAGCGAAAGTGCATTTGCTGAAGCAACCATAAGCTCTTTTATCGTGTTACACAAGACTCATACACAACACAAGCACTCCACATCACAAGTGCGATACTGTACCAGATGAGCTACCGAACAAGTTTATTTTCAGAAAAGCCATATTGTACATATGGAATTGGTTATGTGATGAAAATGTCAAAATATATTGGTATACAAACAGGGCATTAAATTAAATTTTTGCCACACCTGCCAATGGCTGGTGACTTAAAAAAAAATACCATAAAGATATATTTTACTGTCCATTAAACTGTTTTTGCAAAAACAGGCAGTTATGATACCAAAAGTTTAAATATCAGTCAGAATTCACAGTTCTCTTTTGTAATTTTGATATCACAGCTAAAATTACCAGCCTAATTAATAGGTTATAAATGTAAATATAGTCTGATTAGTATTCACTGTATAAATTAAACGTATTAGTATTAAACGTTATGAAATGTATTTAAAAATGTATATAAAAATGTTACGGGCCAACTGTCGATTGACACGTCCAAATTACTGTGATTACGCGCCAAAGCAGATTTTTACTCACATTTGGCGCTTGGCGAGTGTTAATTTTAGGCGCTGTTTACAAAAAATGGTGCTTTACTGCCATTAGTGTTTATTTGAGCTGGAAACTGCAGTGTATGTTGTATGTTGATTGTGTTTTTTTTTGGAGTTTTGCTTAAAGCAGGCACGTTTTTCCAATGGGCTTATGTTGCACAATTCATATTTGTATGACCTTAAAGTATTAGTTAACCCAAAAAGGTGAAAATGGAGATGCAGATCATTGTAATTATGCATAATATGTTTAATTAGCATAATTAATGTACATACTTAAGTATAATTATGCTGTCTACCTTTTGAAACACCTGTCATACACCCCTATGATGCCTTAAAAAGCTGTCTAAGCAGGTTTTGGAAATGATATGCAAGTTATATGTGTAGGAAAAGAGAAAGACAGAGAAAAGACAGAACGGACAAGCAAAAAAGACAACAGGCTTGCCAGAAAAATCGCAAGAGCGGGACAAATACTGAAATAGGAAAGGACGGCAGTGGAAAAAGAGAATATCGTGTAGGTAATTCTCTCATCAGCCCATGCTGACTGTCCCAGCATGAGATCAGAGGGAAAAGGCGTCTCTCAGTCACATATGAACTAAGCAAACAGCCGGGGAAGTGTGACAGTATGGCTGGGACATTTCTCATCCCTGGTGTAGCATACTGCCCCTACTGCTGCTCTGCGTGAGGCCTGCAGCTCTGAGAAATGATGCACGGACGAGAGACAGCAAGACACTGAGTCCGTTGGGATCAGGAGACACACTAAGGTCCTGTTTACACCTGGTATCAAACTGTGTGTTGGTCGGAGAGTAGGAGCCTTTTGTGGCTATTTGAACACATTCAACCACATGAGAGTTTGCACTACGAAAGCAATCTGGTCGAATGTGTTTTCGACAACCTCTGGAAGAGGTCAAAAGTAGACAACAGTTTGCCACTGTTGCTTTTTCACCTTTCTTCGCCTTTGTCGCCATTGGCTTTTGGCTTGCTTAGTTGGGGACATTTAATTTTGTATTTAACAATACTATTACAACATTATATTCCTGTTATCTCTGTGAAGCTGCTTTGAAACAATCTGTACTGTAAAAAGCGCTATATAAATAAAGGTGACTTGACTTGACAAGCCCAAAACGTTTTAGACCCCGTTTACACCTGTATCGTCGTAAAACTTGTGATCCAATCGACAAAAACGCATCTTAATACCAAGTGTAAACAGAGAGGTTTATTACTGATCTTAGAGATTACTTTATCATTTAACCTAAAGCTTTTTCCTTTAAAATACACTATATTGCCTAAATTATTGGGACAACCCTCAAAATCATTGAATTCAGGTGTTCCAATCACTTCCATGGCACCTAGGAATGCAGACTGTTTCTACAGACATTTCTGAAAGAATGGGTCGCTCTCAGGAGCTCAAGCGTGGAACCAGGATAGGTCCATTCAGGAAATGTCCTCACTACTAAATATTCCACGGTATAATAGTGGTATTATAACAAAGTGGAACCAATTGGGAACAACAGCAACTCAGCCACGAAGTGGTAGGCCACGTAAAATCACAGAGCGGGGTCAGCACATGCTGAGGTGCGCAGAAGTCGCCAACTTTCTGCAGAGTCAATAGCTACAGACCTCCAAACTTCATGTGGCCTTCAGATTAGCTCATGAACAGTGTGTAGAGCTTCATGGAATGGGTTTCATGGCCGAGCAGCTGCATCCGACCCTTACATCACCAAGAGCAATGCAAAGCGTCAGATGGACTGGACACTGGACTCTAGAGCAGTGGAGACGTGTTCTCTGGAGTCACGAATCACGCTTCTCTGTCTGGCAATTCGATGGACGAGTCTGGGTTTGCTGGTTGCCAGGAGAACGGGACTTTCCTGAATGCATTGTGCCAAGTGTAAAGTTTGGTGGAGGGGGGATTATGGTGTGGGGTTGTTTTTCAGGGGTTGGGCTTGGCCTCTTAGTTCCAGTGAAAGGAACTCTTAATGCTTCAGCATACCAAGACATTTTGGACAATTTCATACTCCAACTTTGTGGGAACAGTTTGGGGATGTTCCTGTTCCAAATTGACTGCGCACCAGTGCACAAAGCAAGGTCCATAAAGACATGGATGATGAGTTTGGTGTGGATGAACTTGACTGGCCTGCACAGAGTCCAGAACTCAACCTGATAGAGCACCTTTGGTATGAATAAGAGCGGAGACCACGAGCCAAGCATTCTCGTCCAACATCAGTGCCTCACCTCACAAATGCACTTCTAGAAGAATGGTAAAATATTCCCATAAACACACTCCCAAACCTTGTGAAAAGCCTTCCCAGTAGAGTTAAATGGTAATAACATGGTACTTTGATACACTATGGAGCAGAATGATTACAGTTTTCTTGTACCATGGTGTTGAATGATACACAATATTGCCAAAGGTTTTGGGACGTCTGCCTTTGCATGCACATGAACTTTAATGACATAACATTCTTTATCCATGTTCTAGCTACAAAGGGTGGGCCAACTCCATATTAAACCCTATGGATTAAGAATGTGACGTCATTAAAGTTCATGTGCATGCAAAGGCAGACGTCCCAAAACTTTTGGCAATATTGTGTATCATTCAACACCATGGTACAAGAAAACTGTAATCATTCAGCTCCATAGTGTATCAAAGTACCATGTTATTACCATCTGATAGCATCCCTGAACCACAGTATTTTGTTGTGAGGGAATTCTTTCATCTTGTCTGTATGTGGATGCAGACAAATGCAAATGTCTATGTGTGTGGTGTAAAAGAGCCACACTGATTACCAATAATACCTCCCTTTTATCTCTAAATACATCAGCTTGATAACACTCTTATGCGTTAAATGAGAGGATTTGCTTGTTTATCCAGGTGTCGGTTTTTCTTCTCTCAGTGTTTCAGATGTACAGCTCAAAGTAAAGATTTTGCCTTCAAGTCACCGCTGTCAGAATGATCATACATTGAGACGAGAGCACATGAACGGCACCATAACCCTTGGAAAACGCATCTGTGGCACTGTCAGAAGTCAAAATCATGCCAGAACCTAATTGGTACTGATGATAATTAAGTTGTAAATATGACTGTTTGCAAAACAATTTAGTTTTAGATGTGTTATGTACTGTTGATGAAGAATAGTAATAAAATTTAGCAATAAAACCTGAAATATCTTCCCTAGTAGCCCTCCTTTAATCTTTATTTTGCATTTTTTCTCATTAGCATTAAAAAGTTATTATAGCAGTAGATGGAAAAACACAGAAAGCCATACATATAGTTGCCCAACATGTTCATTTGGATTTGGCCAAAATTATATCAATTTATCATAAGTGGGAACTTCATAGAAGGACTAAAAAGCAGCATAAGTGCATTAATCAGCATTTCATACTATTTGTCTAAGGTTTCCTTCAGTGCAACAAGGTATTTGCAAAACAAAAGGCCTGAATAAAACTGATGATGTGGTTCAAAAGTCAATATCAGCTAATGATGTTTGTAAAAGAACATGATCATTATACATCGTTGGTTAAGCCCTCACCTTTTCCCATTTTCATAACCCGACTTTATGCTTCAGTGAACCAAACAGGACCAATTATCAAAAACAAACGAAATTACCAGCTTACAGAAATAACAGCTTCAGATATTCCATTAAATGAAACATGTCAGCAAATTTGGTTACGCTGCGGTTTTATTGTGATGACAAACTGTAATCAACTGAATAAAGAGTTTCAGGTTTAAAAAGTGCAAATGCCACTGATGTGTGAAAAACTATCAAGAAGCTCCTGAACTCTCAGTTTATCTTTCCTTTTTGAGTCATAAAACACCATTTTGTCTTCAATTAATGGCGTTATTCGTTTCAGCACACAATAAACAACACACAAAGAATGGGTAATTCAATCACCATTTGGACATGCAATATAATTTTAAAAAGAGGAATATCACATGATTTGATTCATGATGGTAAATCTTCCCTCAGACCATCCGATCCCTTTCAAAAAAAGCAGTTCGGATGAGGGCTCTGATCATAAATCAAGAGGAGAAACTATGAGAGGCGACATGCCTCGCTTTGCCTTGCCTCGGATGGCTTTTGAGAGAAAAAAGAGCTTGAGTCTGATATCTTGATATGGTTATAATCGAAAGCCCCGGGGTATGAATATGAATTTAACGAGCACAAGAGGGAAGAGTTTGCGGTCGCCTCAAATCTATTAAGTGTGAAAAAGGTGGGAAAGACTAGACTGGACGGGCTTTAAGGAAGCATTGCTGAGGCTTTGTGTTTTGGATAAGCTTATATTTTGAGTTGTCTATGTGCTTTGGAGCATTTAAACACTTATAACGTTCAATTTCACAGCTTGTTCGTGTGTAATGCATTTGGGATTTGAGGTTGGACACCAAATGTTCTTAAAAAAATGTTTTCAATTATTATCATCACAGCTATAATAATTTCCATTAAAACAGGCCGACGTGTTCAGGAATTGCTGGTCACACTCACCATATTGAGTGACTGTGGCAGAAGTCCAGAGCTGAGATGATCTGTCTGAAGAACTTTCGAGCTTCTTTGGGTGTTAATCTGCCCTTCTTTACCAGATAGTCAAACAGCTCTCCGCCTGACACATGCTCTAAAACCAAATATCTGCAAACAGAAACAAAAGACAGAAATAGCATTATAGTAACACGTTTTAATGAAACAGGAGGTTTGGGCAGGACATATCAAAGAGCCTGTATAACTTATGAACCTTAAGAGTCCCCCTGCAGTTAATAAACTCATCTTTGATCATCCAAATGACATATTTAAAAAAAATCCTGTGAAAATAATTTCTTAATGCCTTAAAATAACTTGAATGTAACTCTAAACCCTTGCTTCATTTAGTCTACGCGGTTCTATGAATATTTAAATTAGTCCCCGCCACCTGTCAATCACACCAGCTCAGAATACCTGATCCACTCGCTCCACTGTAGGAAACACCACGATACACAATGCCACGTTATACAGGGTTGTCGCGTTTATTTCTCGCACACTTTTGATCGATTAATCGTGATTAATCACATACTTATCGTGAAATTAAGCATATATATTTATCTTGTTTAATGCCATATATGTTTTAACCAGAAACTAATTCAGAAAAAGAAGAGGAAGAGCAAGTTATACAAGGTCGCCTACAAATTAATGTATTAGAATTAGGACTGTCAATATATAAAAAAATGTAATCGATATTATTCCCACCCCTTTGATCTATTAATTGTGATTAATCACAATTGTTTAATGCATTAATGCATTAATTTTGTCATCATTTGCTATCTCTAAAAGTAAAGGGGGATTCTGACAAAACTGCAAGGTTTTTTCAAGGCAGATTTAGTTATTTCCAAAAAAGGACACTTGGAGACTCCAAAAGGACACCTAATAACCAATAGGAGTCCATATAATTCATAAATTGATGCACACCAAAGCATGCACGCACACACACGCACACACACACACACGCACACAAAACATTACAGAACAAATATTTGAAGAGTTGAGAGTACAGTATGTGTACAGAACACACTAGAGCTTGTTTAGAGCTTTTTACAGCTTGTTTACATTTTAGACGTGAAGTTGCGATACTGAACAGGACCACAGGACCACATGGAGATGCCAAAAAAAAACTACCGCCTTGATCTGACTGGGTTATATGCCTACTACAGTAGACGGATCCATTCAGAATTAATAAACACAGCAGCATACACATGACAGATCAAAACATTAACCTGAATGTGTGTGGAAACAATGTGAATGTAATACAATATAATGTGCGATCAGATCAGTGCTTGAGACACATTCACAGTTCCCTTTCAAGGGAACTTCGAGCTGCGTCAAACGCTGCGGGAACGCCCCTGCGTTGTGCGTCATGAAGCACGTATGGAATCAGCCCAATGGAGAGATGAAACGTCATAGGCGGGTGACGTCATCGACCAGGAAACTATAAAGCACCCCAAAAACACAAGCGCATTAGCTTCTGTGCTTTCAGTCGCGCTACATGTGAATCTGTCCCTGTGTGATATTGTCTGTCTTACATACCCTGCACCACACAAACAATTTATCCCTATATATATATATATTGAGAGATTATGGCGGACGAACAGCAGTTTAGAAAGTGTGTTCCTCCCTGCTCGCGTTATTTAACGAGCGGGGATACACATGATCTTTGTGTTGTTTGTTTGGGAGTTCAGCATGCCCAGTTTGCTCTCGAGGGAGCAGACTGTGAGCATTGCGAGCGTTTGCCGTTAAGGACGCTCCGCTCCCGCCGATCGCTCTTTGAGGAGAGCGGTTCGGTGCGCGCTCCCCGCGGTTCGGGTCCCGCTTCTGCCGAGGCAGAGCGGCGGCGCTTATCGTGGGGATCGCAGATGGATCTCACAGCGGGGTTTGAGACGGGCTCTGCCTTATCTCTCCCTTCACCTGTGAGATCCAGTGCCTCAGTCCCGGGTTCGGAAGCACGCGCTGCGGTTTCTTCCGCTCGGGCTGAGGCACCAATGCTGCAGCTATCCAGTTCTGAGGAACTTGATGTTGTTAGTGTTGAGGGAGATGTGGAGGATTCGCCACCCCACACTCCTGAGAGTGATGAGCTTATGGAGGTGTTAACAAGAGCTGTTGAAAAACTTAATATTGAATGGCCAGTGACTAGACAGGAGTCTGTTTCTAAATCAAAGTTGGATGAGAGATTTTTGCCGTCACGTGTGCAGCCTCCACGCCGGTGCCTGCCGTTTTTCCATGATCTCCACACCGAGGTGTCGAAATCATGGAGAAAACCGGTGTCATATAGAGTGTTTAGTCCCCAGACTTCAACATACGCTAATATTATGGGAGCCAAGGCTCATGGTTATGGTGCTTTGCCTCGTGTGGAAGAGACGCTTGCGAGCCATCTCTCCCCCGAAGCAGCATCATCTTTTAAGGCACCGGCATTACCCACCAAGCCTTTAAGAAACACTTCGGCTTTGGTGGGTAAAGCATATTCGGCAACAGGTCAGGCTGTGTCATGTCTGCATACTATGTCAATCTTGCAGGCATACCAGGCTGATCTGCTAAGGGACATGAGTGAGAGTGAGGAGGTCAGTACTGACGTAGTTCGCGAACTGCGTCAGGCTGCTGATTTATCCCTGCGTGCCACCAGAGAATCGGCCAAATTAATGGGTCGTTCTATGGCAGCTCTGGTGGCCGCAGAAAGACATTTGTGGTTAAATCAGACTAATATTAAAGAGAGAGAAAAAGCTTTTCTTTTAGATGCTCCTCTTTCTCCCATGGGGTTGTTTGGTGATGCTGTGAATTCAGTTATCGATAAATTCCAAGAAGAAAAGAAACAAACTGCAGCTTTTAAAAAGTTTCTTCCCCTTAAAGTTCATGTCCCTGGGGCTGCTGGGCGGGAGCAGCCCCGGCCGTCTTCGAGCTCATCACATAGAGCGCAGCAGAGGCAGAGTGTCGCGTCTCGTGCTCCCCCTGCTGGACAGTGGGCTCAGCCACGACACTCTCAGCCGAAGCCTTCTCCCAGTAGAACTGATCTGAGGACAGTTATATTGGCTAAGAAGGCTTCGGCTAAGAAGAAGTCCTGACGCCAAGCCGTTCAGGATGCTGAGGGTGGTCCCCACCGAGGCGGAAAGGTGTTCACCTCTTTTTACGGTGCCCATTCCTCCTCGGTGCCCTCAGGGGCTCGTTCTGCCAACCCCGCCTTTATGCCGGGGCACAGACGATCCCAGCGAGCGCTTTCCCGAGGGACGCTCGCTCCCTCTGAGGAGGGTCTCAGAGCGGTCAGACCAGTTGTTCCCTGCCGGTGCGCCGTTACAGGGCGCTGCGTCTGCTGCTCAAGTTACACCAGAGGCCAGTCTCGAGAGGCTGGTACCCTTAGTAGAATTTCTGGCAGAGTGGAAAAGCCTTCCAAAAATATCTCATTGGGTCCTGCAGACAGTAGAAAAGGGTTATGCTATCCAGTTCAGGTGTCGTCCACCAAAATTCAGAGGGGTTCTGCACACAGTGGTGGGCCCCGAGCAGGCTCTGGTATTGGAACAAGAGGTGAAAACGCTCCTTCAAAAAGAGGCTATAGAACGGGTTCCTCCTCCCAGTTTGGAGTCAGGTTATTACAGCCGATATTTCATCGTTCCAAAGAAGGATGGGGGGTTGCGTCCAATTTTAGACCTGCGCATATTGAATCGCTCGGTAGGGAAGCTAAAATTCAAGATGCTCACTATCAAGCAGATCGTGTCTCAAATCAGGTCCGAGGACTGGTTTGTCACGATAGATCTGAAGGACGCATACTTCCATGTGTCCATCCTTCCACAACACAGGAAGTTCCTGAGGTTCGCCTTCGGGGGCGAGGCGTACCAGTACAGGGTTCTTCCGTTTGGCCTAGCTTTATCTCCCCGCACTTTCACGAAATGCATGGATGCAGCACTAGTGCCTCTGAGGCTTCAGGGCATTCGTATTCTCAATTACATCGACGATTGGTTGATTTTAGCTCAGACCGAGCAGATGGCGGTTCGGCATCGAGATGTCGTCCTCGCTCATATCAGAAAGTTGGGGTTGAGGCTGAACGCAAAGAAAAGTGTATTATCTCCTTCCCAGAAGACCACTTTTCTGGGTGTCGTTTGGGATTCGGTATCGATGCGGGCGCGACTCTCTCCGACCCGCATCGCTTCGATTCTCTCAGCTGTGAAACAAGTGAAGCTAGGCCAGCTACTCACTGTCAAGCAGTTTCAGAGACTGTTGGGTCTGATGGCAGCAGCGTCCAACGTTATACCTTGCGGCCTGTTGTACATGAGACCGCTACAGTGGTGGCTCAGGACCAAGGGATTCTCCCCGAGGGGAAATCCGCTCCGCACGTTCAAAGTCACGCGGCGCTGCCTTCGTGCTCTGGTCATGTGGAGAGAAACTTGGTTCCTATCCAAAGGTCCTGTGCTGGGGGCTCTTTGTCGTCGCATAACGCTAACGACGGATGCTTCCCTCACAGGGTGGGGGGCGGTCATGAGTGGTCGCCCAGCCCAAGGTCTGTGGCAGGATCATCATCTTTCGTGGCACATAAATTGTCTAGAGATGTTGGCTGTGTTTCAGGCTCTGAAACACTTCCTAACAGACCTGAGAGGCCATCATGTGTTAGTTCAATCAGACAACACGTCGGTGGTCTCTTATATAAATCATCAGGGGGGCCTGCGGTCTCGCCGGCTTTACAAGTTGGCCCGTCAGATCCTCCTGTGGTCCCAAGGGAAGCTACTATCTCTGAGAGCAATGTATCTCCCTGGGTATTTGAATGTGGTAGCAGACTCCCTGTCGAGGCAGGGGCCGAGGCCAGGGGAATGGAGACTCCACCCCGAGGTGGTGGAGCTCCTTTGGTTGAGTTTCGGTCGCGCCGAGGTGGACCTATTCGCTTCCAAGGAGACCACTCATTGTCATCGGTGGTTCTCCATCACTCTTCCAGCCCCCCTGGGGTTGGATGCTATGGTGCAGCCGTGGCCGAGGTCACGTCTGTACGCCTTTCCCCCGATTGCTCTGTTACCAGGAGTTCTGGAGAGGGTCCGCCGGGACGGGGTCAGTCTACTACTAGTAGCCCCGTTCTGGCCGGCCCGAGTATGGTTTGCGGACCTGATTTCTCTCCTGGACGGTTCTCCTTTGGAGCTCCCGGTCAGGAGGGATCTACTCTCCCAGGCGGGGGGTACGATACTTCACCCCCGCCCAGAATTGTGGAAACTGTGGGCTTGGCCTCTGAGGGGGCCCAGCTCATAGACTCCGGTCTCTCAACCGAGGTTGTTGAGACCATTCTTAACTCCAGAGCTCCATCCACGAGGAAGCTTTATGCCTTGAAGTGGAAACTTTTCACTTCTTGGTGTGGAGAACACCTGCAGGACCCAGTTAACTGCCCAGTGGGTGCAGTGCTGGAATTCCTGCAGGAGCGCTTCTCCACAGGGTTATCCCCCTCCACACTAAAGGTGTATGTGGCGGCACTAGCTGCTTACCACGTCCCTTTCAGTGGAGTTTCTCTTGGGAGACACCCGCTTATAACTCGTTTCCTCCGTGGCACTTTGAGGCTGAGGCCAGCAGTTCGTACGAGGGTGCCGACTTGGGATCTGGCCATTGTATTAGAAGGTCTTTCCCTAGCTCCTTTTGAACCTATCGAAGAAGTTCCCGAGAAGTTTCTCACTTTTAAGACTATCTTTTTGCTTGCTATCTCTTCACTAAAAAGAATCTGAGATTTGCAGGCTCTGTCGGTTTCACCCTCGTGCCTGGAATTTGCACCTGGCATGGTTAAAGCTTTTCTGCATCCTAGACCAGGTTACGTTCCTAAGGTTCCTACTAATATTGTTAGACCTACGGTTCTGCAGGCTTTCTGTCCTCCTCCATTTATGTCATCGGACCAGGAGAAACTTAATTCACTCTGCCCTGTTAGGGCATTAGACGCTTATGTCCACAGAGCTGCCCTGTGGAGGAAATCAGAACAACTTTTTGTATGTTTCGGGCCACCCAGGAAAGGGTGTCCGGCGTCTAAACAGAGAATGAGCAAGTGGGTGGTTGAGGCTATCTCACTTGCTTATGAGTCGGCTGGCCAGCCTTCACCTTTGGTTGTCCGAGCTCACTCTACCAGGAGTATGGCTGCTTCTAAAGCTCTTTTGTCGGGGGTTTCCCTGAGTGATGTTTGTGATGCGGCTGGATGGTCTTCACCGCATACTTTTATTAAGTTCTATGACCTAGACTTAAGCTCTACCCCTGGGGCACAGGTGCTCTCGTCCTCTGTGCGCTAGTCTCACATGACGGTCATTTGGTCCTATGGCGACGTGGGTATTCGCGTTCCCGCAGCGTTTGACGCAGCTCGAAGTTCCCTTGAAAGGGAACGTCTCGGTTACGTATGTAACCCTAGTTCCCTGATAGGGAACGAGACGCTGCGTCGCTCCGCCATACTCCCGGCACTCCCGTTAGCGCTTCCTTCAAGCCTATCAGAAGCTAATGCGCTTGTGTTTTTGGGGTGCTTTATAGTTTCCTGGTCGATGACGTCACCCACCTATGACGTTTCATCTCTCCATTGGGCTGATTCCATACGTGCTTCATGACGCACAACGCAGGGGCGTTCCCGCAGCGTTTGACGCAGCGTCTCGTTCCCTATCAGGGAACTAGGGTTACATACGTAACCGAGACGTTTGTTTGCGCATCGTTCTCAAGCGCGCTTATTCTACGACTGGTACAGGTTTGCTTTATCCAGCAAAGAAACATTATCATCTGTCTATACAACGATGGGATGTTTTGAGGTTCCGTTCAATCTGTATTTCACCGAGCGATGCATTGAGGGCTTGCGCTCTTCAGAACGAATCACAGAAAATGACAGAGCTCGTGTTTTAAACCTAAACAGACACTGGAATGAATAAATCACTGAAAACTGGCTCTGTTCTCTCTGCCTGCTCTAATGTAATAAGCCTGCTTTACTTTACATTAATGCCATTTAATGCATTCGCTTACTGAATAAATGGACCGAAAACTTTTCCGGAGTTTAGCAGTAAAATGATCTGATCGCAAACTCTGTCTGCTATGGACGTTTTTTTGCCACAGAACATAAAATAAAAAAGGTAATTGCGACTTTTTATCTCACAATTCAAAGATGCAATTGTAGTATCAAACAGATAATAATGTGTTGCTAATCTAAGACTTTTGTTTGTGATGTTAGGAACGGGCTGTTTGAAACTGTGTTTTTGAGACTCATAATTACATCATGTTGTGAGCAAGATGAGTCATCAATATTTTAGGTCCTAACACTTCAGTTTGTAAACATTTAGGAGCTTATAAAGCTTATAAAGTCGACAACATCAAAGCTAACAGACATGGATTCAGATGTAATGGCTTGAGTCTATAATGAAACCTCATTAAAATAACTAATGTTTTCCTTACGATGCTTTTCAAAGAATCTGGTTGAAGTCTCAAAGAGAATAGACAATTTCATCTCCAAGTATGGAGGATATTCATTTAAACAAGCAAACAGAGTTGAGAGTGATTCTCTTTGGTTGGAGGTTGTTCACGGAAGAGAAAAACGTGGCTGACAGCATTGTCCAAGTGTGTGAACCAAAAGCGCACAATGGAAGATGTGTGTGAAGATAAAAGGGATACCAAGAAAGTAAACACGATAAAACTTTTAGTGGGTTTTAGTTTCGATAAGTCTCCTTGACGATAACATGCTGTTATGGTTTGAAATTAGGCTGTTTTTGAAAGATTGTCAGAAAAACTTTGGAGGACTTTTGAACGAACGGTGCATTTTTAAGTTTCTATGGAGAAACTGCCTTTAAATACACTCACACTAAAGTAAAAAAAAAAGCGAGTCAGTGTCTTAAACAATTCATGACAACATTTGTGAATGTGTGAGTTTCTCTTCAAAGCCAAGCGAGTGGTATGTATCGCTGGAAGATGCCGGCAACTTGGTGTCATAGTCAGTTTTTAGATTACATTAGATTAACCTCCACTCAATTTTTTCTTTTTTTTAACCAGCAAACTAAATGTCAAGCCATTAAAATCATCGTTCTGTTCACATCACTTTCATTGAGATTGTTTTATACAAAAGCTCAATGTACAAGTTAATGCTAAGAAACTTACATTTAGACAGTATATTTAGACATAAATATATTGCCATATATTTTGACCTATTTGCTCCATTAGCCAAAACAGGTCGAAATAAAGTTGCAACAATTATCTGCAGAATCTCTGAGTGACTAAGTAATATAATAAATATTTGTGTTGTGTGATTGGATGAGTGAATGAGTCACTCTATTGACTTAACCTGGCAGCGGTACTAAAATAAATGTGATTATACCATAACACTGTGATATATAGCACAGAACAGGAGTCTGCAACCTATGCAATGCTGAGAGGTAATCACTGGAATGTGAGCAAAAGTGAGAGAGGTATATTTATTTGATTTAAAATTACCTCGCTCTTGCATGCATATCTTCATTTGGAGGTATTAATTTCTCATAGTAACACAGCTTGTTTTTAAATTAGAACCTATAAATAGTACTAAAGTGTGAGAATTAAACTGCACAATCCTGACAAAACCATTAGCGCGACTGCAGATTATGAGCTGCTGATAGCAGATGTATCACACAAGATAAGTTAACGGCTGTCAGCTTACAGTTTTTTCTGCTGTTTTTGTTGTGCTTATCTTTGATAATCCTATATATTTCAGAGATATTTAAATAAGTACATGTCATCCTATTAAAAACACAATGATGGTATTGTGCAAACACTGTTCACACGTAGTAGGGTTCAGTAGGGTCACATTGGAAATCTGTCATTGAAAGTCTTAATTTAAATCTTAAAACAAACAAACTTGTAGGATTTTTATGAATTTAAAACAAATTTAATGGAAAATTGCTTCAGAAATATCTGGGGTTCTGCCATCTTTCTATGTTACTAATCAAATTACTAATCAAATTAACTAGGAAACTCCATGGCACATCATGACAAAAAGGTTGCCGACCATCTCGCCTAGAATGATATTCATGGTACACTGATAAAGCAAAACACTCTGACCAATCACTGGTCGTTGATCACCTCCTAACAATGCCACATATTAAGGTCTGGGAAGATTAGATGGTAAGCAAACAATCAGTTGTCGTAATCAATGTGCAGCAATAAAGATCTTAGTGACTTTGATAAGGGCCAAATTGTAATGGCTAGGCGACTGGGTAAGAGTATCTCTGAAACTGAGAGGATTGTGTGTTGATCCTGGTCAGCAATGGTGAGAATTTACCAACAGCATCTGAGGAGGGATAAACCTCAAACCGACGACAGGGTGTAGGGTGCCCCAGGCTCATCGATGCACAACGGCAACAAGGGCATACACTGCCTTATCAGTGTATGATCATATATCACCAATTTTATCATCTCTACACTGGTTACCTATTAAGTTCCGTATCAATTACAAAGTATAACTACTGATAAAGCCCTAAATGGTTTAGCTCCTATGTATTTAATGGACCTTCTATCGCCCTACAATCCAACAGTTCTTTAAGATCACTAAATTCGAGGCTTCTGGCCATTCCTAGGATATCTAAGTCCACTAAAGGAGGAGGGCGTTCTCGCATTTAGCTCCTAAACTCTGGAATAGCCTTCCTGATATTGTTCGAGGCTCAGACTCGCTGTCCCAGTTTAAAACTAGATTAAAAACACATCTCTCTTTAGCCAAGCATTCACATAATGCTTACCTTTTATACCACTGTTGAATCAGATCGAATGCATTAATATTATGAACAGCAGCTATGCTAATTATTTCCCATCTGCTCTTCTGCTGTTATCTCGGGACGCTAGTCCCGAGGTAAATAGCGTTCGTCAGCTCCAGTTTGTATCCAGCCTCTCACGGAGACTTCAGAAGCCCCAACACCTGCGATGAGATGACTAAACGCCTGTGAAGTAACAACTCGACGCCTGTGAAGAGATGACTCAGCGACGGCGATATGTTATGCCCTAAATTAATACATGATTAACTAACTGTATTTTTTCTATGTACATTTCTGAAATGCACTTTCTGTAAAGCTGCTTTGAAACAATATGTATTGTGAAAAGCGCTATACAAATAAATTTGAATTGAATTAAAGGCTGTCCAGTCTGGCCTGAGCCAACAGAAGGTCTACTGTGGCACAAGTCACACAACATTTTAATGACGGTTATGGGAGAAATGTGTCACACACACAGTGCATCACACACCGCTGTGTATGGGGCTGTGTAGCTGCAGACCAATTTAGAGTGATATAATGACCCATGTCAGTGAAAACGTCTACAATTCACACGTGAGCGTCGTAACTGGACCATGGAGCAGTGGAAGAAGGTCACCTGGTCCAATGAGTCCCATTTCATTTTACGTCACTTGGACGGTCGTGAACGTGTGCCGTTTCCCTGGGGAAGTGATGCACCAGGATTCACTGTGGGAAAATGTCAAGCTGGTGGAGGGAGTGTGAGGCTCTGGACAATGTTCTGCTGGGAAATTCGGCAGTTCATGTGGACGACAATTTGACACATTCCACCTTCCTAAACATGTTTGAGACCAGGTCCACCCCTTCATGACAGCAGTGTTTCCAGGTGGAAGTGTCTCTTTCTGCAGGATAATGCACCCTGACACACTGCACACATTGTTCAGGAATGCTTTGAGGTAGAGGGCTGCATTGGGATTGAGTCCCGCCGGGTCCCGCGGGACCCAACGCAAATCTCACGGGAGCGGGCGGTTTGAACTTTGCTGCGGGCGGGAATGGGCAGCTAAAAAAAAAACTGCGGGATCGGGAGGTAGCCTAGCGACATGATGGAGATAAATGATGTGGAAAAGAACCTCAAACGAGGTATTTACAGCACAAAACCTAAGCAAGGCAAGTCTGACATTTGGACTATTATTCATCTTCCTGATCAGTGCGTCAGAATACATGCAGGCCAGGGAAACGAAACAAACAACCCCATGAATCTCTTTAATAATAGCAATACAAATACGTGTTTTTTGTCTGCGGGACAGGAGAAGACACAAAATCAATGCATCTCTATTATTGTGTGGGAATAAATTTACAGAGTTTTGCGGGAGCGGGCGGGAGTGTAACACATACATTGCGGGAGCGGGCAGTAATGGTCAGAAATTCGAGGGGCGGGAGCGGGATGAAGAAAACAGTCCCGCGCAGGGCTCTAGTGTGAGGAATATGATGAAGAGTTCAAGGTAGGGCTGCACGATATTGAAGAAAAATGCAATAACTCGTTAAATAATGCGATATTTGATATGCGATACGATAATGCTTAAAGTGTGTAAAATAAACTTAAATTATCTTAAAAATATTCTTTTGTGACAAGAAAACATCCCTACAACTTCTGAAAGTTAACAGCAGTGTTTTACTGTCGCATAAGACGTGTTATTTTAACATCAGTGTAAACCACAGGGTTTAGGGTTTCAGGTAGGCCTACATTAGGTTTATACAGAACAACAGAAACTGCATAATCAAATGTAAAAATAAACACTGCTTAGTTTTCACTGTATGAATTAAAATATATACTGATTTTTATTAAAGCTACAAAAGTTATTCAGCCAAGAGCAGTGACTGATTTTCTCTTTTTCTTTTGTTCATGACCCCAGTAATTGCAAGCATATTGAGATATATACATTTGCGGTATTTCGATCATTTCAATATATTGTGCAGCCCTAGTTGAAGGTGTTGCCCTGGCCTCCAAATTCCCCAGATCTCAATCCGATTGAGCATCTGTGAGATGTGCAGGACCAACAAGTTCAATTCACGCAACCTACAGGACTTGAAGGATCTGCTGCTAATGACTTAGTGCCAGAAACCACAGGACACCTTCAGGAGTCCATGCCTCATGGGGTGGGTATTACCATAGCAGTATTACCATGATACCAAGAGATGTAAAATATTAAACACATGCAGCGCTTCAAAACCAGAGAAAATATAATCGAGTGATGAGGTAAAGAGAAATCATTTTCATAAAGATTTGTTGATGGCAAAAAATGCTAAGTGAATTATCATGGTGTTTACATGAAGGATGAGTCGTGGCCCCATTAGCAGCTCTCAAACTGTCGAGACTAACAGTGCTTCACACTTTCATCATTAGGAGTGTTTTGGCACCAGCAGAATCCCTCTCTTATAAAACCTTTCAGGATCAAATGTGCATCTCTGCCAAACTTTCAGGATACACCACCAAACTTCATTTGATTTGCTAAACACTCTCACATTTTGGGTTTGCAATTCTAGTCATATTTCATCTTCATTAAATAATTAAGAATAAACAAATACAATAAGTATAAATGTTCAAAGACTAAATAATTGTCTTTACAAAAAGAACTGTGCATGGTACTTTGATAAGGAAACTAAACTATGGTTCCACCATGGTGCATATTCAAAAAATGGTTATCGTTAGCATCTTAAGATGTACTGTATGAGAAAATCATTTATCATTTACATATAGTCCAAGATTATGAAACATAATTGTATTTATTATTATTATATTTATATTTTATTTAATAATTATTAGTCAGTTTTAATGTCTATTTAAATCTTAAATACTACAAATCAATACAAATAAACAAAGCAATATTTTACTTTCATCAAAATTCTTATAATACTTACAAATATTTCTTATTTTCGTAGACGTCGTGCAACTTTAATACATGTGGGTGTTCTATTAGCTTCAAGATGGCGATCTCTCGCTCCACCTGTGGAGAAGAGACAAGAAAGATATTGAACTCACAACATAAAACAACAAACAACAACAAAAATGAATCACATCAATGTGCATTTTAATGTATCACAACTTAGCATGAGAATCATACATAATTAAATGTTTCAGATTCCTCTTAACAATTCCAGTTGCTTAATGGTTCTATTACAGATTCTTTTAGAAGTGTTTACAAGTAAAAGAATACATCTTTGCATATCTGACCTGAATGATAACTCAATTTAAAACAATTCTTGCAAAAGATGTGATTACACAGGCTTTTATTAGAATAATGACAGTTTTTGAGGCCTTAAAGGTGCAGTAAATGATTTGAGAAACGCTGTTGAAAATGTAAATCAACACCTAAACAAACAATTTTGTGAATATTTACTAGATGGATGTTATGTGTGTGTGCTGAAAAAAATAGTGTGTCTGTACATAGTCCTGTCTGTTTAAATAGGCAGAAAAACTAAGTGGATCGGACCGATCGACCGAGCACTTTTGTAGGCAATCAGCAGTAGGGTGCGTGTCCACTCATGATGGGGGAGGAGAGAGAGTGAGCAAGCGGGACATTTGTAGAAAGGCTGTAAAAAGAGAGATGACTTAGATATTACCAAAGAGGAAATGGTCAGAGGAATATAATTGGACAAAGAAGTGTTACGATCAGACAAGTTATCTAGGACTCTCGTTAATATTGGAGAACATTTCCAGCACTGGAGAGACGTTGAGAGAGGGAAGTCTTGAAAACGAATGCGAGTAACTTGTAACATTGGTTTTTGCTATGTTTCATAGAACCAAGATACGCTATTGCTGTTGATGCAGTTGATTCATCCATACTTGCACAACTAGTCTGACACGACAGCTGTTAGTTTGGGGCCGAGCAATCAAGGGGGAGGGGTGAGTTTGTTTGGGTGTCGATTTCAAATATCAACAGTGTTTCTCAGAAATTGCTTAATGCACCTTTAACTAAATATAAGCATATTTATTATTTTATAAATAACTACCAACAAAATTTGTAATGACTGAATTCATAATTTAACTACACATTGTCATATAAATTTACACGACAATGCCGTTTATGGGGGCCTGAAAACACAAACTTTTGAAAACGAGTTTCAAAGTGCACGTTTTTGAAAACAATACCGTTATCATCTCCGTGCAAACTGCAAAAACGCGAATTCGTGAAAACCATGTCATCGTGCGCATGCGTATTCGTGTTTTGTCTATAGGCATGCGCGAGTACTTGACAGCCAAAATGATAAAGTGACATCACTAACTACTGGCCTGGCAGCAGAATACAGCACGCTTTTAGTCGTTTTAGTGGATCTGTACAGAATGAACGGGGATCGTTCTGACAACATTGTCTTCTGTAAGCGAAACTTTTAAAAAATGCAAAGAAAAAGGTTTTAGTACATCATTATTGTGTAAACGTACCATAATTCACTAAATGAAATGACTCATCAGAGTCTGAGACTGTACTGGTCATGCTGTATGTTTAGTATACAATAAAAATGACCAGCTCATAAGCCTAATTTATTAGAAAATGGGACTAAACTAGTTCCACTATGTTTTTAATTCACTACTCCATGTTTGAACCGATACAGCTGCATTTGGGAGCAGTCAAATTGCAACTTATCCTCCATCAGGCTGCTGAGCTCTGAGAAGTTTTTATAAAATGTAAAATGATCAAAGATCAGCAAAAAACCTCAGAGTTCAGAGCCCCATGTTAGGAAGAGCACACCTTTGCAGAATTCTTCAGGAATAGTGCACAGCGCGAGTTTGAAAAGCTAAGCATACTTGTCAAACTATTGTACAGATGCTTCTTTAATTTGATTCCCACATGCGCAAGATAAATAGTTTCTCATTGAATCAAGCCTAACATGACTTATAAATCTAGTCTATGTGAAAGATCTCTCGGACCTGACAGGGAACCAAAGGAAATCTTGAAAATCGCAAGCACTTCGTAAAAAAACAGCTCATAAGTCAGAGACCGAAACTAAGATTCTGCAAGTTGTAAGCAAGAGAATCGTCCTTGATTTACATCACTGTCTTCTGTAATATTCCTAGCATGCACAGCTGCCACTGCAGATAAGAGCAGAGGACGGGGATGGAGACCATATTTCCTGAACCCACCTGACCCTGATCCCGGTCCTCAAAACCCCCAAACACACCATACTACAGTAAAGAGCACTCAGGTGACACTAATGCTCTCTAATGCTTTGAAATCTATGGAGTCAAACTTCAAGCTTCAGTTGTAACTCTGTAACTTGACTTTGACCCCATTTGCCATTGACTTTTCAAAGCACAGCCAATGATTTACCCCAAAAAATTGCATGATGCGTCATGACATGAGACAACACTGTTCACAAAAACAACACAAAGTCATTGAGAAAAACATAAACAAATCGGTAAAAAAATTTCTGAATGTTATAAAATTCCCATCATAGAGTCGATTCCACAAAATGCATTCATATTTTTAATAATTTTCAAATCCAGTTGTTACTGAAAATGTTTTTAAGCATGTGATTCTCTTTGTACACAGTTCAGTTATACAATGCAAAGCATTTACACATATACTGTATGTTAAAATCACAAACATTTCAAATTAAAACTTACAATTGACAAAAACAGCAAACTCTCATGCCTTTTCTTTTGAAATTAAATCTCTATACAAGAAATGCGTCATAAAGGACTTTATGTTTTTCCACCTCCATGAAGAGATGAGTGCCATCCATTATGTCGCCTTTTATCTAAATGTGAGGTGAAGTTTTCCTTGCTTTAGCCGGGTCAAAAAGCCATGTTATGACTGTGAAACACAGTAGAGTTTAAATTATAAGCATTTATGGTGTGTGAACCTGGCGTAAGGTTAAATTCCAAGCTAATGTTTTATGTATCCTAAATGCATAGTTAAATCATAGTTTTACTTTTGCAAATCCAAACGTGACTGGAAATGTATAACGCAAATCCACTGAAGGCAAATTGCAGTAAGAACACATGTGTAGTTTATTTAAAGTCCACCTGTGGTGAAAATCAAGTTTATATGTCTATGTGGCATTTTAATGCTTTAAGACAAACTGTGTAAATTCATAAGTCAACAACATTGCTGAGTATTTTCTCCCTAAAACTGCAGTGAATCAAAGACAGTCTCAAAAACACGGTTTGAAATCGCTGGTGTTTCTGACGTCAAACTATCTTGCAACCAATCAGATCAACATGTGATCGTCAACGAGTGGATCTCTGAGCTGGAGTGAGTGAGTGGAGGCGGGGCTCATTTGCATATTCATAGAACCGCATATACAAAATGAGGCAAGGCTGTAGAGTTACATTCAAGTTATTTCAAGACATGATGGATATTTTTCAAAGAAAACAGGTTTAAAAATGTCATTTTGATGATCAAAGATGAGTTTTAAGGGATAAAATGATTGACTACAGGGGGACTTTAACATAAATGTGAACAATGTACAAAATAAACAAAGACCTGACTTGACTTGAAACTTGACTAACTCAACAACAGAGGTTACATTAACAACATCAAAGCTAGACAAAGAACAAAGGAAACATGAGGGCTATTTATACAGAGAGACAAATGACTAACAAGGAACACCAGAGAACAATCAAACAACGAACCAATGAGAACACAGGACACATGACTAACATGACACATAAACAAGGGAAGCAAATGGCAAACAGAAAGCATGACAGTGAGAATTACAAAATAAAAGACGTGAAAATATATAATTTCCACGGAGGTCAGTGAAATATATAAAAGATAAATACAATACATACAATAAAAATAAAAAATCATAAAACTGCCTAAAGCTAAGGAAACCCTCTACTCTTCATCCAACAGTTGGTTGGTTCCCCGAAAAAGCAGAACAATCACCACTGTTCCCTTCAGAGAAGCACTTAAACACAGGTTGTCCCATGTGGGGATTGTGCCAGTAATAATTCTGCAATAGGCCTACTGTTGTATGCTGACAAAGTGTGGAAGTCACGGAAACACATCCGGCCTTGCTATGTGTGGCATAAAAATGAATTGTGCACCAAGTGCAAAAACTCCCCCTTGTAGGCAGAGACCTTTTACATGAACTCTGCCCACCAGTGTGTGATTGAGCCAGACAAAATGACAAGAATAGCCTCTGAGCAGCATTCTACATATCTAACCATTCAACACTGAATTCCCAAATTAGATAATCTATAGGCACTTTATTCCCCCTTTTCAAATATGACCTTAATTACACTTAGTGTAAATTTAGCATCTATCTCTATTTGCATCTAGGGTAAATAAAATGTATCGCTAAGAAAATACTGCTAATTCCACTTAGTGTAAATAACATTTAACGCTAGTTGCAGTTAGTGTACATAGCCTCTGCCAAAATAAAAATTACATTTCTATGCAATGATTCTATAACTAGCCTCTGTATTCAGTTAAATATCTGTATTTATTTGGCTTCATGAACTGGCATTATCTGCTCAACACGGAGTTAAAGTCCTTCACTTGCTGTTTTAATCAGGCATACAGATGTGATGACTATTTAGGAAATAAACAATCTGGCCAATGGCTGAAGAAAGCGCTGGAACAACCAGGTAAATCCCGGACAAAGCCATCTTGACAAACGAGGCACCACATCAAAACTCTGAACGGCTGATCCAAAGCCAGTCAGAAGAGCCAGGCAGGAAGTTTGCGGAGGGGAACGTCATTCAACACAAGATGTGCCATGGGATCTCGAGCGAGCAGAAACCGCCGTCAGGAGCTTGGGGAAAGAAATCTGTACGGTTGAGGACTACTCGATAAAAGTAAATTAAGTCACACTGAGGATGTCTATTATATCTAGAAAAATCTATCCGTTAGCATTGCAGTACAATTCATCTCAATGGCAGTAGCTTTTTGAGCAAATCTCCTATAAAAGGTAACCAAATAAAAGTAATAAGAGATTTTCTTACACCTTGAATACATGTAGGTGTACGCATCTTAATTATTTTCTAAATATAAGTTACAAGGTAATGCGTATTTGAACAAATTTTATAAATAAAGTCATAAATATTACGTTTTTGAAAAACGTAACCTTGCCTTGTCAAAAAAGTTACAGGTAACACTTTATTTTACAGTGTCCTTGTGACATGTTACATATACTTACCATAGCAATAACAGTAAATTATGCATAATTACATGAAATTAACACTCAACCCAAACCTAATCCTACCCTAACCCTATAAGTACATTAATATTATAGTAGTTAATTCATATTATTCAGTACTTAAATATATAATTACACTGTAACAATGACACCTTAATATAAAGTGCAACCATGTTACATTATCTAATATTCTAAGAGACTTATTGACCTTGACACACAATGGCATTTCCTACTTGTATTTATTTATGCTTTGTTTCCTGTTTGAGGGTGCACCGTATGACTTAAGTAGTACCTTATGCAGATTTTTGTTTATTTTAAATATAATAAGTAATAAGCAGTTAGCCAAGTTAATTTATTTTTATTCTAAAACAATGATAAAAGATCATGTTAAATGAGGTGTTCTTTTCAATAATCCAATCATTTTATCGTCTTTATTTTTCATTGTGATATCAGAAATATGATATCAGAATGGCAGATGTTCACCCTAAAGTTTACATTTCCCCCCCAAAAAATGTTGTTAAATGACTTAAAAACATGTTACTCACAGAAGATGTGTATTCAAGTCATTTCAATTTTTATGTACTTTTTTTTATTAAAAGCACTTTTTGTACTTTTTAAGTACAAAAAAGAAAGTCTGCAATAAAAATGGGGCAATAAGTGGGGTTCATCATAAACCCAGTTGTCCTTTGTATCTGTTGAATTATTAGGGCTAATTACATGGTGAATACATTTTGAAGGTTGAAGCTGAATGCTATCTGCAACAAGCCCTTTAGAGCGATAAAGCAGCTCTTCTAGGAGGGTTTGTGAAACTTGTAGGCTCCGAGGCAGAAAAATTCCTGATGATTAAAGAGTTTCTGCAAATGAGCCCGACTCTCTCCTCCGCCCATTAACATCATGTCCACCCTACGCTCGCCAACTTCTCATTGCTCCATCTCACCATATTGACCCATTCCCTCAAAATGTCAGTTTGCTGACACCTGTGCACCTATTTCTATGAATAGCCGAGCGTTAATTAACTCTACACATCTGTGTGCATACAGCCATCCAATTTCCATATAACTTCATTAGCGAGTTATTACACTGGGTCTGGCTTAGACTCTACACCATTTTGAGTCGACGTGGGCCGGCAGAGATTCGGGTTCAGGTTGCAGGGTTCTTGATTTGTGGGGGTGAGTTGAGAAGAAGGGAATCAACCGAGCCAAATCGTTAAAATGAAGGCAGATCATTAGATTTGAGTGAGAACAGCTCTGCACGCCGGTGAGTTCGCCAAGCTCTTGCGGGTCACCAGGTTTCCAAGTCCAATAATTAGCGATAATGTAAGTGCCGTGCAGTAATAGAAACCAACATGAACCTCATTTTCAGGAATGACAATGAAGAAGTTTCTTTCGACAGTCCATCGCACAAAGTCAAGGTCGAGTAAGTGTGCGAGACTGACGCTAATCCAAATTGGTTATTTGACTGGGAAATAATTCGTCTTGTAGATTCTCGCCCACTCATTATTGAGTTGTTAACTCAAAACGTACAGGAAACCACTTCTTGTGAATTCGCTGATCGTTACTGGTCTGTAGAAAGCGGTCACGGAGGTCATCTCCACTTGCGCTAAGGGAGCTATTGATTGAATACTATGGGAACTACTGTAGTTTTTTATGCTAGCTTTTTTTTTTCATGTTTTTTTTTTTGGAAACAAGTTGAGTTGGAGAGGATGGTGGTTTAGAGATACTGTAGCCTCATACATTTTAAAACAAAAACACAGCAATTCTTTAAGGGGATCAATATAATTCATTATGCACAATCATAGTGTAATTTCAAGGTACAGATGGTGTGTCGAAAAAGGGTAATAAAACATCCCATGGAAAGGGGTTTGGAAATAGGATGGTTTAGATAAATTAACCATGGCGGAGTATTAAACCGACAGCTGTTTCAATCCAACTGTCTTTTAGAGCCAGTTGGTTGAAATTTCCACACAGGAGGCTTCATTAGCTCAACAGCTAGAGTGGTTTGTAAACTGCTATCTTGTAGCTTAACACAATCATACATGGCACTATTACACCACACATTCTGTATAATACCGGAATAATGTGTTTTATTGTAATTAGATTTGGTATGTATGCAAAAACATTCAACAAATAAGTTGGAACTGCACAGCCCTGAAGCAAACATTAGTATTAGCCAAGTAAACAAATGCTGATATAAACAAAGTAACAAAATAGTATAATTTGTAACAAAATTTGTACAACTGCCAAAGAAAATGTGAATTGCACTGACGTCACAATGCTAGTATTGTAAGTGTTGCTATGTGGTTCTTAAAGGGATACTTGAACACCCAAAAACTACAAACTACTAACAAACTACAAAAGGCGCCTTGCTTGAACACAGAGCCACAGAAGAGCCACATTAGTGATTCTGATCCAACTAATTAAATATTGAATAATAAGATGGTTTGACCTCATACTAAGAAAAGCCTATGAAAACAGTGCATTGGACTATCATGGACACATGACTAGTGTGTCATAGCAATTTGCCCAAGATGCATTGCGTTCTAAATTAGTTTTACTCTGGACCTGAATCCTTCTACTTTATTGCACTGAAGAATTAAGCCAGTACTTATGTAATAATAATCAGCTTCAGTGATGGCTAATTTTTCTTGCTCAAATGCATTCCCATGAATACAGACTCTAACACTGCAGCTTTGCTCCAACTTTAGTTAATTAGGGTTATTAGCTAGCAAGGTAAATTAATTGTTTCAAGTTCATTCAAAATGCTTTAATTGCAGAACAAAAAGGGTTCTCAAGACATAAATAGCTTCTTGTAAAGATTGTAAAGCAGTAAATATTAATTATTTTAATTTACTTCCCCAAGTGGTCAGGAGCAACTTGAAATGCAGCGTTTTGCAAAAGATCCCTTTCCATGTGTTGTGGTGTGCTGAAAACAAACTAACTAACAAAAAAGAAAAAAAAATTCTTAAGCCAGCCTAAGCTGGTTTTCAGGTCTGAAACTGTTTTCTTAGCCTGGTAAGGATGGTCTGTTGGCTGGTTTTTAGAAAGGTTTTGGACATTTTCAGCTGGTCAGCCAGCTAACTAAACACCAGCATGGCCATGAGATCAACTAGACCTGCTAAAGACCGGCTTGGTGAGGATAGGAGACCAGCTTTACCCAATTAAAGCCAGCAAATCAGCTTAGGCTGGTTTAAGCAGGGGTTATTTTCAGCATTAAGGGATGTGCAAAGCAACACATTAAAAAATAAACCTGTTGGTAGCTCAAGTTTCCAATTGTATATCTTCATTAGGGAAGCTTGTTTCCGCCACAGAATAAAAACAATTTTTTTTTATATCTCACAATTCTGGCTTTATTACATACAATTGGGACTTTATATCACGCAATTTTGTAACTCGCAATTGAGACTTTGTATCTCACAATTCTGATTTTTTTCACAATTGCAAGTTTACATCTCAGAATTGCGTGATATAAAGTCGCAATTGTGAGTTACAAAAGTCAGAATTGCGTGATATAAAGTCGCAATTGTGTGTAATTAAGTCAAAATTGTGTGATATAAAGTCAGAATTGTGAGATACAAACTCGCAATTGCTAGAAATAAACTCACAATTCTGACTTTAAAACACAATTGGTAGATATAGTCAGAATTGCATGATATAAAGTCGCAATTGCGATTGTGAGACATAAACTCGCAATTCTGAGGAAAAAAAAAGTCAGAAAGTCGCAATTATCGTTTAAAATGTTTTGTTCTGTGGTGGAAACAAGCTTCCATACTTCATTCATCAACTAAACCAAACTTAAAAATTTTAAAAATAACAGCTAACTCACTTTAGTCAACCTCATTAATCAACCATTGGACTGCTAGTAAGTACTGAACCGTTGTTGTGTTGTCATCCTGCAGTTTTGCTAATATTGTGTTATAGTCTGTTTTGTTGTCAGTAAAGTTTTGACAATGTTGTCATGGGAAAACAAAATCAAATGTGTTGCAATGTAATTAGAATTGGTATGCACCAATTCTATATAACAAAAAGTCACTCAAACCACACTATTGCAAAAAGATGTATTGAACTCAACTGACAAACATGTGACAGTGAGGAGACCTTATATCAGTAGAACAATAGGATGCAATAAACATTTAGTGTCATTTCCTTTATGCTTTCTGGCTGGTTTGTTTAAAAGCAGCAGATTGCTTATACAGAGATAAACCTAACAAATATCTCAGTATTTTAAGCTACTTGAAACTGCCAAAAGATCAGAAAGTTAATGCATACAATTGCATACTGCATTTCTATTGAACTATATAATGTAAAACCGGCAGGGTAAAACATGTTACAGCGTTGCCTGATTCAGACAGATAGATAGTGGCTGTTAATGCGTGAAAATCTAAATTCAGCATTAACAATCACCATCTTTATTATAAAAAAGGGCTTTGATAACACATTTGTGAAAATAAAATAAAATTAAGTGACCGTTTGTGTGGGTAGTGGATATTTTCAATTTCCAGCAAAACTTGCTAATTATTCAACAAGAGAAATAGGCAGAGTTGTTCATCATTGTGCAAAACAATTCAGATACCACATGCCAACTTACAGTGCTTGAATATTTCGCAAAAAAAACTTTTTTTTTTACTCGTCGTCGCGACCTCTATGAAAATGGAAATTTGAAAGTCACGTATATATAGAATATATTGTCTCTTTGAATGTTAAATCTGGATTTATACACATTGCCCCGTGAAAACCAACTTGTCGTGTCGTAAACACGGTCACCCAATGAAAAAGTGCGAGGGAAATATTATCAAAAAGTGGAGGGGACACGTCTCCCGTGTCTCCTGTGTAATCTAAGCCCATGCTTGCAGAACAAAACATGAAAAACTATTTAATCCACTAAACTAGTGAAGATGGACATCCTGTCATGTCACATCTAGTATCTACTCTCACTGCAACTAAAAGGAAAAAGTGAACTGATACATGATGAAACAATCAGCAACTGCGTTCAGCAACTGTGCCCTGCAGGAGCCGAAGTAGTATGATGTTACGCTGCCACGTTTTCTCCTTTTCCTCTCCTCTCTCATTCCCTTCTTCCCTTCTACCAGAGCTCTGTCACTCACTTTCAAGACCAAGGGCCCTTTACGTATCATGAGATCGGAAAGGGACTGACAGACAGACAGCCATGAAACAAAGTTGAATTTTGCCATTTGATCTGAGCCCATTTTATCGCTATCCCTCTGATTCTGCTTCAGATTTTGGAAAGTTGCTGCTCCTGGAAAAGCACAAAGGGGAAACATTTGGGCTGAGCTAAGCCGGCGCGCATCTTTTCCCCAGTCGAGGTGCTGATGGTGCGAGCTGGGGTTGGTGCCCTGGGCCTTAACCGCATCTCTGTTCATTAACACAACATGTGCTGAGTGTGAATGTTCTTTGCAGTGAGTGGAAGCCACGGCAGTGCGAACACAGCTGTTAGCATTGCACAGCGGTGACACAGACAAAGATGACTGGAAGGGAAATGCAGGGACTGGTATATTGTACAACTGAGCAAACAGCCTTGTGTTACAAGAGACAAGAGCAGTTTGATGAGTCATTTGAACCACATCAACCCTGTAAGGCCTGTTGTTGGAATATTACTTCATCAGTTTTAGCTCTACTGAAAATAAACCTGCAGATGTTTTTTCTTCTCTCTAAGATCACATTTACACAACTAATAGGTCGTATTGTTCAGCCTTGGAATGCTATTGGATGGAATATTTTGTGAATAGGCCTGTTCACCTAACCATGAACTCACACAACCTGCAAACTTGACTTGAAGGTCATCATCATGATTTACCGGACTGGATAAATCAACAATGTCAATGTTGTAATTTTACAACACTGGGTGAAAGGTGTAGCAAAATTTGCCAGTGCACCTTACACATTACATGGATGAATTTTACTTCTCACCTGTTCCATGTGATATAAATAAATACTAACAGAAACAATGTGTTTTATCATTCACAAATTAAATATCGTCTTTGTTAAAATTTAGAATTTTAATCAAAATGTAATTATTATTAAATGATAAGATCAAGTTGAATTAAGGAAAACATTATTTCTTTGAGAATTTGAAAGTATTTGTGTAGCAATTTTTGAATCTATCTGTATTTTTTTAAAATATATATATACTAAATTTGTCAAGTTTTCTTGGATTTGCTTATTTGCCCAAATATCTGCTTGCTATAAATAAAATAACCAGTGGTTTTTTTTTTTTTTTTTTTTTTTTCAGAACGCCACCAGCCAGGAAAGACTGTATAATCTACAAATTGTATTACTGTATGTCCAAAATTGGGAACAGTGATTTTGAAATGGATTCTGATAGAAGTGATGCAGACAAATGGAGATGCCTGTGAACTGAATCACTCATCTAATGATTATGTGGACATTATGCCAACAAAACCAAGTCATTTAAGAACGCAGGCCAGGCCCCCGTGACAGGTATCGCTGGCTGATACAGGATTTTATCAGTCCCAACACTGATTTTGCAGGTCAGGATATCACTAATGATGCCTTCATACACCACTGGAGTATATCTGAAAGAACACATGAATAAAATAGAGGATGCTGCAGACACTGTGGTAATGGCTTACACCAACACACTTTGCAGCAAGTGCAATGTCTGCCTCTGCTTCTCGGAGGACAAGAACTGCCTTTGGGACTATCATAATTGAATATGGCTATGAACAGAGCTAAATCACATAAATGCCAAAGTTTTCATTCAGTTCATCAGGTTATGTAGGCTAAATACAATCAGATTTTTTTAAATAATAAATTATTTATCATAAAAGTTTATCAATATTCCAATTATTAATATCGTGTGATTATGATTGTATATGTAGGCTACTGTAATGGGACTGCATAAGCAGCACACCCTGTAAATAATCCCTTGTTCTCTACATTTGTTCAGATAGTGAGTGAAATCAATGAAATTCTGCTACCCAACAACCCCAACGCTGCAATATTACAACATTTCTCTAAAAACGTACAAAAATTTAAACAATGTAAAAACCCAGTTATTTCTGCATTAGAGTCCTCTTACGACAACATGTACAAAGTAAAAAAAAAATACTTTTCTTTATTCAGGTCTTTAAGGGTTAACCTTAACTGTTCATCTTTAATGTTAATAATGTAGTATTTAAATACCAAATGGCTACACACACAAAACAGAGCAGAAACCAGACTCTGTATCAGTAAATGGTGGATAAACCTTTGTTTATAAAACAAATCAATTTGATTAATTTGTATGGTGGAATTTAATTACCATTGTAGCTCAACATGCTGCGAATATCACCAACAATCAAAATACACCAAACGTCTACAGTAAAATTGAAATAAACAATAATTTGGTTTTAGTGATTTAAGTTTTACTAAGTTATATGCTCAGTTCCCAACCTTATATGTGAAGGTTTTAAGGCTATTAACAGAAGAATTGCCTTTCTTAATACTACTATAGCTGTCAATCAAATGGGTCTCTGGTGAACCACAGTAGAAAACATAAGTCGTCTCTAAGAGTTTGAGTGCATTTGTCCTTCTGCAAAATGAACTTGGACTCTTTTTTTCTTAAAGATCAGATACCGAAGGATGACGTGCTGAATCCATAAAACCTCACCAATGGGACAAACACAAGGCAAGATGAAGTACTACCTGCCCAAACAGTTTGTCTCAAGGTCATGCAAATACATACGAGGACTCTGCGTCTGATTTTCTTGTGTGTCACCCTTTATTTGCACAGCCAGCTTTCCTGAGCTGCCGGAAGGCTGGTGTGCTTCTCCTGTTTAACTCGCTGCTCAGGGATCAGCTCAGTGACATTTGTTGGCATGTTTCAGGAGTACTGAGGGATTCAGATTCGCCTCCTTGTCAGGATAATCTACAGATTCCAGTCCAAGACAGCAGAAAGCTGCCTACTCATCTTTTCCCTCTTGATTTAAAGCATGCTACGGCAGAGGAAACTAATGCAGCTGTCAGGAAGTTTAGTTCGGAAATCAGCTTAGACAAGAGCATCAACTATGAGTCTAAACAACATGCTTTGAACGTTGTAGGAGATAAGGAGGTATTGTCTCCAGGATCACTTCAAATAGGAAAGGCTTCAAGAAAGACCTTAAATAGTGTAACAAATCAAACAACAGTTCTTTACCGAGAGTTCCTGTCAAAACAAAAAGCATCACATCAATGAGGACATCTAGAGGCACTTTATGATGTTGTAGGGTTAACAGTCTATGGGTAGTCAATAACAGAATGCTGTGTTTGACTCATGGCCTGCTTTTACCAAGGGTAAATTGCACTTAAATTGACTTTTTTTGAGATGGAAAGCAGGAGCCTACTACACACTCACATCAGCAGGATCCAAGTTAATCTCAGCGGTGCTCATCTCCTTAACAGTGAATCCAAAGATCCTAACACGGGTGCATCCTCAATACCTCAGAAACAACGATCGATCTGAAAAGACCATGCCTGGATCAGCTCAATCCATCTACGGCAACAGAGATGTGATGACTATATCTCATTCATAGAGATATTGTGATTCTTTTCAGCTCCTTCCACTGTGACCAGCCCAATGTTTGCAGGATACCCACTCTTGCCCCTACAAGGACACAAGTCTTGCTTCCTTCAATCAAGCTCAAAGCTGAAATGGCCTCTTTTGAAAAAAGAAAAAAAAACTCTCCAAATCACAAGCTGACATGCAATGACAACTCTGTCATGCTGTCAATTTGAGCTCTGATTGCAGCTGAGTTATGACACAACTGAGGCACTAGTCGGTGCTAACCGAAATATCCTTTTATGACCTTGTCCATAATGGAGTCTAATGGTTTATGATGTGTAGTGCTGGAGAGAAAGGTCATCTGAGGTTTCACTCCATGCAGTCCTCTTTCCTGTGAGCGCAGGGAGAATAATGGGAAGGATTTATCATTCCGAGAATTTTTATCACGGTTAAACAGAGGTGCCTCTGGTCAAATCTAGGGAATCCTCTTCATAGGTAATGCTGAACGGGGACGGACCCGAACAGATTTACTGCCCTTGGCTAAACTTGGCATGAGGTTAGCTCCATCATATCCGTATGATTTCAAACATGATTGGGATAACTGTATTGAATTTAAGGTGAAGAAATGGGAAGCTGGTGAATGATAGTAGGGGTCAATAGGGCTTTGAGCAGACCCAGACAATTAACTGCAACACCTTCATAAGTTCAAATCAAATTACTCTTTAAAGGAAAATAATTGCAATACTTCTGCCCTCTAGTTTTACACCTTCTCCGCAAAATCAGGAATGAACAGCCATACAAATGCGAGTAGAAAGCACTACTTGTACAAAATTCAAGAATAAATGGTCCTCTGAATGTAATGAATGAAGTTTCCTTTCTACAGATCCCGAAAGCCTCAGCAGGTCAATGATGAGGTTAAGCCTTCTAGAGACTGAACCGATCAATATAACTTGGCCATTCCATTATAGGCAGCCCTATAGCCAAGTGACAACTCATAGGTTATTTCTTTTTTAACAAAGTAACTCCAATTGGGAAGTCTACTATCATTTGAGGAAAAGCTTGAGGTATAGAGTAAATTCAGTCTAGATTTGAGTTCTTCTGGCGGTTTTAGACAAACTACTTATCACATGTCAATTAACTTAACACAAGTCAATAAAGCTTCAGTGATCTGTACTGGTGTAGGTACATGTTTTCTGGCTCAACTTGACTGTCAATTGTATTCCTGTCTAGAAAGAGATTGGCACAAGAGCCTATTGACACATTTAAATGGAGGAGCACTTTGGCCATGAGCCCTTGTGGAGTATCACGATTCCTGGAACACGGTTCAACACTGGAACTTGAGCATGATTGAGCAATTAGGGCTTTCAATCTGCAGGCAGCCGTCGACACTCATTAGCTCTCACCAGCAGAATCCACATTTTACACCCACCACCAACCTGAGGGTGGTCAGTCCGAATGATGTTAAGCAAAACACTTCAACATGCTTATTAGCACAAGCTGCCGAGCGCCAAGATAAATCCGGACGGACCGTTTGCCATAAATGAAGCCATGATAAAGATGGAACGGCATGAAATGCAACCCAGCATGGACAAAGATAGCCTTGGCTGTGGGTGGCTGGGTTTTAATTCTTTGTTCTTCTCTTGTGTCCTGCAACAAAGACACCTATGATTTAGATGGCTGGTACTTCAGGAAAAACTGAAAGATAAAAAAAAAAACCTTCACAGTAATAACCCATTTGAGTGAACTGCACGTTTATCCTTTATAGCCATGTTTTCATTTCTCTTAAATGAAATGTGGCATTTTCCAACATGTGAGCAAAAATAGAAACTGTAAACTGTAAAGGTCAAGATGGACTCAAGGTACACCTAAAGAAAATGCCTAAAATCCTGTTCACAGTCACACTGGCAGTGATTTGCACCATCAAAACAATGGAAAAAATCTTTCAATTTCAATGAGAGTCTGATTTCAATTGGCATGAGCGGCAGCGTTGTTGGCTACAAAATATGGACATGTCCAGCCACTTGACAGAGTTGACATATAACTATAACTATGCAAATGCGCTGCAATATGATGCACGAATACAAATGGGAGGAAAGACAGTGAAGTGCTCATGTGTAGGCAAGATGGAAAAGAAGATAATGTTACTTTGGAGGGATTTTTCTCAACTATAGGGTCTCTGTCCCCATGTGAGGATATAAAAAAATTATGTGAAAAAAAAAGTTTTGAAATTGTCCGTATAGTCTCAGGATGTACAGAGACCTGGCAACCTCCAGGGATTGTCAGAGTGAATGGTGGTTAAGAGATAAAAAAGATTCTTCTGTAAAATCACTTAAACCTCCAGCTGCACCATTCCAAAATAAAAAGTGTTGTGAACTTTACAGTCTCTTGACATGACAGAACATAGCAATAGCAAGAGGTTTCAATTTGAAAAAAATCTGTTTGAGGCAACAGACAATAGCACACTTAGAACAGAAAGAGAGAGACAGAGAAAGTGAAAAGTTTATGGCAGTGCCATTCTACTGGACTGACCAGCTGCAAAGTAATCTGAACTTCAAAAATACCCGCAGTAATTCAGCAATTTCAGCCGTTCAGAAACTGAGTTGGTCTCTGACATTTCAAGCGGCGAAAAACCTTTTGGAACAAAAATCCATTCCCAATTTAGTGCAGCATGGAGCGATCCATACTCGCTAGAATTCATGTCAAGGACAGAGGAAAACCTACAGAGAATGGGGAACAAAATTAAGGAGGAATGTCAGATGATCTTCCATTGATTAGGTCACATCATGGACTTGGAAAAAAAAATGAACAGAAAATGTATTGAAATACTACCTAGCAACATCTAATACAGTAATTAAACATCCACACTAATAACCGAGATGATGACATGGGGACATGCTATACTCCATGTTAAATTATAAATAAAATAAAATAAATAATAAAAATTAATACATTTATATATATGGATATTTGACAATAAACATTTATTGTTAAACGATTTGCATACATGGATAGTTGACAAGTAACATACAGTATATAAGATAATATTATATATATATATAATATTATCTTAAATACTGCATGTTACTTGTCAACTATCCATGTATACAAATCTCAAAAGCTGCACATAGAAGTGCATTTTTTTTTTCACATTTCATTAAAAAATAATTAATTAAAAATAGCTACAGGAAGGTGGGGCGGAGGTAGCCAACACGGACGCACAAAGACGATCCGTGAAGAAGTCGTGGAACACTTGAGGGTGCTTAAGGTCTTTATGAGGAGGAAACGCAGCGGGAGGGAGGAAGGCTGGGAATCCTCAGCAGGGAGACACTTCTGTGGCTCAGGGAGAAATGAAGGGAGCATCTATAATCATTTGGCGGTGTGGAACGAAATGAAGACTTGGGGGGGGGGGGGGCTTGCACTGTCATCCCAGTCTCAGGATAACCAGATTAGAGTCAGCCGTGATTCATCTATCGCTCCCACTCTTTCATCTGAGCTGTTAGGAAAACTTCTCCTTTGCTTTCCCTCCAACAAGCCACAGCTTTCTGCTTCTCAATTACTTACTTTTCAAACTTTCTTTGATGCTTCCTGCATTTTCTCGCTCTCCCTAGGAACGTTTTCCAGTCGTCTCATCTTTCTGTCACATGAGGAATTAATGGCTCAGATGCACATTATTGTGCACATTTAAGCACTTAAAAATCTACAAACCAAAAAACAGACACTTTGAGACGGAGGCATTCATACACGCCTCAGGTCAAGTAGTGCTGTGCTGGATACAATCATGTATCAATGGTACAATCTGCCATTCATTTTCTAACAATATCCATGTATATGTAGGGCTGGATGATTAATCGAAAAATAATCGAAACCGAAATTCAGAGCCTATAACCGACGTAATTTTACCATGTCGGTTATTTCGTTTTTTTAATCCTATTAATATTTCCGCCCACTGTGTGTTAATGTACTTTCCCCTTAAAACATAATACCGCGTGTATAGTAACGTAACTCCGCCCCGTCCAGTCTGCGACATTGAAGCAACATGAGCCCCTTTCACACAGCGCGTTGATCACGGGAAATTGCCAGAACAAACACCTTCTGTGTGAACACAAACACGACCCGGGATTGATGCCAGGTTGGGGACATAGTATTAGTAACATTGACGTGTTCAGTCCCGGAACGCGCGCTGTGTGAACAAAAAGCCATAATCAATGCCGTGTCGTAATGATGGCGCTAAGCCGGGATCGTTCGTCAGCGTGAAACGGTTCGTAATGCGCTAGTTTATGATCGAATCAGAGAAAAAAAATGCACAAGCGTGGTTTCTCGAGAGAAATCGCAGCTCATAAGCAAACTATAGACACCGCTGGGACATGTCACGTGTCTTTGCGGGTTGTTTGTGTCTGTGTGAACGCACTCTGTTAATTCCGGAAAATCACTGGCAGTGTAAATGAACCAAAGTCAAACGAACCCGGGTCAAATCCCGGGCCACTTTATCCGTGTATTTTCCGGAATCTCTGTGTGAAAGGGAACTCAAACACTGAGTCAACTCAGCAACAGGAGCCGCTTGTACCAAAGAAACACGCGAAAAAAGAGAGAGACTGACAAACGCCCAGCAACACGTGCCTCCACTCCACAAAGCAGGTTTCGATAACACAAGCATATTGCTACACAATATGAAAAGGATTAGTTTTTTAAGTTTTATACAACTTATATTTTACTTTTAAGATGGCAATATTTACAATAATTAATTTTGTTTACAAAAATAACTATTTTCTACATTTTTAGGAAACTTTCTTTTTACATTAAAACTTAATTACTTTTTTATAAGATGTTTTTATTTCAAGCATTGTATGCTTTGTTTGATTCAATTGTTTGAAATATTTAATACGTAAGCATTAAAAGCTATCTGTGTGTTTCCTTATTTTAGAATCACAAAGAGAGGATTATGCATTCTTTCATTAAAAAAAATAACCGTGAACATATTTACAGAATAAGCCTTGCCATTGACACGAGAAAGATTTTTTTTTAAATAATCGTTCAATAATCGTAATCGTGGTAACCTGTTCGACTAATCGCGATTATAATTTTAGCCTAAATCGTGGAGCCCTATGTATATGTACTGTATATGTATTCGGTACTGTATACCAAAACAAACATAATTCCCAAAAGAATTCAGATATTCATCGTCACAAGTTTCAAGACGTTATGGTAAGTATTGAGCACTGATATTATTCTCCAAAGTTGTGCTTTAAGACCCGGTATAAAGTTTAAAGGCATTTTGTAGAATCGCGAGTTCATGCATTCATTGGTTTTATGATCATTTTTTCAAGGTTACCACATAATTATCTGATGGTAGCCAACAGTTTTATTTTCCTTACATCATATATGTACATAAATATAATTTAAATTCCAAATTAATTCAATTAAGTCACAATTTGTGTCACAATTTGTCCTCAACACATCTGTCAAGAACATGTGCCATTTTACTATTTAATCATATAAATACTCAGGATAAATAGTAAACTAGTAAAAGTAAAGAAAACCATGTATATATATATGATGATTATTCCATGAAAGTCACACTATGCCTACAACTCACAGTTTCTAGATAGTCTGAGAATCTGGTATTCATTGGCATAACTTCGAGGTCAGTGGCAAACGGGGTCAAAGTTAAAATTGTTTGACCTGTATGTTGTGTTACAGAGCTTGACCTTTCACAACACTGAACCAAGGGTACCAATGCAGCTTAAAACTTGGATGTAGTTCAGTGCACTGGGGAACATTGACTTGAATCATGTGAGAGAAACTTCTATGACTGAACATCCTCACATTGGCTATTCTTGCCTTAATTCTTTATTTTTTGTCAATGTAGGGAGACTGCAGGGTGTTAAGTTCCCCCTCTCCCTCCCTCCCTCTCTCCCTCCCTCCCTCTCTCTCTCCCTCCCTCTCTCTCTCTCTCTCCCTCCCTCTCTCTCTCCCTCCCTCCCTCTCTCTCTCTCTCTCTCTCTCTCTCTCTCTCTCTCTCTCTCTCTATCTGTAGGATTGCAGAAGTTATGGGGCACAAGGTCATGCTTTCCCCACCCCCACCCCTCACCCTGCTCCTGCCTCAATTATTTGCTTCAGGGGGCAATTACTCCAGCCTTGCAGACCTCTCCTTCCCATTTCCCCGTCTCTCTCTCTCTCTCTCTCTCTCTCTCTCCATTTTCCCTCTCTCAGTTCATATCAATCACTTCACAATTTCCGCTCCCAAATCATTTTCCATTTTTGTGCATGCCATCCTGTTTTAAAATCAACCCAACTATGTTGGGTTCCAGAACCCAAAGTCAAGGTAATCTCTCAATATTTTCCAACCAAAGCTAACTAGTGTTTACATCAGCCTTAACCAGCAGGTGTTCAGGATCACTTGAAAATAACAGGTAGGTCTGGGTTGGAACTAGGGGTGTAACGATACACTCATTTCACGATTCGATACATATCACGATACTGAACTCACGATATGATATTATTGCGATACTCCAAGACATCCCTAGCTGGAACTGAAGTCGCCAATGATTCCCAACTGGTTTTGCATCAGGACCAAGCAACTAATCTAACCAAATCTAATGATTTCAACAAGAATTTCCAAAAGTGAGGCTCTATCCTGCAATGTTTCTGTAAGCAATGGGAATAGTGACGAGTCCACTTGTGCTTTTGTTGACCCAATTTGTGCATTCCATCGTTCTGGTTTTTTCCAAAACCTATCTCAAACGATGTTACGTATTCCTGTCCGACAAAAACTTCATTAAAGGTTTCTCTAGTGTGTAAATGCCGTAACCTCTCAGCCTAAAGTAACACAAGTGAAAGCGGATGTCTTCCAATATTTCATTGAGGGCATCCAGGCCAGAACAATAAAATAAACCAACAGCCTTTATGAGGAGCCGCCTGAATTGGTACCTCTGTTCTGAGGTCAGAGTGGATATTGAGCGCTTGTCACTGGACGCTTCAAATCAATACCAGCTGAAGCCGAGGGGAGAAGGTGCAGATTGTGGGATGATTTATGCCTCACAAAGGGCGTCTAATACCCCGTTCAGAGTGTGATAGGCTCTACTAGGGCGGATGAAAAAAAGCACTGCTGGAATCTATAGCTATTTGATTCACGAGCGCACAGCACAGATCTGCAAACCCAGTGGGGAAAACTGTCTCAGCTTTTTTCTGCAGGAATAATTCGTTCGGGAACAGACTGTGTATGACTGCTCGAGGAGCGAATCAAGCATTCCGTAGCTGAGAGGTCTATAGTTCTACATCATAATAGAGTTCAGTGGGCTGAAAGTTTTGTGTTGCAAACCGCATAAGAACAAGTGCTGCACCTCATTTTGATTCAATCTTCTTGAATTGTAACCAGGTGTCTATAAAGGTGGATTTACACCGACAGCTATTAAATTGCTGGAACTGTCACTGGAAGTGAAAGTGACATGTGAAGGCTAAGTATGGTAATCCATACTCAGAATTTGTCTTTTGCATTTAACCCATCCATGTTAGTGCACACACATTAGGAGCAGTGAGTAGTGAAAACGTGGACAGTGGAAACTCTATAAACTGTAGTGTTTCTACTCTGTGTTAAACTGTGTCAGCAGATCAACCACGTGAGCTTCACCCCAAAATATGATGATTGCCTTGTTAAGTACCAAAAAATATATACACAATAATATATATTGTGTGTTTTCCAAAATTAATTATTTTTAGATTTTTTTTGATTGATTTTAAAATAGTTTTTTAATGATTTTATATCGTCACTGAATTAAGGTCAGAAATATTATTATTAAAGTTCCCCTGTGGTTAAAATAAAGCTTTTAATGTTGTTTATATGTCTATGTGGTGTTTTTAATATGCTTTAAGAAAAATTATGTGCAAATTCATAAGTTAACACCATTGCTGAGTATTTTCTCTTTAAAACTGCAGTGAACCAAAGACAGTCTCAAAAACACGGTTTGAAATCTCTTTGAAATCTGGTGTTTCTGACGTCACAAACTACCTTGTGACCAATCAGGTCAGCGTGTGAATCGTCAACGAGTGGATCTTTGAGCTGGTGTGAGTGAGTGGAGGCAGGGCTCATTTGCATATTCCAACGTATATTATTATTGACCACGTATAATAAATGAGGCAAGGGTGTAGAGTTACATTCAAACTATTTTAAGGCATGAAGAAAAAAAAATTCTAGGAAAAATTTGTTGAAATATGTTATTTTGGAGGTAGGCCTATAATACTTTTGACTACAAGGGGACTTTAAGTAAATATTTTGAAACATATTTACTTTATATTGTTGGCAGTGTGTATTCTATTCTCCATCTACTATTAGCGTAACGTCAGCTATATATAAACTCTTTGACAACTAGGACAGTCAACAATATAAAATAACTAAGTCTTACGAATTCTGACCCATATAAATGAAACATGAAAAAAGTTATAAAATCAAATTTGATAAATGTGCTAAAAAATATAGTTACATTTAATTAACTTTTAAATTAAATTAAAATATTAACTTTTTGAAAGCACATTAAGCTGTGTTTCTAGAAAATTAGAAAGTAAACAATTAATGATATAAGGTGCGTCCATATTCGCGTACTTGTGCACTATATTCTATGCTATTTTGATGTATACTGTAAATAGTTTGTTCATGCTCAAACACCCAACATAAAAAGTGCACTTCAAATACAGAAAAAGTGCACTTATTTAACCGAGAAAAAAACAAAACAAGAAATGTTGGAAACTTCATGCAAACACCTGTTGCAACTTTAATTATGCAGCAGAGGTGAAGGACTATCAGACGACAACAAAATGGTTCTGGAAGCATAACAACACAACAACGGCAATGTCAACACTGCAGGAACGGTGTTACACAAAATCAAACTGCAATTTCAAATAGTACTCTGACTTCCATACATTATCTCACACTCTATAAAACTGCATTTCTCCCTCCACTCCTCTTGGTCTCCTTATCTGCATCCATCTATTCCCCGTTTCCCTCTCTCCCTGTTGTGTCTCTTTGATGCTGTGTCAGTAGAGGAGAGAGAGAGAGAGAGTTACCGTGGATAATGAGCTTTAATCAGACCCAGAGCTCACAGGAAGCACAATCATCAGAACATCTCTCGCTGTGCGCCCGCTTTAACACACACACAGAACGCCATATCACCTGCTTTTCTGAAAGAGATGCTATATTTAGTATAGTATATTTAAATGTTGAAAACACTGCAGTGCAGAAGTGTGTAGTATACAGTGTGTACTGCACAAAATGTAGTACGCTAGTGTTTCGTTTTGAACATAGCCAAAAAAACAGAAAAACTCCCACATACAATACACTTCAATGTGTGTGTTTATATTTGTGTGTTTGTGTTTCTTACCCCTCTGAACTTATGCTAAGATATGCTAATGCTAATCTATTTACTTGGCCGACTTTGAAACTTGCTTGAAATGTAGATTAAACCTCTAATTTTTAGGGGTGTTCACATGAAGAAAAGCGTATGAAAATGTATATATGTACACACACACAGAGAGACGGGGACTTATCTGCTTTTTGCAGACTATGGTGTGTGTGTGTGTGTGTGTGTGTGTGTGTGTGTGTGTGTGTGTGTGTGTGTGTGTGTGTGTGTGTGTGTGTGTGTGTGTGTGTGTGTGTGTGTGTGTGTGTGTGTGTGTTTGTGTGCGTGCGTGCGTGCGTGCGTGCGTGCATGCGTGTGTGCGTGCGTGCGTGTGTGTGTGTGTGTGTGTGTGCGTGCGTAGCTATGAGTCAGTATAAACTCTATAATCTCGGGAGTTTTACAAATGTTAAATATTCCCTTAGGCCTCGACAATGCGCCACATCCCACTCGCGTTCTCACACGTACACAATACACTCATGTTCAATCACAGAGACCATCAGTTACACACTCCCTATCAAACACACACTCTTTTCCAAAGCCTTGTGAGCTGCACTGCTATATAATGTTTACATAGTCAGCTAACTTCCAAGGTAAGCTATATAAAAAAATAGAAGTGAGTGATTTGAAACGCTCTACTGTACATTGATGGCAACTCTGCACACCGCACTAAACTGCCCTCCTCATGAGCAGCACAACTGATAGTATGGTGCTAAGCGAATAATATGATTCTCTAATAAGCTTAAAAATACACATTTATTTGGAACAATAGTACATTTTAAATTAAAAATAGCCAAATACTTTTATTGATACTTCTCATTACTGGATAAAATGAATAGTCAATTTTCATCTCCATCTGCCATCTTTGGATGATTCATCTAATTTGTGGAAATGTTATCTAAGATTGTCTTCTTGGCTGGTGTACATTTTGGCCAAAATTAACACATTTTTGACACAAAACACAATACAGCATAGTTTCATGAATAATTTCCGAACATTGACTCTCAGTCTTTATTCACCTTTTTCTCATGTTTCTAACAGGGGCTCATTGTAACAGCATCCCTCACCTGCACAACTAGGATTTAAACCTCGGCTAGTTTCTTCTGATGGTTAGATCAGCATTAAAGAACTGTCTCAACTGTTAAATAACAGATATAAGATTAATATAATACCAGATTTGTCTAGTTTTAAAGGGGCATTCGGCAACTCTAGCTATTTCTTCGCTGATTTTCACTTTTGTTGTCGCATGTTTTCTCAACAAGCTCCCCCTACAGCTGTGAGGCGTATATTTCACAACAATGTCGTAAAAAAAACTCACTTGCGGCACCCTCCTCCCACTTTCTACCGCTGCACATGTGCATTTGTTATTATCGGAGCCGGCCAACTTTATCATGTAGAGCTATGTCTACCGAGGTGGATAATACATCATACACATTGAGGGTTGCGTGTGTGTTTATGTCGAATTGCCATAAAGCAGTTTGTGTTTCTCGCTCATTCTCGCTTCTCACGAGACTTCCTATTTCCAATTTACCGGGACGTTAATCCTCATGTTGCAAGGTTGGTTTTCCGCCTAGGAACGTTGGGGAGGGGGCTGGGAAAGTCACCATTCGAACCCGAACAGGTTATTAAACCATCCAAATGATTTCTAAACTATTTTATTAAGCTGAAATAGTTGCCGAATGCCACTTTAAATAAAAAAAATAAAAAAAGATGAAAAACCAACTTCAGTAAGACATGTACTTTTGCTATGGTTAAATAAATGTCAAAATCTTCCAAAGATTTTTTTTTAATTTTGACGCAATTTTTCTCTATATAGTGTTGATATGGCAACTAGTAAATACACGTAGTTTCGTCATGCTAGCATGTGTGGAAAGTTTTAAACCATGTGTGTTACAACTAGCCCCGCGTTAGGTTGTGGCCCTAACTTTCTGCTGAAAGTCAATTGTCACAATTCAGACACACATCCACAATTTAAAAACTTCAGGGTATCTAACGGTTCATCTAAAAATGTAAATAAATTAAAGTAATTTGAGAGGCGGCGCCAACAACCTTTAATAACTGATAGTAAAGTGCTCTTTTGGTTGTATTTCGGTGACTAAAATAACACTGGGTTAGTCAAGCTACACAAAAAAGGATGTGAAAATATAAACGCAAGTTCTATATTACATATTTCAAGACTTCTTAAGTTATATAACAGCTTTGTGTAATACACAAACCAAAATTACATTTGTTACTCACTAAAAATTACAGACATGGTCACTATGGACTATCACTATACAGAAAAGTGCAATATGGACATTCTGCAAAACATCTCCTTTTGTGTTCCACAGAAGAAAACTAATCCAAATGGTTTCAAAAACATGCGATTGAGTGAATGAATACAGAATTTTATATTTCGGTGAACTATTTATTTAAGTCCAAACTGAAGTCCTTATCTATCTCTCATAGCTTCCATAACATCATCTTTTTCAATCTAAATCCTCTTTCTTATAATCCTTCAACACGGCTGCTGTGAATGTGGCCCATGTGTGCTTGTGTGGACTTCATATGGTTATATCCTCTACATCTACAAATAAAATCAGTGATGTGGACACTAGAAAGAATGACTGTGAGAGTATGATTCCCAGCGGGACACGGTGCCGGGGCGTAGGTGCCAGGACGGAAACAGAGAACGCAACATTTGCATTTAAAAAGGTGACATTTGCAATGCTGGTCTGGAGCCGCAGGAATGAGAGGAGAGGCAGGTGCTGGGATGGCCCATATTCATCTCGGTGACAGGACGACAACAATGAGAATGTCAAAGCCAAGAGTAAGACAGCACACCAAATCACACACACATACGCTCACACACACATATGCTCTGAACAGAGGCTGCTGTCCAAAATAACCCTGACAATCCCTCCTCGTCTCTCAAACCCATGTGGAGATAAATTGGTGGCTGTTCAAATCGACTTTTACCTCATACCGAAGTAATTACATGAAAACAACGGCTGCAAATTGTAATATCTGTTGTAGTCACATTAAACTTCAAGTTCAGGAAGGGTGGAACATGCATTATTTATGTGATATGTGAATAAATTACATTGTAAACACAGACTGTTTAGACCTGAGGAGCTTATGATTAGTGTGAGTTTAATCGCAGTTGGGTTGTTTAGAGTTCATGTGGAAGTGTTGGTGCTGATGAGATGCGAATATGGGGCGTGTTCACTCGGTGAGGGCTTCTGATTGGCTGCCCGATCAGTGAGGGCTTCTGATTGGCTGCCAGCTTGGCGAGTAGTTCTGATTGGCTGCCCACTCAGTGAGGGCTTATGATTGGCCGCCCGCTCAGTGAGGGCTTATGATTGGCTGCCAGCTTGGCGAGTAGTTCTGATTGGCTGCCATGGGCGCAGAGAGCAGTGCTTTAAAAATGTCCACGTTTTTTTTGAACATGGTACAATGGTGATGCTAAGTACAATACCCTTTTTCTTTAGACTTGTAGACAAAACATTAGACTGAATTTAAATGCAAGCATTCTCTCTCTCTCTCTCTCTCTCTCTCTCTCTCTCTCTCTCTCTCTCTCGCTCTCTCTCTCTCTCTCTCTCTCTCTCTCTCTCTCTATATATATATATATATATATATATATATACATACATGCACACCAGGCTTGTGCACAATTCAGAACTGAATTGAGAATGACTCCTAAATTCCAATTCAAATCTTGAATTTGAATTGATGTCAAAAACAGGATCTAGAATTACAATTCGACTTTGAATTAAAGGAAGCAGAATTGCCATTCAATAGAAATTCAAAGGAATTCATATAGATATTTTAAATGAAGTGTTTAACAATGAAGCTTTACAGTATATGTCAGATATGATTGCATTACATATTCTATAAATGATATTAGTTTGATTACATTAACAGGAAATGTTTTCCCCAGGCAATGAATGTTAAAAGCTCTAGTCACAGAACAAATAATTAAGTTTGATTAATTGTAATTGTTATTTTGTGGAACATGACGGAACATGACTCCATTTCCCAGAAATACTTTAGTAAATCTTAAAAAATAAAAACTATTTGAGGTGGACATTAGTTATATATATATATATATATATATATATATATATATATATATGTATGTGAGATTCAACACATTCTTTCTGTTGTGTGAATGTGTGGAATTTCTTTGAATTGCCATGAATTTCATTCCACTTCCTTTCATTTAATTCCAATTGAAATTCAACTTCATGAATTGAATGGAGGCCAATTCTGACATTCTGAATTTTGCACAAGCCTGATGCACACACGTGTGGAATCGAGCTATAGTTTGTATCTTTATGTTACATCCAAAAGATTAGACAATAGTGCAGCAGATTAGTTAAAAAATCGTTCACTTTGGTATAGAAGCATGAAATTTGGCACAGATACTCTCTAAGGGCCACTATTTTGGAAATAGGCGTTGGCCACTCAAAAATTCAATGTGGCGGCCAATTTTCAAGATGGCCGCCATTGCCAAAGGCAAAGCCCCAACTTTTGTCCCCAACCCGCATCTCCTCCCGCAGCTTTTGTCACAGACCCGCGAATGAGGCATCAAATTGTGCGGATTATTCGGAAATGGTGTGCTATGACTTTTATAAGTGATCGGGGGTACGATGTTCACCCCAGGGGCGAAAAAGCGCCCGAAAAATCCCATAGACTTAACATTGCGACAATGGAATGTCATGGGAACTAAGATAAGACCAGACAGAAGTGACAGAACCCTGACAGAAATGGGCAGTCAGACACATTGCATAGGGATTTTGTATTGAACATAGCTCTGGATCACAGTGTCATAGAGACAAAGGGATGGGCTCATTTTACTCAGACGACCAATCAGTCTCTCAGGATCATTCTGAAGCTATTAAGCCTCGCCCTAGCAACCATTTACAGCACCTTAGCAATAAGTTCCATTGACTTCCATTGAAAGAGATAAAAGGGATATCTCTGGATAGAAGTATCATAGAAACATGAGTGTGGTCTCGTTTTACCCAGGGCAGCAAACATTAAATCATGAATTACCTGAACACTTCTAGCCCCTCCCTAGCAACCATTGTTGAGCACCTTAGCAACCAAAATCCCAAAGAGGTATATCTTCCATTCTGAATATCACAGAGACATGGGAGTTGGTTTATATCATTCATAGTGACACGCAGCCTTTAGAGTTTCATGATTGGGAGCTGCCAAGCCACTCCCTAGCAACCAAAGAGAGTACCCTAGCTACCATTTTGCAAGACCTATACTGCCCTACAAAGGCAAAAGACCTTAACTCGCTAAAGTGTGGAACTAAGAAAAATGACTTTAAAGATTTTTAGTTTTCCCGCCAAATTAATTATAGGTAGGACACTGAAAATCTGGCAATTAGATGTTTAAGTAATGAAAATTATCTACATAAAAAAGTCTTGAGCTCAAACTTGACTTTTGACCAATATTTTAAAGTTACTGTACTCTGCCTTTGTATTGTCAGCAAAAAGTGAGAAGTCATGCCAAGGCAAAAGACAGTAACTTCCACATTATCAATATTTGTTTGCTGATCACCATTAACAAAATCATTATAGTAACACCTGTATAAAATCTAGTGATCATGACATTTATTTTGAATGATTTACAATTACTTATAGCCATCTACTTATTGAGCTTTGGTTGCATTCTGGTGGCCCTATTAATTCATTAGATATGACAAAATACTTCCGTAGCGGTAAAGAGTAGGCTATATTCAAGTGGTACTGAGTGGCATAAGACTTGCTAAACACGCATTCAAAATGATCACGATAAAACAGATCCTTGCGCACATTCGGGTTGACTCTTTTGACTCATGCTAGCAAACAGGAGTTACAACATGCTACACATGCTAGCTGTGAAAAGCTACATGCTAATAGCGATTAGGTAAGTGCTAAATCATGCCAAGAAAATGCTAAGAACTCCAATAGTGACCATCTGTGACAACTACTAACCACCTAGTAACACCATAGCAACTACCCAGAATACCCTAGCAACACCATAGCAACCACCAAAAAAAACCTAGAAACCGCCTGGCAACCCCCCCCCAGAACACACTAGCAACCACCTATCATCACCCTAGCAACCACCCAGAATACTCAAGCAACTGCCTGGCAACGACCTAGCAACCACAGAATAGCCTAGCAACCGCATAGCAACACCATAGCAACCACCCAGAATACCCTAGCAACCGCCTACCAACACCATAGCAACGACCCAGAACACTCTAGCAACCACCTGAACACATGAATAAGCCATATCTCGGCACCAGAACATCGTACAGACATTTTTGTTGGCTAGTATGCAATCATGTACCACACACTAGCAACCGAGTGGCGAGTTTTACCACTGCAAGCACCCACTCACATTTTCTTCTGGAAATGTACATTCTATGGCCATCTTGAAAATGGTCGCCATCTTGAATTTTTTTCAACTTTGAGTGGCACACACCTTTTTCCAGGATAATGTTCCTTGAAGAATATTTGTACCAAATTTCATGATAGCATCACTATTTGAAAAAAATATGTAAGGATACAAGAAAAATAGCGGCCATCTTGAATGGTTGTCATCTTGAATTTTTGAAGGACAAGCACTGTTTTCCAAAAAAACATTCTGAAGAGAGTATTTTCACAAAATGTTATGCCTACATGATATCACTGTTTGAACGATTGACAATGAGCATTTTATAGAAATAGCGGCCATCTTGAAAAAATGGCCGCCATGTTGAATTTTTGTGTGGCCAACGCCTTTTTCCCAAAAAATGACCCTTGGAGAGTATCTGTGCCAAATTACATGCTTCTATACCAATTTGAACGATTCTCTTGACATATGCCATCAATCTGCTGCACTACAACTGTAGATGACTTAATATGTTGTACAATGTTTAAAAATGTTTACCCTCTTCAGTCATTTTTGACCAAAAAATTTTACAAATATATATATATATTTTTTTTTCATTGGAATGGTATGAAACTTTCTAAACGTTTTGGCACTTGGCTGACAAAAAAAAAAAAAAAAAAAAAAATCATGGACATGATTCGAACAGGTTAAATGGTCCTGAAAAAAATAGTCGCACTTATGTTCCTCGCAGTCAAAAATGAATCTAGTGGAAACTTTTGGTTCTGGGGCCAAACTAATTATTTTTATTTTTTTTTGATATAAGGCTCAAATTTTGACCACAACTTGTTTAGATGTATGGCTTTGATTTTCTCACAGTTTTAAAGTAAAACATGTTTTTGAAAATCTATATTTCATATACAAATTTAAAATAGTATTTTTGCACATTTTTCATAACAATAAACGTAAAACTTTTTTAACTTTGTCTTTAACTTTTTTTGAGTTCACCTTTTACAACATTTTTTCACTTCAGCAATAATCTGCCAAGTGTTTTCTTTGATAAGAGATCAAATTTAAGTCTGTGCTCCAATCATTTTTTAAAGATTTACGACAGTTTAAGTTGGAAATTTTGGAAATTTACATTTTCAGGTCTATGCGCAAAATGTGAATAAATGGATTATAAATAAAGCATAAATATAATTTAGTACCATAAAATCCCCTAAAAATACAAAATATTAAATAAAATACATTATCGAACTAAAATATAGTACATTCATTTCATTAAAATAAACCGAAACCATTTTTGACCGACACGCGAAGAGCACCAGAGGGTTTAAAACATACTGTAACTGGTGTGTATTTTAGTTGCCAGTCCTACAAAAACCTTTAGCCTCAGGTGCTGCTTGTTTCCAAAAAGATCTTAATTTGGGCCTCAGCCTCCTGGAAAAACCTCAAATGTGCAAATATCTGAAAGAATTGTAGTGTTTACGGTCTACAGTTTATTTATAACTGCATGTCCCAGGGCAAATCCCTTCCTCGTTAATATCCGTTACGGCAAAAGGAAAACAGTTACTATATAAGTTTGCATCTAAAATTATATATTTTGAAGCATGTGTGGGAAATGATATTCTAAATTAAGGCATTCTACAAGTTTGCCCCCATTTCCAAATAATAACAAGCATCTCATAATTTAATGTGCCTCCCTTGAAAGACAATTATCCTTAATCAGGTTCTTTGGTCTTCAGTTTTAGTCTCTGTGTTCCCACGACTGCTTTTATCAGAGGAGATAATTATAGGCCAACTACTACCCAGAGTATAGTTTTACAGGCTATAAATATCATTATGAGGCTGTAGTCTATGTTTCGTTCATTAATTCATTTGTTTTATCTTTATTTTTAAACAACTTTAGGAAAAACTAGAGGGAGAAATGAACGCATTAAACACCCAACCCATTGTTCCAAACCTGTATGACTTTCTTGTTTTCATGAAAAACAAATAGAGATGTTAGGTCAGGATATGCATGCTGTTTTTTTTTTATATAATAACAGTGAACATTGTTCATTGCTCCAAAAATATTACAAAAAAGCATCATAAAAGTATCAAAGCAGTCAATATGACTTACAAGTGCATTATGTTTTATATTAGCATTATGTCCATAACATTATACAATTAGTCTTGTGAAGGCGAATGATAGCAGTGTTAAAAACTTAATTTTTAACCTAAATTTGTTATTCAGCCAGATTAAATTATTCGCATATGCAAATATGGCACCTCCAGATTTACAAGACACAAGAAGAAAAACGTTTGGCATTATCGACCTTACATATATTTTTTATATATTTGAGATCTGCAACAAAGGCAAAGATTTTCAGTGAATAATGACTTTATATTTAAAAAAAAAGCTATCATACAGTATAACTTCAGAAGACTTGAAAAATGTAGTGCATGAGTTAAACTGACTACTTTTATGGTGCATTTTGTCATTTTTTGGAGCTTGAAAGCCTTTGGTCACCATTCAGTTTCATTGTATGGCCTGTGCAGCGTTGACATTCTGCTAAATTTCTCCTTTTGTGTTTCATAGAAGTAAGAAAGCCAAATCAAGTTTTGGGTGAGTAAATGATGACAATTTACATTCTAGAGTGAATTATTTCTGTTTTTGTGTGTAAATGTGATATTTCCCGAGAAAGAATGAAATCTTACCTTCATTAACACGGATTCGCTGAGCTTTTCCCGGTTTACAATCTTTATGGCGACTTTCTGACACGTGACACAGTGGATCCCGAGCTTTACAAGGCCTAGAGGAAAAAAAGAAAGGAAGAAAAGGTTGAAAGAAAACCATTGGCCTAATCATTGGTCTGCATCCACAACATTGGTCTGCAACATGGCTGAGCAATTTAATCACAACTGCACAAAAACCTTTTCACAGGCCATTTCCTTTCACACAGCGAAACACGAGCGTCTTTCCCTCGGCATCTGTGAGACGCTGCATTGCTATCTCAAGACCAACGACCAGGTATAGTAGATAAGCAGAACTGCGAGCCAAATTGATGGTGTACAGCAGCAACCTAAAGGCCTTTCTGCTTTATCACTCGTGACGTGGAGTTTCATGGTGCGCGAGCAGCTCAAGGAAATCGTTTCTACAAAACATCCGCCACACGGTTAACACTTTTATTAGTCAAAGTGTTGAATGTTTACAGGCTCACAGAGTAATGCTTCACGGTTCCCCTCTCTTCTCCATACTTTCAAGGACTTTCTAAAGAAAAATCTCTAGGGTAAATACCTCAGGTCTTTCCACGATTGTTGAGCAAGCATTTTCAAACGAAACAAAAACCACTGAAGACGATTCAGCAAAGTTGTTTGCTGCACCACGAATTGTTGGGTAGATAGGGAGGGTTCGACGCCTGTGCGAGAGAAGATAATGAATGTTTCATATCCTAAGGTGCACGCGTATCGGAAAACTGACAAGCGCATTAACGAAAAATGCTGTGATTTGCAGAGGATGCAGTGAATGTTTTTAGTTTGTAATGAAGTGTAAGAAACCCCCCAACTCATCCCAACCAAACCCTCGTCCCCGATGACACTCAACAGACACCCCTGAACAACCAATGCTCTCATGTGACTCAATGGCTCTTCACAAGCTAAAGGAAAATGGCTGCTTTTGAAGGGTTTTAAGATGAATTGCAAAACTATCCACTGCTGAAGAGGAGATGAAATAGCAAATTCTGTTTTTATGTCTGTAATCAAACTGTTCATAATATAATATAATATAATATAATATAATATAATATAATATAATATAACATAATATAATATAATATAATTAGTGCTATAAAGATGTATGTGTATAGCGCTTTTCAAATCATCATTCAGCCCATGTATTCTGTCTGCTGTGCGTTTCAACAAGTGGCACTGAACTGAAGTAGCTTGTCATTATCTTTTACAATTATTTCTAAGACAAACATTTTGAGTAGAACAGTCTTTGAATAAATAATTATCCAATACATAAAAAATGCAACTGTCATGATTCCCCAGTACTTTATGTTCCAGGACACTTATTTTTATATTCTTTTGTCTGGTTGTGTCTGGTTTGTTTCCTTTGTTTCCCTTGTTAGTTTCCATGACAACTAATCACCTTCACCTGTTCCTGGTTATCCGTCTTGTTACCCATGGTGCGTCCCAATTCGCATACTATCCGTCCTAAATAATATTCGAAAATAGAATTAGTACGTCCCAAGTCGCAGTATGTTGAAATGAGTATTCAAAAGATACCCGGATGGTCTACTATTTCCGGTTAGAATCCGAAGTGCAGATCGATGCAAACTCTAACGGCTAATATTGCCCACAACCCATTGCGCTGTGGACGAGATTCGATTATAATTACAAACACGAGTGAAAAGTGTTAAAAAACGACAGACATGACGGATGTGCGAGTCCGTCAGGTTAAGCAGAGAGGTTTAGATAAAGGGGTTTGAGTGATTAATTATCAGAATCAAACTTGACGAAATTTTTTTTATTCAATGTTATCCACATTATATTTCATCTGCAACAGCATTCTGGACATTTGCAAAGATACTTTAACCATTAACTTTTAAATGCATCATTATATTCAAATTGCAAACACATGAGGAGAGTCTCCGCATGAAACACCCACGACTGGCAGACTATGTGCTACTACATTTCTCTCCGAAAGAGTAGGAAATTAAATTAGATTGAATGGAGGACTGTGATAAGATGATTGACAGAGCAGTTTACAGTGACAGGTTGCACGTAACTAAGCGACAGAGCTGTCCGACGAAACTGATGACGAATCAATATGTCCGAAACAGGGTTTGAACACCCGCCAAATGCGGGTAAAAATCAACTGTGGCGGGTAATGCTGTCAAATCACTAGCCAATGTGGCGTGTTACTTATTATGTTTACTCACTTTGCTGGGGAAGTTTGTGTAAGCCAAATCTGTGCAGATTTAGCGCAAATACTCAACTCGTGAGTCAACTCATAACGATATATTAAATACAGCGTATTGCGCAAATCTGGCTTACTTGAACACGTCACTACGCAACAAATAACTTGTTTATTTGCATTGAAGCAATAGTGAAGTTTAAAAAGCATTTGGTTAACAGAAAAGACATTGTTATTTATCCACAAAGCTTTCTATTTCAAATAAATGCTGTTCTTTTGAACTTTTTTTATTCATCAAAGAATCCTGAAATAAAAATGTAAAAAACTGTTTTCAACATTGATAATAATCATAAATGTTTTTTTGAGCATCAAATCATCATATTAGAATGATTTCTGAAGGATCCTGTGACACTGAAGATTGGAGTAATGATGCTGAAAATACAGCTTTGATCACAGGGATACATTAGACTTATATATTCACATAGAAAACAGCTGTTTTAAGTTGTAATAATTTTTTTAATTTGTAAATATTTTTTTATTGTTGTATTTTTAATCAAATAAATGCAGTCTTGGTGAACAGAAGAGACTTCTTTTTAAAAAATATGGTTGCACCATATGACAATTTCCAATGCTATCTCACGACCAATTCGTACGATTTGTCTAAAATGTGGGTAGGTTTAGGGGCGGGATCAGGGGTAGGTCATTCGTACGAATTCGCCACCTCTTAAAATATGTACGAATTGCCGTGAGATCGGGTTGCAATTTTATTGTTATTAACATTCAAACTCTTCTTGAAAATAAAATGTTTTTAGGTTTTTTTTTTCAAAACCATATCAGCTTCAGCTTCTCCATGTGGAGAAAAAAAATGCTGTTATAATTAAATTAATTTATGTAATTCCGGGTGGAACTAGTCTCGGGTCTGGATCTGGACTGCAAACTGCTAATTAGTGACCTCTGATATAGGGTGTACCGTACAGGGATGCGTTATACAGTAAAGCCCTTTCAGAGTGTTCACTTCAGGTGCTCTGCCCTGCCAAATGATGGACAGACAGGGAGGGAATATTATTCAGATGTCATCCGAAGCTAATTAAACAATAATGACGCCTGACAGCAAACTCAACAGTTGACAAGACCATTAGAATGGATCCAATCATCAGAGATCAGTGGCCACAAATAAAGAAAAAAACATCTCATAATAACAGGAATAAAAATACCCCCCAAAAACAAAAAAAAACAAAATGTCCCTTCTCATAATCAAAAGGCTTCTGTTTATAAGATTCAAGAGGCCAAGGATTTCATGCACTTTGAGCCCTGTGACCTATTCCAGCCAGCAATGATAATACACAGAGACATTAGCACAAAACATATATATAGAGAGCATATCACAGTCAGACGTCATACCGCATGACATTATCACAAAGATAGAGTGTATTAAGTGCAAGGGCAGAAGAAATGGCCTTATCAAAAAGAAGGGAAAAAAGCCATGCGACAGGGAAAATGCTGAACGAAACTCTTCGTGTGCGCTCCATCTGCTCTGATAAGACACTCGGCCGAGTCACAGCGTATAACTGACAACAGAGCGAGCGCTTGGTCTGTATCGATTTCATTCTGTGTGCACCTTCACAATCAATACAATTAAAAGAGCTCCTGTCCACTGCAACATCATAATAATGCTCAAAAACACAATATTCACCTTGACCCAAGATTTAATATATGCATTAGCATATATTGCAGTTGCAGTTGCCAATAGCTGAGTAGATGTTCATTTTTAAATATATATGAAATAATATTTTTTTAATATGCCTGAAGACCAATTAAACAGGATAGCATATTTTATCCTTTTATTCAATAACTGAAATTTTTTTTGTCACCATTCATACCAAAAAATACTGCTCTGGTACCATGTTGCCTAAATGACCAAATTTATAGTATTAGTATATTCTATATTATACTATAAATATATACTATATATATGTTTTATAGTATAGTATTTTTTTATTGTAAGCAAGTTGTGATTTAAAAATAAAAACTGTTAATAACCAATGATGAAGCATAAGGAAGATTTTTTTTTATTAAAATGAAAAAGCCCTGAAAGCCCTACTCCTGAATAAAACAAGACTTGCAAAAAAGAAAAAAAAGTTTACTTAAAATTGTTAATACTACCTTGAATATCTTATCCAGTGTTCCTTTCATGTTATGATCATACTGCCAAAATGAGCTCTATTTGGCTCTGAAGAATAAGGAGTTCACAAATTCCTCCTTTCGCTCAGCCGTAACTGACTCCAGATGCACAGACCTTTCCTCATTGCTCCTTATTTAGGGAATTATCTTAAACTTGTGTCTAATTTAAAAGGGTGTTTTATTAAATTTTAGCACATTTTAGTTGTGAACCTACTGAAATTTTGTTTAAAAATATCCAGGTTCTCCCCAGACAGGGATCACTTTAATAACATTCTACTTCCGGATATATGTGGGCATTTTCCCCAAAAAATGGAAAATGAAAATAATGGAGTAAATGTGTCTCAGGGTATCTGCGTCGCAAACCAGGCTCATTGGATAAACGTGCCTGTGGTGACATTTGTGCAAAATGATATTGCGTTGCCTTTGCACATTTTGTGACACTTTCAAAGTGAAATGCCCAGTGATTCATCATGCACTATGAAAATCATCCACTATGTTAAAAGTTCATTGAGGTTACAACATAACAGTATTACTTTTTGCAAGAAATTATCAATAATCAGTTTGTCACTGCGATGGATGGATGGATGGATGGATGGATGGATGGATGGATGGATGGATGGATGGATGGATGGATGGATGGATGGATGGATGGATGGATGGATGGATGGATGGATGGATGGATGGATGGATGGATGGATGGATGGATGGATGGATGGATGGATGGATGGATGGATGGATGGATGGATGGATGGATGGATGGATGGATGTTTTGGACAATGCTACCTAAAATGTGGGCACTAGCTAAAAACATCCAACAAATGGAAAAGTTTCCTAAGCCCCTGCACATATGTGGCTCGCCAAACCGCCTCCTTATTCTACTGAGCCCCTCATGAATTATTCAAAAATCTATAATTATGCATTCCTTTTGCTGACGTGGAGTTTGAGGCATTAAAAATAGATCTGAGCGGCATGGCAGCACAAGCCCCAGTGGAGTCCCGCTGCTGTGTTTTGACTGCTTCTCTTTCTCTAGATCCGCAATGCTCTCGGCCTGTCGACCAGGAGGATGTTTCTTTATGACAGGCCCGTTCTAACTGTCCCCGTCCCACTCTGGATGCGTCACTGACAGGCTGCGGGAAATCTGGATCCCTAACGACAGCGCTGCTAAATTCTGATGATGGGGTGGCCAGGGGTTTTGCCGAAAGCGTTTTTTAGTGCATGAATTTGCTTCAATATCAAAATGAGTCGCCGTTGCAACTTCCAGGACAGTTTGTGCCGGCAGTGTGTGCATACATGCTTTTGGATGTGGGCGTCTGTCATTTTTGCCAAAAGACCTTTACTGCTCAGCCCTACGATACCTTCCCCTCGGTAGGGGTGATCAAATTTTGAGGAGGTGCATGCATACATTTGAATGTCAATTAGACTCCGCTGACAGGTCTGGCGACGTGTGCAGACAGTCAAGTGTTTGGTTGTTGAAGCAAACGCAGTCACATGTGACAAACTGGGCCACCTACTGTCATCCTCACCACCATAATGTGGGAAAAACGTTCAGTATAAGGTTTAATATCCGTCTACTCCTACAGAAAATAAATTCTCATGCCTTTCTGCCTTAAAGATGCCATATTCTACACAGTTGTAGCATTTAGTGCATTTGTCATTGATGTTGTTTTGAGATTTGGTGCAAAAGAACTTACCAGTTTAAATAGCTGTAAAATATCCATACGCTACACTGAGGAACAAATATTAAATATTACTTAAATTTAGAATGAATCTTCTTAAAGGCTGTAATTTATGTTTTTAAAGGGGTGGTTGATTATGATTTCACTTTTCTAACTTTAGTTAGTGTGTAATGTTGCAGTTTGATCATAAACAACATCTACAAAGTTACAGCGCTCAAAGTTCAAAGCAAAGGGGGAGATCTCCTTTTAAAAAAATTGCTTTTTAAGGACTACAACGAACGGCTGCTAGGGACTACAGGACATTCCTCCCGGGTTAGTGACATCACTAACCCTCAAATTTGCATAAGCCCCGCCCCCGGAACACGCAGTCCATGTTGAGAAGAGGAGAGTTGTTGTAGTCGAGCACATCTTTGAGTCTGCTCAAGCTGTCACATCCGTCTTTTCACATGCAATACAGTACATAACACTAATACAATAGCATGTCACTCTGTAGGCATCTTACAACAGTTCCCACACGAGCGATTTTATAGATTATCATGACAAAATATGCTAACCAAAGACTTGAAGATAGTTAACTCCACATCAGGAACTTAAACTCATCAACTAACCATTCAGAAACAACGTCCTGTTGCATTCTACATGTTGTCACTTCTTGAGTCTCTCCATCATTGTCCAACTCCAGTTTGAACATAAAAGGCAGAACAGTTTCTGACATTTCAGTGTGTGTCTGTGTGAGGTATTCGGAGCTGCTAACACACACTTGAGCTCTTGAAGCTCCGCCCTCTGACCCGAGAGCACCAGCTCATTTGCATTTAAAGGGACACACACAAAACAATGCGTTTTTACTGACCCTCAAAAAGGGACAATTTTAACATGCTTTAAAAAAAAATATCTGTGGGTGTATTTTGAGCTAAAACTTCACATACACACTCTGGGGACAAAAGAGATACACTTATTTTACATATTATAAAAAGCGGCATTATACCACCCTTTTAAGACTTTAAAACATGTAAATGAGCTATTGATTGGCTATCCTCAGTATACCAGCATTGAAAATAAGCATTTTTAAAACTGACATTTAAATTAAAGCCTGTTTTAAAGGCTACTGTACCTTTAAGTCATCTATATGCAATTAAGCTCTGTTATGATTGGCTAATCTTAACATGCATAGAAAATAACCATTGATTAAAGTTTTTAAGACTTAAATTTTAATTAAAGGGTGGTTTTGAAAATTATCAACCTTTAAGACCACTATTTTGTATGCAAATGAGCTCTGCTATGATTGGCTAATCTCCAGCAAAGTTGGGCAGTCACATGTTAATGAGCTCACAAAGTCCCTGTTAGTCAAGTCAGTTCATACGGCGGCCATCTTGACAACAATCTAACCATTTTCTAGTGAGGCAGTCCTTGAACAGAAAAAAGAGCTTAAAAATCTTCAAAACTGCTAGCCAAACTCAAATTTAGTATATATGTTAAAACACTATCACTATCTAAAATCTAAAGAAAAAAAGCTGGTCAAGCAAATGCTTATGCTATTGCGTATTCTAGTGTAAAGAAACAGTTCTACGGTGGCCCTGAAGGGCAAATAAAAAAAATCACAAATCAGAAAACACAACAACAATTCAGAAAACAAAACAACTCGGAAAACACTCCAGGAAATATCAAAACGTAAAAGTGCTACTTGAAGTGTCAATTTATTTTCACGTCGTTTTACAATATAATGTTTGTTTTTTTTCAAAATGGCAATTGTCTGTTTCGGTTGTCCATGATATGACCCCTTTAAAAAATGTAATGGAAGTGTGCCGTTCCACAGGGGTTGTGAGGGATCAATAGCAGGGCTGATGGTGAGATGTTTGCAGGCTCTCACGAGGTCCTTGTAGCCATAAGGTTCACATTTATTTTGTTCCTCTCTACACGGCCTGTGAGACTAGAAAGGGGCTTTTCCATAATGTTTCCAGAGTTCCTCCAGGAGTCTGTCCATAAGCTGGTTCATGCTCACAGATGAGCTTTAACCTCTCATTGTGTGCGAGTAAATACACACATCTTGTGCATGCATGGATACGGTGTGTGTCGTGTGTGTTTGCGGGTGTGATCAGGGACTCAGCAGATGTTTGCTGTTGAACAGATTAGCACAGACAGACCCAGAGGCTCTTGGACCGCTCGACACAGTTGCGTAACGGTTTGCACATGCTGTCTCTTCCATTATTATCTTGTCATTAATACTATAATGTTACGTAACAAACCCAGCTTCCTCCATCAGGCACAACGAGATATTGTACACGTCATTAAATTACTGTATTAACGGATATTACTAATATTTTGACATAGTAATACAAAAAAGGAGAAAAATAAATTAAATTATTTGTGAGTGTCAGTGTTGGTAGTTTTATTTGTGTAGTATTAGAGTTTAGTAATATTTTGAAATATCTTTTATTTTATCTCATTACATACTTCCGCAATTGTTATTAGTTATATATTCATACTAATAATAAATTAATAAATGTAAATAATATAAATACTAATAAAATAATAAAAATAATAAAAAGGTAAAATGAAAAATGAGTGTAAAAAATAAAATAAAAAATAAATATATATATTATGTTTATACATATATATTTCTAAAATGTTACGTTTTGTAGCCATCAAGAAAAAAACATTTTATTACATATTGAATACATTGTATACACATCTCAATCATTATTTTCAAAAACAAAAACATTTTATTTTCAAGGTTAAAGGTTTTATTTATTTTTTTACTGATAGGTCTCTCAATAATTCAAATTTTTATTTATTTATTTATTTAATTATTTTTTGGAATGAGCTGCACCACAAACGTTTTTACAATCTGAACTAACCTTACGATGTCAAAAACGGCAAACTATCTGTTCTGAAAGAATTAATTTATCCCAAAAGTGTCTGATATTAAGGGGATCGTGAGAATAAAGTGAGATATTCTTGTTTATATTTGGGGTTTGCCACATGTTGCACTCAGAATATCACGTGGAGTGTGTTAAGTCAGTTTGCACACACTCTTCTGCAGCCTCATGAGTGTGCTTTGTTGTGTTGTTTTGCTGACGGAGACGACCGTGTGCTTCCCGTGGCTCAAACTTTCAGACTCAAAGAACATCTCCTTCTTTTGAATCTGCGAGAGAGCAGATCCACTGCTATGGAGTAAGAACATTGCCTCTAAATGATAAACGTGTGTATACGTGTATGTATTTATGCATATATACATAGGATTCAAGGGCTCAATATACTATCTTCATTGAATAGGAATGATACGAGAGCGCAGGCTGTTTAAAGTGAAGCGTCAGATCTGCTCTCCCACTGAGAACGGGAGTGAAAGTGGTAAAATCCAGACGGAAACTTTTATTTATCCACTCTTTCATTCCACTCATCCGTTTTCCAGTCATCGTAAAACCTCCCTCTCTGCTGGAGATAAAGCTATCAGAGGATCGAGCGATCTTTAAACTCTGCAGAGCGGAGGGAAGCAGGTGGAGAAGAGGCAGGGGAGGCCTGGTGTCCGTGTGTGTGTGTGCGTGTGTGTGTGTGTGTCTTCTCGGCTGGATCGATGGACTGGGATACGATCTCCCACAGCTTCAGTCTCTCACAGCCTCATTTATCCTACACGAGAGTGTGTGTGGCGCACCGCAGTGGGCAAACAGCCTTACACACCCTGAAAGACTATTACATGTCTCTGCTGGCTTTAGGGGCAAGTGGAAAATGTGTGAGGTATATATTTATTTATTTGGTTTGTTTGTTTTACAAGGCTGAGACATTTTGGTTTAGATTCCGACAGATACTGGACTGTTCACACTATTTACAAAGTTTCTTTTGTTTTTCTTCTGAAATAAGGTGAAAGACATTAGCAAAAGCAAATAAAGGTTGTTTGTTTTAGTATACCTTTGATATACTACTTTGTTTTTTGTTAAAATTTTGATTTAGATTTTCTGTTTTAATTTTAGTCAGAGTCCCCCTGTGGGGAAATTCAAGCTTTTAATGTTGTTTATATGTGTATGTAGTTTTTTTTAAATATGCTTTAAGGCAAACCATGTGTACATTTATATGTGAACACCATTGCTGAGTATTTTCTCCTTAACACTGCAGTGAACCAAAGACAGTCTCAAAAACACGGTTTGAAATCGCTGGTGTTTCTGATGTCACAAACCAATCAGGTCAGCGTGTGATCGTCAACGAGTGGATCTCTGAGCTGGTGTGAGTGAGTGGAGGCGGGGCTATTTTGCATATTAATAGAACCACTTATACTAAATGAAGCAAGGGTGTAGAGATATGTTTTCAGAGCTCCACCAGAGTGCACCCTCTCGGGCTTGGGTTACTGCCTCAAAGCCCATGGAGCTCAAGACTTCCAGTGATCTATGGGGGTCATTTTCGAACTGGCTGGTTTGGGTTGCTCCTCCAGGACTTCTAGAGCTCGGCCACGCGGTGGAATCTGGATTTTATTCCCACGCAGAGTGACTCTGAGTGGGATTCACAACAGTCTGTTGAGGGTGGTGTACCTCCACCACAAAATTTCGGTGATCAAAGATGAGTTTTAAGGGATAAAATGATTGACTACAGGGGGACTTTAAGCACTAAGCAGTAAACAGAATGCACTGTTGCATGGGTCATGTTTTTTTGTAGGGCTGATAAAAAAACAGATTCCTGATTGCTTAAAATAAAAAAAATTGCGCAGTAAAATGCAACGGCTGATTTCAAACTTATTGGTTTAATTCAAACGTATTAATTTCAAACTTATTGGTTTGATTAACGAGTTGTGTGTAGCCTACACTGTAATTTTCTTTGTGAGTTAGAGTTCATACACATGCGGTGACAATGGTGGATGCACAAAGTTCAATATTATGCTTTTTCAAGAAATCACGGAAAGATGAGCGAAGAGAAGAAAAAGTGGCATCTACATCCAAGTCCACTTCACCTTTCCACTAGGAGACGGCGAGTGAAGCTTTTCCACGAGATGCATATTTCATCACTGAACTGAAGTGAGACTTCCACGACACGAATCGGCACAATGGCAAAAAAAATTTAAAATACAACATAAAATACTCTCTCATTTATGGTCATACAAATAAGAGTAAGACATTAATCGAAACTGCAAAGAGTTATTTTTATATGTGTGCAGTAAAACAAACAGGATGCTGCTTCCTGTCATCTCGGTTTTCTTCCTGTGAAGTTTGCGGAGCGAGTCACAAAAATTAATCGAAACTCGCCGTATAGGCTACTAGCAACCTCTTGCGTGCCATCTGAACTCTTGCTTTGGGTTAGTGCACAGATGCTGCTCTTTTTCCTGTTGTGGCGGTTAGCGAACAGCTTCTGGATTGGAGTGTGTATCGCCTGTGACTGGCTGTATTCATCGGTATCTGTGACGGTTCGGGACGAATACATGTACCGTTACACCCCTAATAAACTGTTTATACTTATATATAAATATATATATATATTTGTCTTTGTCTAGGAGTAAAAATTTCTATCAAAGTTGTTTTTACCATGCCATACTATCCCAATGTATTTTATGATCTTGATTTTTTCAAACCCAGGCTTTCAATTTTAAAATGTAATCCAACGTGAAAATAATTTATTGCAAACACTGAAATATTTACTGTGCTAAAATAACAACAACAAACAATGTTGCCACAATCAAATAAATAAATAAAAAATCAAATGTTGCAACAGGGTCAGTGAAGAGTTTGAGATGAATTGTGAGAGCGTTGAGAATTGTGAAAAGTGTGAACAAAGAAAAAACATGAATGGTGCGTCATTTATAATCAAGTTGTTAAATTAAGCAAAAATTGTGGAAACATTATTTAATTATAAATATCCAATATATTTATATGCTAGCCATAAAATTAGACAAGACAAAGGAGTCAGACATTTTGCTTTTATACTACAAAATACTACCTTTACTCTACAAAATGAAACAATGTGATGAAAACTACACTGAGGTGTAAATGTTCATGACATTTCAGGAAAAAGAAAAGACATAATTGTCCTCTGATGAATGTACTGTATATACACTGTTCGACACTGTTGGAAGAAAAATTAGATGAGTGTGAAGTGTGTTTTACAAGATGATTTGACAGACCCCAGGACCAGAAGAGCCCATAGCTGAAGAAACACTCGTCTTGTAGTTTCTGCGGCTTCCAAGGTGAATTCTAGATGAGTTCCCTTCAGATGTCTCAGGAAAACAACCACGTGCCTCGTCAGCTTTAATTAAAATTTTCTCCATCAACTTTTGCTGCTCGCAAAATGCTTTCTTGCCCTCCAGACCCCCTCTACAACATACACAATCCACCCACATAAACAAGGTAATTACAAGCTCAAGTTCCATTACAATTCATGAGGTCAACTCAGATTTGAATAACGAGTCGATATATAGTGATTATTGTTGCCAAGTGCCTGAGGGCTATAACGGCTGAACAAGGAAGACTCGATCTCAGAGCTCAATAGATCCCCGATATCAGCGTGCACATATGGCGCAGTGAAATTAATCAAGCGCTCCGAACTTCCCCAATCTATTCTTCAACTTCATTTGTTTCTGTAATGGTGTTTTTGTTCCATTGTTCTTTATGAGTTATTTACCTCATCACAAGGGCTTATGGGATACCGTGGTGAGGTGCTTTCCTTAATGAGCTCTCAACAGCTACTTTCATGTGAGAATTAGATGACTTTCTCGGAATGAAGAGACGCTACATCAAGAGGGGGTACAGGAAGTCAAACTCGCCTCTTTAATTGAAAACTCATTTCTAAGACTGCAAGAACCACAAGGGGAAGGATATTGGTTTTGTGCAATGTCACAATTTGTCTTTGCAAACTGATTGCAAATGAATTAACAGATTTTAATTAAAATGTGATAGAGGCACTTTGAATTTTTCTCTGATAAACCTCAGCAAGGCGACTCATTTTATCCAGAATATGTGGACCAGCAATATTCCCCCAAATGGTGCTGATTTAAAGGCCAATTTACACTGCAAGTGCCGATTCAGCATGTTCAACTGGTAAAAACAAGCTCCGACAGACGCCAACAGACAGTGACAGGGGTAACACACTGTTTCGACAAAACCCAATGAACTGTCGGTTTCCGTCTGTCTGTGCTTGAGCTGCAAGATTCTGGATAAATTCAGGATTTTGGGGTTTCAGAGATGACGATTCTGAGATCACGATTTTGAACCGACAATTAAGCAAATTTACGTAATTTACTAGAGGTTCTGACAAAATGTTAATTGCTGCAGTCTATTAAAATATTGAATTAATCTGAATTATTTAACTCTTTCCCCACCATTGACGGAAATTTCCGTCATTTATGAGGAAATGATTCCCCACCATTTATGGAATTTTCCAGCTTTCCGTGTATTCACGGTTTTATGTGGTAGGGGGCGCTATTACACATCTTCTGAAAGAGTACTGAATCTCCTGATCAAAATAACACATGCACAAAAGAAGCAGAAACATACTATATCAAATGTAAGCAGATGCATATGTAAAATAACACGATCATCAACATTATTAAATAGCATATAAATCATAACTACCTAACGTTAGTGAATAAAATGCAGACCCATGATGAGCTATAGGACTGTGAAGCTTTGGGGTGTTGATGGACTCGATCTACTCCATCTATGTTTCGATCATCATTCTGAATCCCATCCAGACGTAGTCTTTGAAAAAAAATTTGAATTTCTCAGCTTTTTGCTCAAAATATTGCTTTTTTAAATTAAACATACCTATATTTAAGTGTTGATAAAAGAAGGAATGCATGAAGCTAGAATAAAAATATTTTTTGTTTAAAAGCAGAAAGTCTATTCTTTCTTTTGACATATTGCATGTTCAGATATTCATGCAACAAAAATCTGGGAGCCATGAAACTTTTGTGAAAATGATAAAAAAAAAATGCTGGCGGTGGCTGGCAACTTTATTAAAAAACGCTGGCGGTGGCTGGCAACTTTATTAAAAAACGCTGGCGGGGAAAGAGTTAAAAAACCCGGTTTGAATGAATGATTCAATGACTCAGTCATAAATACTTAACTCTAGCTGAATCCGATATCGCCCCCTAAACCCTCATTCACTATTCCCTATGTTAGTCCACTAACACTTTTCACTTGGAGGAGTGAATGAAAAGGAGTGAATGAATTCGGACAGTGTACATCGGTTGTGCACTCATTATTGTGGTGAAATGTGGGATTGAATAAGTGCACTCAGTAATGTCCACTATGGTTTCAGACAACACTACAAATGTCTGTCCCCTCAAATAACGCCTTATTTGAGGGTACAGGGGGCAATTTCGGATTCAGCACTTGTTTCATTCCTGGATGAATCTGCGTTTTTGAACGAATCTCTTGAATGAATAATTTTTTTTTTAACAGTCAATTGTCGTCACCTAGTGGCGTAAAGATGTAATAGATATAACCATTAAAGCGCAAGGTTGGGTGATTTGCTCTATTTTAATCGCTTCAGTAGTTTATATCTGACCTATAAGCTTTCATCCCAGTTCTTCTGTGATAATATGAATATTTGTAACAGAATTAACGTTACTATGTGGTTGAAAAGACTGTTTGTGAAGATGTTTCATACCTACAGTGTTCAAGTGTGATTTTGTCAAAGATTTAATAGAGATCGGCGAATCGTTGTCATTTAGGAATGAGATCGCTTGGGTGTTTAAATTTTGCGATCTTTTGCAATAAAAAGATTGCGATCTTTTAACGATTAATCGTGCAGCTCTATTCAGCGCACTGTAAATTGTCCCTAAGAGTTTGTAAACTCATGGTGCATTGATTATTTTTAAACTTTTTACTTTTATACAGTGAAGGTCATTAACATATATTGGCAAGAAGAGTGAAAAAAGGTATTGTGTTTGAGGGACAAAAGGCCACGAGTGAACTAGGGAATGGCGTGAGGGTGTGTGCATGTATTTGCATGCGCGAGGGTTTAATTGGGCTGAGTCTGGACGGTATGTGATAACCTCCTGCCGAGCAGAAAGAGCACATGTCAAAAATCCCTTCAACCTCTGAGTGGTCAAACATGTTCAAAACAGACAGCGCTGTAGGAGGTCTCGCTCCACCTCAGCGCAATCTCTCCTTCAAAGGTGCGCTACACAACTTCTGCTGAAGGTCATCCAATGACCGCTTGGTTGTCTGGAAATGTGGTTAACCTACGTCATTAACGTAGAGGTAGTTCTTAATATAAAGATAAGAACTAAAACTAAATTATTCATTCAATGTTGTTTGTCTACTAAGAAATCTCCTTGGTCCTAGGCTTAACTCTGGGACCAAAGAATTGGTATATTTAAATATTTTTATCCTAAAACCTTGAAGTAAACTTGGACTACAAAGCTCACTCACTCCGTTGGAAGCTATACTAAAAGTAAAACTTTTTATCCAGTTAATTGAAAAAAAAAAAATCAACAGGCTTATCTTTTATCAAAACAGTTCGCTTCAGCCCTTATTTAAACTGAAAGAACAGATTTAGGAAATAATTTAGATTAACGTGTTCGATATTTGAGAATCCTACATTGTTATTAATGATTGTGTGCATAAGATTTTGGTTTACTTTCTCTTGGCCACAAGTCACGCCACATGCAGACGGTGATCAGACAGACAATATTCCCAAAGGAAGAACACGGATGGATGGTTTGCCGAGACAGACAGCAGAATGTCCCGGCAAACAGATGGCTAGATGGATGGATACACTGTAAAATCAATATTTCATTCAACAACAGAGTCACTTTCAGTAAGCTAACTAGACATTTTTCCACAGCCATTCCATTGCAGAATCAGCATTACTAAATACTCAGTCAGGCAAGAGGAAATAAATAAATGACCCGCAATTCAAGAAGTGTAAAAAAAAAACCTGCTCAGATCAGCTACAAAATTAATGTAATATTATTGAGAATATAGGTTGACAGCTTGTAATACATAGTGATAAATAAAAGATGCTGGTGTAGGTAAGAATGGCAGTCACCAATGACAGACTGTCAGAATGGCTGTTTGTTTATCGTCATCAAATCATCAACATATCCAATTCCTAAACACAGAGGGAGGGACGGAAGGACAGCTTGGGTGGAAGTAATTACTGTTGCAGTCATTGTTGGGGCCCTTGACAGTTCCCTCTGGAGGGGATGCTTCATTTTAAAACGGTCCAACCACCTAAATCTATGCATGCACTGAAGCTGGCTCATTACCTCAGCATCTACTGAATGCTAATGAAGCAACCTGAGAATTCCCATTAGTCTTCCTCTCGCTTTCTCTTCACTTCTGGTATGTTTAGGATGGAAAGGAAGGACAGAAAATGCAAAGAGAGAGAGAGTACATAAAGTCTTCATCCATCTGCTGTTACGTTTTGAGCACGGTAGACCGCTCTAGAGTATAGAACGGTCTAGAGCTCTGAGTATACTCCACTGACTATTAACTTATATGTACGCTTTGACGAAAGAACAGTAGGACAGCTTTGTGACACTCCACCAGACCTACAGACACTGCATTGAGTTTTCTCCTGTTGGCATTCCTGATGGACCAGGACCAACATTTAAAGGATTCTTGTAGCAAGGACCCTATCTGCGACAATAAACTCCCATCAGCTATCAAATTGCCTTACCATGTACAAGACCTGCCCTCAGTCCTTCTGGATCTGGACTTGAGTACACACTTTGGTGACATTATGCCATATAAACTGTTGGATGGTAGTCCACTGAAGCCTGCACCGGTGCATAAAGCGGAGATGAGTGCATCAAGGCCACCCTCTTGGACCTTTATAAACCAAAAAAATGATAAATGGGACTACAGACTTCATAGACACATTTAAGCAAAGGCCCCACAACCACAAGTTAGCATCAAGCATGGCATTTGAGACAGGGCTGTAAGAGTAGAGAAAGATGTAACTAGGAACCCTCTAGGAGTCACAGATATTTGTATTCATATTAAGAAGTACCAAAATCAGGATACAACATGATATTACAGGAAATGCTGCAGGAAGCTTAAAGTGGATGCAGTTTCAGCATATTTTCAAACAACCTTGCAAGCCTTGTTTTTCTGAATGGGTACATGATGATTCTGTATTGTACAGAAACGGCCATTGTAGTGCATTGCCTTCTTCGTTCTCTTTTTCACCCGTTTCATCTTTTAAATCCAGCACATTTTGGCTTGAATTTCTGTAACTGAAGCTGAATGCGTTTTCCCATGTAATGTGGCTAACTGGCTAAACACCCTCTGCTGGAGTCTCCATGCCCCAAACTCTCACTATTAGTTGATCTGGAAAGAGACAGGTGGATCTGAGCACACCGCTCCCAATGTTTTGATGGTGCCTTGAAGGATCAATGTTTACACTTGTGGGGTGATAAACCCATAAATTACCTACTAAATAGTAGCCAAACAATAAACTCGGATTCAATTTTTTTTCACATTAAGGCTTGGTTCTGGTGTTGCAAAATCTTCATTTCCATCACAAGCAAGTTTAATAAGGCTTTATTCAGGTGATAACTGTAAGATGTAACAAAGATAATTGGAAACCTAAACGATGGTGCAAATCTTGTTAGTACGACAGCTGATCTTGTGGTTGGTAGATCTGTTCCAGTGATCTTTCCAGCTGCCTTCACAATCTCCTGGGTAAAGCATTTGTATAGCCAAACCATATTGTAATTTAGCCACATTGTAACCATTCATTGGGGATTTGTATGGCCCTGTGATTATGAGTTAAGGGTTACAGGAGCTCATGTTCAGGGCCTATGCAAGGTCAAATTGCCTTCCAAGGAATCACAAGGAAGTTAATCTCAATAAGTTCCCAGACGTTCCCCATCTCTGTCTGCAATCTGAAATCCAGGGATTTTAGGGATTATGCTGTTCATATGGGAAATAACCAAACCTTCAAGGTATTTCCTGACAAGAATGGCAAGGGGACATCCACCTTGCCGGCTGTGAATGTTATTGTTCATCTACTGTTCACCCACAAAGACAGATCCTTCTCTGGAGAACACAGCCATCCAGAAAGAATTCAATGAAGTTTGTGACATTGCACACATTTTAAACAAGGTCATGAGTTTTGTCTTTGTCTAATAGTTTGTGTAGCTAGTCTGCAAGGCTGGTGGGTGTTTATGTGCGAGAAAGAGCAAGTGAGAGTGAGAGAGAAATATTCCACTCATTCTCCCACCAGGAGTAGACAGACATCTGTTCTACACTACTTTAGGGGCCTTTTATACTGATGCTTGCCTGTCACATTGAACAGGGCCTAGGGAACAATTACATGGTGTGAACTGTAACATGCACACACTCAGTGTCAGCTTGCTATTATATTGGTTTCTAATGCTCTAAATATACATACAGAACACTGTGTGTTCCATCATGACCAAAATGAGAAAATACGGAACTAGGGGTGTGCAAAATGTATTGTCTATGATAATATTGTGATTGTTGTTATAACAATATGCGATCTAACTTTACAAAGACACACCTAGAAAGTGCACTCATGTGCACTCGTCATGTAGTCTAGTAGGTTTGACTAGTTGCGTTTGTGCATTTAGAGTCCACGCTTTGGCTGGGTGATTTAGTGTATTAAAATAAATTTAGAATCTCCTCAATATTCAAGATAAAGGGGGCAAAATATATATATAATTTGTATTTATATAATTTATATGTGTGGAGAAAAAACGAAGTGTGCTGTTTTTTCTCCAAATACATTTATGCATTTGGCAGACGCCTTTATCCAAAGCGACTCGCATTGCATTTCAAGGTACACATTCACATTGTTATCAGTTCTTGCTTTTGCCTGGGAATCGAACCCATGACCTTGGCGTTGCAATAGTTGCAATGCAAACTTGCATTTTAGACACAATATTGCCTGTTTTTGCTCTGTTTTGCCAACGAAAATAGCCAAACAAAGCCACGGGACTGTTTTGCATTTCTGAGCAACACACAGCAGTGTTTCGTTACTGAATGAACAAATTGTTTGAATGAATGATTGAATGACTCACTCATTAAGACAATTAACCGTGACTTGCTGCCACCTTCTGGCGGTTTTAATTTAACATTTAAAGAATCATATCATTTTTAAATCATTTCAAACCATCAATATTCAACGTTTTAAGTTTTAAACATCAAAGCATTATTTATGCATTTGTAACTGCAGGTTAAATGCATTTATGTCCCCTCTGAGCTACATTAAACAGTCTGTGGAAATGCATCTAAATTATGCAGTTTCTGTGTTTCAATTCTGTGCATTGCAATTTTGTTAATACTGATTTTATTTGATTGGTAACAGGCCTATTGTGTCTTATTATTCTAACTGAATTTATTGATTAAATGTAAGAACTGGACACAAAAGATAATGCACACATTTAATTAGGTTAAAAATGCCATTATAAAGGTAAAAATGCCCATCAAAGGTAAAACTCCATTTAAACTTATTGGAAAAGATCATTTCTGTCACTGCTGCGAACTGACCACCACACGGAATATGAAGAATAACAAAAACTTTAGGAGTCATCTAAACCTGCCAAAGATACCAACACCATAAACGCACACAGCAAAATAGTGTCTAAATATCGTTAGAGAGAATCCCAGAAAATGTAGAGATATCGCACCCTATGCGATAGGGTTCCCTATGTGGAACACATTTGAATTTGACCAGATTGACAGATGTGTGACATCACCGCAGACTTCAGCTTCTCAGTCCAATCAAATGCTCTCTACAATCTAAAGCTCTGCCCACTACGCTATAAACACCACCTGGCCTGACTGTTGACATGTCAGGATCAATATGGGTTGGAGATTTGTGTTCGTATGCTCAAACGCTCCAGTTTTATTACATTTTCCAACTGTACGTTGGTTAAGAATGAAACGGCTAGAATTCATTCACACCTCTACTATTGAATCAAACGTATCATCAGCGCTCGGATTCGCTTACACGGTGCTGTCTAGTACGACTCGCAGTCTGTGAGGTAAACTAAACGCTATTGGCTGTTTGAAAAGGGGGAGGAGCCATTCAATATGTCCCGCCTCAGCTTCCTGTTTCAGTGGAACTCACATCAACAATAATAATAATAATAATAATAATAATAATAATAATAACTTCAATTTATATAGCGCCTTTCAAAGTACCCAAGGACGCTTAACAATCAACATGAGAAAGGGAAGGGTAGAATTAAGATAGGGGCAAAGGCCAGGGGAGCTAGAGTCCATAGGCCTCATTGAAAAGGTGTGTTTTGAGCTGGCATTTAAAGGTTAAAAGTGAGGAGGCAGAGCGGATCTCATGGGGAAGCTTGTTCCAAAGTGACGGAGCACCAACACAGAAAGCTCTATCACCAAATGTCTTAAGCCTGGACTTAGGAACAGCAAGCAGATCCTTGTCAGAGGAACGCAGGGACCGTGACTGAGTGTAGGGATGGAGAAGATCAGTAATGTACTGGGGTGCAAGTCCATGAAGGGACTTGTACGTCAGGAGGAGGATTTTATATTTGATGCGGGACTTAACTGGCAGCCAATGAAGCTTCATCAGGATGGGAGTAATGTGAAGACCAAGATCAACGCATCAAAGAAAGCTGCGCGTCCAAGACACTTCAGTGGGACTTTAAGCAATCTATTGTATCCCATTGATTTTCTTTGTATGGACAAAAACAGCTACAACATTCTTCAAAATATCTTATTTTGAGTCCCACGGAAGAATGAAACTCGTACAGGTTGAGAATGACATGAGGGTGTGTGATGACAGAATCTTCTGTCTTTAAAAGATGCCAAACTTTAAAAGCCTATAAAAAAATATTTAATTAATATCTAATGTGAAAAACTAAAAAGAACAGTCAGAGAACCAAGGAGAAGAGTGTCAGAAAGAAAGAGCTGAGAAACCAAGAGAAGTTCAATCTAATGATGGTCAAAAAGATAATGTAATTAATAATACATCAATAAATATTAGTTAACTGCTATATTTGGCAGCCTGTAAATGCAGCCTGCGCATTTGTTTGTGTGTTTGCTTGTTTGTTTGCTTGTTTGTTGTAAAGGTGCCAAAATAACAGTAGTGGGCGCAACACAGTAGGGGGGTTATGGTATCACTGTGCACACTTACATTAATTAGAAAACACATTTCATAACCAAGTTATTGGTACCTCACCGCCCATAGGGGACATTTCTCTGTGCAGAACACAAGAGGGGTTTACCATGCCCTCTTATTACATAACCAAATACAGTACATTACATAAAGTATTTCTGCAATAATCCTTGCAGCATTATCATGGCCCCAGCTGACTATACGAGACTATACACACACACACACACACACACACACACACACACACACACACACACACACACACACACACACACACACACACACACACACACAGTTGTTAACTTAACTTAAAAAACCAATTGCAAACTGCTGGTTAGGGATTGAAATCCTAAGGGATTTAACAATTCTGGTTCAGACTTAACAGAAGTTCATAGAATTTTGATTTATTAAAATAAAAAATATTTCAACAAAACCAAATCTGTATTTTAAATATGTATTTTCATATGAACAACCAATCAGAAATTAGTTTAATAATTTAAGCCTCTTAAGCTTAAAATACACATAAAACAATCACTGATTCAGTGAGTCATTAGACTGATTCAACACAACACAACACACGACTTCAAGACTCTTCTTCTTGACTGATTCATTTTAAAAAGTCAATGTCAGACTACCCTAATTTCACTGTTTGGAAACCATGATTACAGTCAAAGTATTTTACTATGTTATTCAGTCCAAACTGGTGGAATAATGTACAAACCGAAACAGTTAACAGAACAAAACGTCATGAAAATCATTCCAAACCCTACAGAAGGAGTCCGTTTCAAAACTTCATTCGATAAGTCAAATCTCCCTGAACATTTGCTGGCTCTGAACAGATCAGTGTATGTGTCTCGATGATTCACCGTCTTTATGGATTTCAAAGCTGCTGAGCTACACCGGTCCGGCTTATAGGCTCAGATAGCAAGCAATCGTATATCACACACAAGCAAACGATGACATGGCTTTAGTATATCATGTTAATGTCTGTGAATCTGTCTTACAAGCGCAGAACAAATCATGGAAGTGATTACCACTTGCATCTTTGCTGTCGCAACACATTTCAGGTGCTACAGGAATCGCTCAAATTGGTGATATGAGAGAACTTGGATTAATGGCAGTAAAGTTGTGCATTTGTAACAGGTGGATAAATGACACCAAAAAAAAAAAAAACATAAAATTTAAGCCAAACTTAAATAATATCATACATGAGAAAGAGTACTGTTGTATTGAATGCAAAATAAACTCAGAAGAATAGTTAGTAATTTACATTTCAGGGTCAAAAAAATTAATTTAGGGGCTGTTCGTTCGTTTACACGGCCGTTCGTTTACACGACAACAGAGTTTTGGGTGCATGAAAACGCAAAGTTTTGAAAACGGGTTTCAAAGTGCAAGATTTTGAAAACGGTCTCCGTGTGAACAACAAAAACGTGAATCTCTGGAGACGATGACGTCATGCACATGCGTATTACGTGTTCAGTCTATAGTGTTTCAGCGCCATCTAATGGCCTGACAGCAGAATACAGCGTTTTTAGTCGTTTTCGCGGATCCGTGTGAATGGGGATCGTTTTGACAATGATGTCGTCTGTAAGCGGAAAACTCAAAGGGAAAACTTCTCTGTTTTAAACATATCGTAGTCATGTATACTTACCCTAAAATGAAACAGAAAAAAAAATATTTTTAAAAATGTGTCAAGTTCTTAGACTTTTTTTTTTTATTCATGTTGTTTTTATATGGATTTGGAAAATTAAAAACAAAACAAGAACATATTTAATGACTATGGTGTCATGTTGCCTAACACTCCGAACACATGTGAAAGAACACATCTTTATGTGATCCCGAAAAGTTTTAAATGTATTTTCCAATGCAAAAAAGTAATTTGTTTTACAAAGTCCTCAATATCACTAATATCAAGTGTACCATTAACCTAGCCATACCATAAAAGCCAAACTATCTGAAGACTTATTAACCTTGACACACATGCATGATGGTCTGCAGAGGTCATTTCTGATATCATTTTATGTTTTATGTTTCTACATATTGGTTTCTACAAAACCTGGCTTCTCAAATTACGACATGAACTGTTGAATAATACTAGCCGTTGTGTGTAAATATGTTTATGCATACTGACTATACGCATATGGTTAAGAAAATGAAATGTATGCCAAAACAAAATGCCAAACATGTGTCATTTAGTGCGTGACGTGCATCAGAACAGCACGAGATGTCAGTCACGGGCCTGAAACATGGGAAATCTTTACTCAATGCATGGATAGAAGGATTGATGGATAGATGGATGGATGGGAGCAGAGGTTTAGTCCGGACTGAGAAGTTTCTGCACAACACTGCATGACAGAAGCTAACATGAAGCAAGAGTGATGGCAGATGTTGAAGGTGTAATTGAAGGGGTCGTGTTCTGCACCCTCGCTGAGCCTCTTGATTTCCAGGAGCACCTCACTGTGAAGTGAAGGAAACACACCTGCCAGCATCAACACACTCCCTGACAATCCGTCCGTACACACCTCTGTAAAGCCCGGCTTGGACAGCACTGCTTTTCCCTGAGGAAGTCGTTCTGATGTTAAATTCCAACTAGATTTAAATCTTGGAGTTTTTAATTAATTCCTTACCCTACTTATATACATAATGTTGTAATTAAATGTTAGGGTTTTTTTAAGTCGACTTTTATGTTTTAAAGTCGAGTCGAATAGTCACTGATGATATAATTAATGAACAAATAAGCCTGAATATCGAGCTGATGGTGCGTATTTCACATTTACCGAGGTGTGTATTTCACATTTACGAGGTGTGTATTACGCATTTACGAGGACATCAGGAGCGTTTAAGTCACTTTTGTCAGAGTAAGATGTCAGTGTACCTTCTCTTAGGCCTAGTCCACACGTACACATTTTTATAAAATGAGTTGTTCCTCCTTTGTTTAAAAACAATCCCATCTACACAAGCACTGTTTAAAAAAAAATCTCAGTCCACATGAGAATACAAAAACACGCTATAAAGCTCTGCCAAGAGCATGCCAAACCAACAGGTGGTGATATAACCCTAGCCGTAAAGCCACATTGGCCAATCAGAAGCCTGAAAAAAATGGTTATTACCGATTCCGGTATAACCGTATTCCTACGCAGTATTGCCTCTGTTCCGCAATATAATGGGCGAACTGTGCATGTATCTGTACAAATGTTATAAACCCTGTTAGCACAGTTATTAGCAGCAATATTTTGGCTACGTCCACCATTGCACAGACTCGCCTGATGTAAACAAAGGAGATAGCAGAGCACAATCTGACGTCAAACAAAGGAGATAACGGCGCGCACTACAACGTCAGAAGCCAAAATCTCCAGTTTCGCTGTCTACACAACACTGCAACCAGAGTTTCTGAACATCTTCACCCTGGCAGGAGCTTTTAAAAAGGTTCGGTTTCAGTGACCTGATACTGAATGTACATGAGGCCTTTATTGTTTTTAATGAATTTATGAAGCCACTGTAAACTGTATCGTTACATATTATATTGTTGTATTACAATGCCATCATATTTTGTTCAGGCAATTAGATTACCTTCTTGTAAATAGAAAATCCTGACAATAACCCTAATAATATCTTGTGGTATTGCGCCATGCTTCTAACTGACAAGCCCCCAACTCGTAAAAATAGGGGTTAAAGAAAATCCAGAGTTTTCCTCTTGTATTAACGACATTGTGGTGGTGTACATGTGCGTTCAACTCGTAAATGTGATTTTTCCGACACGACTGCACAGGTGATGGTAGCCATTAGCCGCATTTCCATTATCCTTCAAATTGCGCAAATTGAAATTGCCAATTTAAAATACGCCCAATGGAGACACGTAATTTTTGCAAAAACTCCCATATACCGCAAAAAAGTTTTTACGCTCCCATGAGGTGGTTTTTCAGGCAGTTCGAAAAAGGAATATTACGCAAAACTGCAATGGAAACAGTTTTTGCACATTTACAGGTCACCTGACGTAGAGGGTTTGGACAGAAGACGAGACAGAGTTCATTATTAAACTTATAAAAGACAAAAGTATTACGGGAATACCGGATTCTAAACAACAAAGAAATGCCACTATCAAGACCACGAAGCAGATATGAGGGAGAAACACCCAGAGACACCTCATACGTGCCGCTCACAGGTATAAGGGCCTATACTATAAAACTAGTGCGGTGGCTGGGATATAAGTAAACCTACCAACATCCGTTGCCATGATTTTGGAATGACTTATCGAGCGAAAAAATGACGTTTCAGTCGAATAACATACAATATTGGAAAGTACGGTACGCAATAGTTTTTTATCGACATTTAGAAAAAAATGCACAAGATTTGCGCAAATCTGTAATGGAAATGTGGCTATTGACTTCCAGTAGGGAAAAAAATACTATGGAAGACAATGAGTGCCGTCAACTGTCTGGTTACCAACTTTCTTTTAAATAACTTATTTTGCGTTCAACAAATGAAATAAACTCATACATGTTTGGAGCAACTGTATGGTGAGTAAATGATGACAAAAGTTACATTTTTTGGATGAGCTAACACTTCAAGTTTAAGGTTTCTTTTTTTTCATGTAGGACAGATGTCTCTGTTAATATGTCGTATCTGTAGAAGCGGTTTGAGTTACACAGAACAGTGCAGCACACACTCGGACACACATGACCCTTGGCTTTGACCTGATGACGTAAGCAGCTTTACAATCCTTTGCAACAGTGTGTGTGTGTGTGTGTGTGTGTGTGTGTGTGTGTGTGTGTGTGTGTGTGTGTGTGTGTGTGTGTGTGTGTGTGTGTGTGTGTGTGTGTGTGTGTGTGTGTGTGTGTGTGTGTGAGGGGCTAGATGATGCGACAGAAATGCAACATGAAAAGAAAGCCATAATGACAACCAAAAACATAATATGAAAGGCTGTGGATACCAGGAATGATTGCGCAAAATTACAAGGAAAACTAATGGACACTTTCTAACGATCCCACGCTCCAGTCCTGCACTCAGTTACAGTGCAAATCCCGAGATTAGAGCTGATGCTATAATCCGCCTGGGAATATCCTGTGATCGCGCAACTTCACCTCGCATCCACTGGGTTTCCACATGCTTTCTCTTACAGTGCTCATCTCAGAGAGAGGAAAGTGTGTTAATAGCAGTAGCTCTTACTCTCACTAGGTGGCGTCTGTCTACTGGACTCAAACACAGGGACATTCATGTGGAGTCACACTTCCTAACTACAGGATGAGCAAAAATGTGTGTTATACTCACTACAGAACAGAACTGTTGATTTGAAGCAACAGCTTTCCTATTACTATGAATTTCGTTATTTTCTTAGTCATTTAGTCAATAATATGTCCAGAGCCCAGTGTAATCCACAAAATGCAAACAGCTTGAGAAAATCAGAGAGAACAAATGAAAATATATTTCACATGTTCGGATAATCTGATGGGAATGGCTAAACATATTCAGCTTGTTAGCTTCAATAAGAAGGTTTAAGCACGAGACTTGACTTAAAGTCTGAAGTCTTAAATTAAGTCCTTTTAACAAAGAACAGAAAAGAAAAGAAAAGAAAAGAAAAGAAAAGAAAAGAAAAGAAAAGAAAAGAAAAGAAAAGAAAAGAATCGCCACATGACCAGGCCGGGTGAAATTTGTTACCGTGCCACTATGAAACACTGTTATATAGAAAAAACTGTATAACAATTCTTCAAAAATGTATTTGTTCCAAAATGGTTGTACAATTGACATGTTCATCTAATACTGTGTAAGAGTGATGGATAAACATGGCTTACTGTACAAAACGCAGAGGCTTAACACAACTTGACATGTGAGACAGAGTGTAGTAACGCCTTGTGTCTGTGTTAAAGACCTGTCAGCACCTTCACTCATCGACACAACTGAAGAGAACGACAGGGATCCCATCAGTGTCTTTAACAGTATCACACACACACACACACACACACACGACAGATGATTCTCTTACCTGTTTGTGACAACGGATGTGAAACAATCATTCATATGGAATCAATCCAGGCAAGCAGAGAAAGAAAATACAAGAAAATATCATTATATGTTAATACAAAACACAATGTAGTCACATAATAGTCATATAATCCATGGTTACCACAACAGTAAACATTTTTACAAGAATAGTTTGATAAATTGCAATTAAGGCATACTGAATGTTAAAATACCTATCAAATATAATATTAAGTGGGTATCTTTACCCACTTTTACTCTTAGTAATGTAATAATTTAATATTTTAAAAGTTCAGTTTAGAGGTATCGGTATTGACGATACTGGCCTTTGAAAGAATCGGTAATGTATCGAAAAACAAATAAGTGGCCCTGTTCAACTGCAGATTTCCACCAAAATAAAGATCAATGGAAGAAGACTTTTTACTGTTCTATTTGTACACTGAACATGCGGCTTGAACTCTTATATATCTGAACTCTCAAAGTGCACTAGATTGATGCATTTACCTTTAAAATGTAGAAACATTTCTTGCATTCATCCTTACTTCATTCATGATAGATAGAGGCGGGTAGAAATATTCAATTTTACTGACAGTTTGAGGATCCAATACGAGGTTTAGTCACAAGCTCTTTTTAATACTTGTATAAAAAAAATAATGATTTAAAGGAGATACAAGGTTTCCACCCGACAGCAATGATATGCTATATTTTAGAGTTCTTTCCACCCTATATAGGGCATTTCAAAACATATTTTAAATTAGATTCAAATGTAGCCATACACACACACACACACACACACACACTAAAAACCCCACCCCCAACCACTGCACCACCGTCGGTAGTTGGTAAAAATCTGCCACCGACACAACCCTACAACCAACCAATCATTTTACCACCCAACCAACCGATTAACTAATCATTTGATCATTCAACCAATAATTCATTTTACCATCCAAACAACCGACCAACCAATAATTTTACCATCCATCTAACCAATCAATCAATCATTTACCATCCAAACAACCGATCAACCAATCAACATGATTCTGATTTTGGCCTGTCATTAAGTTTGTAACTTTGACTAAACTGTAGCTACAGTAAACGTTATGTTCAACATGTCACCTGACACAAAGTATATTTTTGGACCAATGGATTACATAAAGATAATAACATTCATAATCATAATCATTATCATCATCATCATCATCATCATCATCATCATCATCATCATCGTCGTCATCATCATCATCATCATCATCATCATCACCATTGTGGTCACAAAGCACATTACTGTCATGAAGGGCCCAATACACACTCCATCTCTCTCCTCTACAGATGAAAATGCGGGTTGAGAAGGCAAGCTTTGTGTGTGGCCTCACAGTGGAGCATGTGAGGAGCAGCAGAGAGTGTGATTACTGTAAATGGGACACGCTGACATCAGGTTGAAAGAGGCAGAAGAGCAGCACTCAAACAGTTTGAGCTCCTCTGCCACGGTCCACTCCAGCAGAGAGGCTTTAAATGAGGATCCATCCACCGCAGAACCACACAGAGACCACGTGAAAGATGGATGTTGCGACTTTAATTGGAATGCTATGTTAATGTTTCAATTTGGGGGGAGAGAGGCAAATTCTACAAAATTGGCCTTTTCACTTAAAATGAGATTCAGCCATCCCTCATTTTGTTTGTCCCAGTAGGAAATTGGAAAATGAATGAACTAAAGGCATGAATGAAGAAAATTATTCGGTTCCTTCTCTTTTTATTCTTAATGTAACAATTACACTTTTATGCAAATCAAGTAACAATATATAATTATACAAATATAAATGGGGGTTTCTTGAATACCTAATTGCAATAAAAACACCTGCAAATGCTTTGTGAAAGGGTGAAATGTGTGCCAGCAAACCCCTGACTTGGTACAAATGCAGATCACACACAAACACACTTTCTCACACATACACACACACAAATAACTCATGCTTTATCAAGCTAAAAAATTATCATTAGCAACAGACAAAAGCCACAATTGTGTGGCGAGGAATCTTTTCAATTTTCGAAATGTGCTATTCATAATGGACAGCTTTTCAACTCTTAATATAATCAACTGTTTATGCAAAGCCTTCAATGATGCGTCAGGCATTAAATGGGTAACACACATACATAAATGTTATGATGTCATACATGTGCACAAATTTGCTACAAATATACTGAAAATTACTCTTTTGTAGAACTTTTACTGTATAGGTTAGGGTTAGTAAGTTTCTACATTTAATGGACAACTATGTTTTGATGTTTAAGTGAAAAACAAAATTGTAAAATTATAAATAAGCTTTAATTTAAATGCTTTCATTAAATAAAAATGCAAAACAATATATATTTATACTACTGGCCCCAATAACAGTTATCAATCATAACATAAAAATAATTAGCAGTCAAAATTTCTGGTGCATCACAAGTTTGTCTAGGACCCTCCTAATGAAACACAATAGAATAGAGATTTTTCAGAAGTTGGTATAATTTGCTTAAATACATGTTATTGCTTTTTAGATGCTGAATCTACTGTTAATCCTTAATTACTGTAGAATTGTCCACCATCATTTGTTCTACCAGAAGTAAATAATGCTTAAAACTGAAAACACACAAAGGTATTAGATAATGGTCATGTTAAAGCAAGATCCTGACTGCGTTGAAATCAGGAAAGATACGGAATCAAAAGGATTTGCCCCAAAAGCAATTTTCCCAATCCTTTCTAAAATCCCTACAAAGCTGTTGTAATTAATTACGGCTCTACAACCAAGGTCCTTGCATGAACTGAACTTTTAGAAAATAAATTTTACAAAATAAAATTGTATAGAATTGAATTGGGTCCCACTTTATATTAAGTGGCTTTAAGTACTATGTACTTACATCGGAAAATAAATACAATGTAGGTTAGGGACAGGTGTGGTGATATGGGTAGGTTTAAGGTTGGGTTAAGATGTAAGGGAAGGGTCAACTGTGTAATTACAAATGTAATTACATAAATTAATTACAGCTGTAATTGCATGCAGGTATTTCAAAATTTAAGTACAATGTAAAAACATGTACACAATAAGTCCATTGTATCAAATTATTAATTTCAATGTAAGTACATAGTACTTAAAGCCCCTTAATATAAAGTGGGACCTTTAATTGTATTGTATTGTGTATAACATTTGCAGTCTAGAACTGCATTTATACTTACATTTTACTCTGTTCATCATGCGAAGTTATTGTGTGGCTTCAAATACTTGGAATATATTGGAGTATATTATTTAAAATTTGCCTTCCATGCGTTTCATGGAAGAAAGAAACTTATATGGGTTTTAAAACATCATGACAGCCAGTAACTTATAACAATATTTATTTTTAGGTGAAATATTCCTTGAAAGCTTTCTAAGCTGTAGCAGGAACCTGCTTAAGTACCACTTTTGTTTGACAATTTTTAAACCAAATTTATTGTCTAGCCCAGGAGTCAAAGGTTTTTGGACCATCTGGGCTGTTAAACGAGGTCTGATGTTCCTCAGCAGTAAATGACGAAGACTGATCATTGAAAAACTCTGGCTCTAAATCAGGTTATTTGCCTCCCCGTGAAACCACGGCCCCCAACTTCCCCATGATGGATGAGTGTTGGATCAGAACGGGCAGATGTGGAGGTAATTGCTCTCTGTGGCAGGACAGCTGTCCTTATTATTATGACAGAGTCAAACTGGCTGCTTTCATGGCTTTAACCCTCAGGTCTGGATGGATGTCTCAAGGAGAAACTTTACCTGTAGCTTTGCTTTTTTTTAATAACTATAATATAATATCATAAAAATAACTCATAAATGTTCTAAAGAGGCCATATTATGCCCTTTACACAGTTTGTATGGTCTACTAGAATAGGATTTCATGCTTGAATGTTCAAAAAGCACATGATTTTTTTTGTGGCAGCTCCTCTCTTCCCGGGCTGTCAGAAACGCTCTGTTCAGTTCCTGTCTCTATAAAGCTCCTCCTTTTGAAAAGCACAATGTGCTCTGATTGGTCGGCTGGACCAGTGTGTTACGAATACGATTGGTCAACTGCTACGAGCGTGTTTGGGAAATGTCACTACCCTTACCATAAACGCTAGTTTTAACACACTATTAGCGCAACTCAACCATGTCTAGCCGCTTTACTTGCGTATTTCTTTGGCGGGAATTATTGTGACGTGTTCTTTCCCAGAAGAAAACTCAAGACTGCAATGTAGGCATTTCAGGGAGTTCAGAAATAATTGGCACTGATATAGAGAATAACATCTTTCGGAGTGACTTTGTGTTCTGTAACTTTGCAAACCTTTTTCATGCTCAAACAGCAACATTTTCCACTATAGAAAGTTGAAAAAAGCATAATTGGTCCTCTTTAATGTAGGGAGTTAGCACTTGAGTGGAGAAGTAGTTTTTGCCGTTTTGGCTCTGTAGTGCAGAATATTGGATTTAAGAAATGAAATGATGATTACTGGGAAAAAAAGTAGTTAAATGCATTAACTGGTCATGTAAATACAGTGCAGCTGTTCCCCAGAGTGAGATATGACCTTCATTAGTTCCTGGATGTTCAAACCTCGGGTTTGACGGCTTTGGACAAATTAGTCAAAATATTACATTTTCTGTGTTACACTAATACACATAATTATTTAATTTGGGAATAAATTAGACAGTAGCCAAGAAAAGGAGGCTATTAAACTCCATGAGTTTATGTATATTTTATGAAAATAATGGGATGAACGATTGCGAAATTGCCTGTCAACCCTGTAAATTGCACACAAGGCTGACGGGCGCTCATGACAGCCGCAAGTCTCGCAAAGATTATGCAAGATGAAATAATCATGGGGAAAACCCCTGATGAAAAGTGTGTGTGTTCAATCTCAACGTATTCAGATATGATGATGTGCACAAAGTAATTGGTGTTGGCACCCAGTGTGTAAAGTACACTTTCTAATGAACAAAAGTGTGAATTATGCTGATACACGGAAGTTAGCCAATCATAACAGATCTCCTTTACATGTAGATGATTTAAAGGGACAGAGCAGTATGTAAAAAGTGTACCATGAGATCAATTGTTCTTATTATTAATAATTTATTGGGGGATTACAAAGAAAAAAAGCTCGTTTTCAGGCTATTTTTTAACCCCTCCTGTCAAATCATAAGGCTTGATTCACTAATGTCCACTTTTCACAATCCAATCCATTCCTAATAGGGGTGTAACGATATCCTTGTCACGATTCGATACGTATCACGATACTGAACTCACAATACGATATTATTGCAAAACTCCAAGACATTTGGTAAAAGGTTAACAAAAAATGTTCTGTTGATTAAAATGCTAAATTTGGTTTTACATTGGGTTTGGAAAATTTTAGACGAACATGTTTGCATTCGGTCACTGACTAGATATATTGAAAATAATGTTGGCCACTTTTTACTGGTAACATTAGACATCATCAGGACCCATAAAACAATGCTTTATTACACATTATATTCAACATTATATATTGTAGTTTAATGCAGTACTGACACCAAAACTCTGTAAACTTGTACTATCCACGATACATATTGTCACAATCAACAATACATATTGATGCATTTTTGTATTGCAATATATTGTGACACGATATTTTGTTACACCACTAATTCCTAATGGATAAAATTAAATCGCATCATACTTTTTTGCCTGTTAAATATCCAGCTTCACCTGAAAATATGTCATATTATCCAAGTGAAACGAGTCGCCTTTCATTCATGTTCAATACACAGGGTCGGAAAGAGGGTCGTGAGAAACTAAATTATAAATTGTTTTGGTGCAAGAAATCTTGACCAACATTACAAGCGGGAAAAAAAATTCTTAAATGAATTCAGTACACACAAAAAAGTAAGCAAAATTTAGGCAGCCATTGACATATATCGCCACGCTTCGTGCACACGTTCCTCTCACACCTCAACTGTCTGTCGGTGGTGTAGCGGTGAGGCATGATGGGAAGGAAGTGACCTTTAGCGACGCTGGTGGAATGCTGCAGGGTTAATGGGTTAACTGTGTGTGCTTGGAAAAGACATTGGGAGAAAGGAAAAGAGAGGCACATACATGAATCATTGTGAATGTCACAATCAAAAAAGTGGCAAGAGCTAGCTGAATATTAGGTGTGAAATGGTACATGTATTCGTCCCGAACCGTCACGGTACGGAAGTCACGATTCGGTACATAAAGTCAAACGACGAATACAGTCAGTCACAGGTGATCCACACTCCAGTCCAGAAGGGGGTGCGCAGTAATGCAGCGCTGTTCGCTAACCGCCACAACAGGAAAAAGAGCAGAAGTAAAAGAGATCAGCACTAACCCAAAGCAAGAGTTCAGATGGCACGCAAGAGCTTACTAGTAGCCTGCCCTATACGGCGGGTTTCGAATAATTTTTGTGGTGCGCATTTGCCATGATTTCTTGAAAAAGCATAATATTGAACTTGACACTGTATGTTAAAGGTGCCCTAGAATGTTTTTATTTTTTTATTTTATAATGTTTCCTGGGTTACCCTTATAATATTAGTATGTTTTTTAGATAAAAAATAATCATAATTTAGAAATAAATGGCATTTTTCCTAGCCTGCTTTTAGCATCTGATTTGAACACTCTGTCTGAAGGGGCGTGTCTGCTGTGGGATTCAGTGTAACCGCGGCCACTGCTGTGATTGGCTGACATGCTTGCATATGAAATAGCTACGCATTAGATGTGAAACTCTCTCCCGAATACTTTTACTACTGCTATTATACGTTTTTACTATAACAGCTATCGAGATTAACGAATCGTGAGATGTTTTTAAAGTATTTAGATCTATTCCCATCACATAAAATGTTGCCGTGATGAGCATTGAGCAGATGACAGTGTGTTGATCGCGAGAATGAAGATCTTATCATTGCAAAGCAGTTTCTGCACTCTCTAATGCTTTCACCAATGCAAACACGATGATGTAAATACAGTAAGAGCTTCGTTGTGCAGTAACGTGCGCCATTGATTTCATAACGAGTTTGGCAAGTGTCCAGATAAACTCGCGCTGTGTGGAAAGATTGTTCTTTGATCGCTTTCTGTATATAATTTGTTCACAATTTAAATACGATTATTTTCATCATACTAAAAGAAACGATGTGAAGCTGATATTTTAGTCACTGGCTTGACTTACTGATGCATAAACAGTATTGAACGATTTTGAGAGAAAGATTACCTGTCTGAACTTGAACAATTACACATCAGAAAGTGTTGCTTGGTAGCTCGATCCAAGGCCAGCTCTGTATTGGCCCAAGTTGAGGAAACAGTCGGTGAAATGTTTGGAAATTTCCAGAGAAAATAAAATTAACCCATTGTTTCTTCAGAGGCTCAGATGAAGGAACTAAAAAATACTTTTGTGTTCATGTGTACATCCACACTGAGCAACTGCCATGCTTCGGCTGCGCAGTTCCGCCTGGCATTGAGGGCTGGCATTATGCAAATATTTGGAGGCGTACATATTAATGATCCCGACTATTGCGTCACAGTCGGTATTGTGAGGAGAACCGACCGTTTTTCAGGGGTGTTTTTCATAAACGAACATGAAATGAACACTAATTGAAATGCTCAGGTTAAGTGACGCAAAACGGTCTTCTGTCCGTGCCATCTTGACAACTTTTCTCACTTCCAGCAGTTTCGCTCTTATTCTCGTGCAATGCCTCGTTTGCTGAACAGCTTCAGAAGATTTGCACCCTGATTGGCTGAACAGCCAATCAGGGAGATGTCTTCCGCCGACAGCCAGCGACGCCTTTTCAACATGCTGAAGTGGACGTAGATGCAACGTACAAACCCGAACTGTGTTTGGTTGCTTTACATGTCAGCCATACGGTCTCTTCCTACAGTACGTTGGTGCTTTTTGGCCAGAGTAAGTGGTAAAACAGACCTGACTTATGCCTATAACCAAATAACTAGGGTGCCAGTGAGTCACTAGCCTCAACACTATCAGATATAAACACGCCTGTTAGCATTCAGAAGGAGTCCCTGGTGCGCCTGGTGATCAGGAAGGAAGGGACAAGATGCAATTTGTCTTCCAAATGAGTCCCATCTGATAAAAAAAGACCCAATAACACTGACAAACGAGATTGAATCCCTTCACCTACTTTCATTTAATTAAAGACGGGATTTGTGGCGGGCCGTATGCGGGATTTCTGTGGGTTTTGTTTCAGAGTGGCGAATCAGATCAGATATGAAATATTACGTTTTAGAAGAAAACATTAGTTCAGTCAAAAAGGGCTTTAGTCAATGAAGTCAAGGTACACTACACATCCATGAAAAATGACCCATTAAACTCTTTATCCACTGACCCAAAACAACCCTTTCCCTTCATATACGGTTTGATACAGGATAGTATGGGGAATATTTTCATATTTGTGCAGAGACCAAACAACAGCTTCCACCAATCAGGATTCAAGAACGAGATTATATGTTATGAGCGATTCACAAATGACCTCAACACGATAACACCCTTGTGTACTTGCGTACTTCTCACATGAGGTGAGAACTCATCTCTGACACATGGTGTTGACCGAACGCCACACTTTGAGGGTGAAACACAGTCATGGTGAGTTTAAGAATTTTTTTTGGTTCAAGTAACTTTAGAGGTCACAAACAAATTGTTCAAAATGTATTAAACTGCAATGGTCAAGACCAGGACCCTGACTCTATGTGTGCTCTAACAATTCATGTGCGGTGAACTGTGTACTTGTGATCTAACATGATGGGTGGATATGAAGCTATTCGATAGGAAGACAGTTTAAACCTTTTGGCTGTAAGACTTTCTGTCAAAGAAGACATACAAAAAGACATTTGTTTTAAAATCTTAATGGAATATCATACTGATGATGTCAAGTTTAATGGTGCATAATACAGTGACTCTTTTTGGACACTGAAGTCACACATAATAATGTAAGAATATCACTGCATGAGATACAAAAAATACAACAAAACAAGTGTCATATTTTAAAGAAAGAGCACAAGAAAAAGAAGAAATTTGTTGTTTTCAAATGGTACAACAAAATGTTGCATTTAATAAGTCTTATGACTAGAAAATATATCTTTATATATATACTTTTAATATAATTATTGTCTAATTACTACTTGTATTACTTAGAATAATCATTATTCTAACATTAAATTAAATTATCATTTACAATATTATATTCGTTATTAATAATCATTTAAATATATACTGTCATTTATAATAACACTTGTTTTAATATCACTGTTATGTTTAATTAATTACTACTATTACTGAAAAATCAAATTAAATTATTTCATTAAAGTTATTTTATTAAATTAAACTCGTTAACAAATTATCCTTTACAATATTATATTCATTATTAATAATTATTAACATAAATACTGTTACTTATAATATTATTTAGGGAAAAATGCATTAAAAGTAGATTTAAAAACATTCTGGGAAAAGATTTGTTTGCGGATGCCACAAATGCATTTATGCAAATAAATTAATACATTTTTAAACTCTAATTGTCCAAATCATTTTTGGTTCTCCTTTATATAATTAATTATATAATAATTAACGTATTTAGTATTTAAATCTGTCAATGCTTTAAATTCGTCTTTTTACCAATCATTCTCTCAAGTTTCTCGTGATCATAAAAGGTGACTTTCTTTCAAAGAGAGACAATTTCAATGTTAAACAACTGTCACAAAACTCAAGAAACCTCAAAGTAACACAAATAATCTCTCAGCACAAAATATGAGCACAAAAGTACAAAGAGCCTCACAGAAGCACACAAGAAACACCGCGTTTCCCAGAACGTGTCTCACACGCATGACCTGCTAATCAAAGCTTCACAGCAAGAATTAATTACAGGTGCATAGAATCTGTCACTATCAATTCCCCTCCGTTCCCGACCCGATCGCACACCGCGTGGACCGTAACACAAACCAGTGCTGCTGCTATCATACCAGTCAAAATGAATCAGTTACAACCACTAGAGAGGAAAATCTTTCACTGCTGTATGGAGGTAGTTTTTTTTCTTTATTATTCAATCAAAAAAATTTATTGAAAAAATATTTTCAATTAAAAAAAACCTTCACTTCAATAAAAGAAAAACTTTTCAATCAAAGAAAAAAAGTATTTGAATCCAAAAATATATTTGAGACTCAAAAAAATAAATTTGAACAGTGCTTTTCTTTGATTGAAAATGTTTTCTTTGATAGAAGTCCGTTTTGTTTTGTTTAACCCTCTGGGGACGGATTGGGCGGTACCGCCCAAAATGACATACTTTTACAAATGTGTAATTATCTTTAAAACTATTAATGATAGAGAGGTGCGGTCTTTTTTAACGTCTTCCTCAGATTCCGCTGAAAACAGTGATAACAAACTTACCCGGCTTGTATACACACTTCCTTGTTTCGCAATACCACTACGTCAAAGGCCAATTAAATCGATGTTGTTTGGCAGATTCACAAGCAACAACCAATAGAAAAATTGCCGATGGAGGAATATTTTTCTTACCCAATCAGAGGAAGGTTACCATGACGTATTCTAGCAAATCGGAGGACTCTGTAGACTCTTGTATACACATACAATTTTAGCATTATTTATTGTTTTAGCACTTTTATGATGGCAAGCAGTAAACGATTTACGGTGGAACAAGCTCTGGAAGAATTACTGGAGAGTGCCGAGGAGAAAGCATTGCTTGGAAAATTCTAAGCATTCCTAAGAAAAACGCCTGGGACTATTTGTAAATAAAGTTAAAATTTCCATTGTTCTTTACACATTTTATTTTACAATTACACATGTCTGTCAAGCAAAGGCTTTGACAAATATATTTTTTGTTCAAAAACTGTTCACTATTGTTGTGTGATGTGTGATTTTCAGAAATAAATGCCAAAAATCGAATTTCCGTTTTTGAAAATCTCTAGTTTATTGTACATTTTCACTCATACTTCCTTTATAAACATATTACATGCGTGCTTATGTTAGCTTAGGGTCTTCTGCATCCATAGATACCAAACACATAGTGTTCCATCTCCATTACATATAGTTTATAACCCCAAATGTAAAAATAGAGAAAACGGACCAAAAAGAGCGTAGTCCCTAGAGGGTTAAAGCAACCTTTTAATTGAAGTAACATTGTTTTTTGATTGGACCATATAATAGGTAGGACATTTGTGTCTTTATCATTCAATCAAAAAAGAAGTTTCTTCAAACAAACAAACAACAGAATAAATAAAAAAGTCACTTCAATGAAAAGATAAACATTTTCAAATATAGAAAATGATTTTGAAATGCAAATAAAATATTTGAGACTCCAAAAATTGCATTTGAACACTTTTTTTTTTTATTGAAAATGTTCTCTTTGATTGAAGTAATCTTTTTTGTGCTTGGGCCATACATGGGTAGGACATTTGTGTCTTAATCATTCAATTCCAAAAAAGTTGTTTCAATCAAAAAAAATATTTTCAATCAAAGAAAAAACTGTTCAAATGCAAACAAAAAATTACCCTGTGAATAAAAAAAGTATTGAAGAGAATGTGTTTTTTCGTTGTTTTTGTTTTTTTTATTTGAAGTGAAAAAAATGTAGAAGTTCAAATTGTTTTGATTGAATAATTTTTTTTTTGGAATTGAAAAAAGTTTTGAAGTTCAGATTTTTTCGCCCACTGCGGAACATTTTCAATAAAAAAAGAAAAGTGATCAAATGCAATTTTTGGAGTCTCAAATATTTTATTTGCATTCAAAAACGATTTTCTATATTTGAAAATGTTTATCTTTTCATTGAAGTGACTTTTTTATTTATTCTGTTGTTTGTTTGTTTGAAGCAACTTCTTTTTTGATTGAATGATAAAGACACAAGTGTCCTACCTATTAAATGGTCCAATCAAAAAACAATGTTACTTCAATTAAAAAGGTTGCTTTAAACAAAACAAAATGGACTTCTATCAAAGAAAACATTTTCAATCAAAGAAAAGCAGTGTTCAAATGTATTTTTTTGAGTCTCAAATATATTTTTGGATTCAAATACTTTTCTCTTTGATTGAAAAGTTTTTCTTTTATTGAAGTGAAGGTTTTTTTAATTGAAAATATATTTTTTGATTGAATAATAAAGAAACAAAACTACCTCCATACTACTGCAAATCCCAGAGCTCCCAAATCTGGGACTCTCATTCACTGCTTAACTGAAGCTTTCATGAGCAGAGGGGTAAGAAATCAATGGAAACTTACCGTTTAGAATTTAATTAAGAGCTATTTTATTGATTATTTGTCTATTTGGGACAGACACTTATCACAGGACAGAACCCTGATGAAAAGGAAGGAAAAAGGAAGACAGAGTGAGAAGTACGTATATTTGAGAGAAGGCAGCTCTAAACCTCCTCATCTCTTTTTTGGGGAAGATTACAGCACAATACATCTGCCAACCACGCAAAAGAAACGCACTACCGTGACCCAAATACAGCCGTGCTGCGCTCTGATTGGCTGGCGGAGTGCAGCTGAGGGGCGGGACTTTGCCCTCTCTCACATCAGCAACTTAATAATTTACCGTTTTATGTAACCGATGAGGGATTCTGGGCTCATCATTTGCCGTATAAGATCGTTTCAACACCCCCTTCCCCGAATCTCCTCAGAGCCGTGAGGATGAATCAAAATCAGACGAGGAACTCGCTTTCAAAGTTTCACCGTGACGCATGAGATTTACGCAGAGGAACGTCTCCGTTTGCTAATCAAAGCAGCATGAAGCAGAACATGTCAGTAAAGACCCAAACAATCCACAGCATGTAGGGAATCTGCTCCTTTTCCTGCTGATTTCCTGAGCTCCCTCAGCACTGCTGCGAATGCAAACACTGCTAAACCACACAGTCAACAACAGAAACGCCCCAAGACAACTTTATTAAACTGGTGCATGAGTGCTTGGGAAGAAGCTGCTGTCTGGAATAAAGGCCCGGATATACTTTAAGCATAATCGAAGAACAAACTAGTGTTACGTCATTTCAAACAAAATCATTTGAAAACGAAGTTCTTTTGGAGTTCATTTCAGGAGTTTCGAAAAAGCGAACTTTGCCTCCGCCTGGTAAACGCACTCAAACTACCATTGGTGATGATGTAATAATAGGTAGGCGGGGCTCTGAGGCTCCGCCCTCTTTGACATTGAAATCTTCTCCGGTTCATTTCTTCTGTTCAGTCCCACTATTGGTTTCAATCAATCTATTGTATAAAGTGCTATATATATATATATATATATATATATATATATATATAAACGTGACGTGACTTTATTGAAGTGCCGAATTGCAGAGCTTGTGCAAACATCCACATCGCTATGATCAGATGCTTTCTTAACTGCTACCCTTTAGAGATATCATTAGGAAGCATGGCATTAGTTTTCACTGTTATGCTGATGATACTCAGCTCTATATTTCTTCACGCCCTGACGAAACTTACCAATCCACAAAATTAACGGAATGCATAGCTGATATAACAAACTGGATGACTAGTAATTTCCTATTACATAATTCTGTTACGAGATTCTAATTATTGGACAAAAAACATCCTCACGTAATAACCTAGAATACTGTCTAACACTTGATGGCTGCTCTGTGAAGTCCTCGTCGTCGGTAAAGCCTGGTTCACACGGCAGGATAATTAGGCCGATTTTAGCCTCGATTTACCCCTTCCGACAATCTTAAGGATGCTCCGATTATCGTAAAATAATCTGATGAGATATTCTTGCCGTGTGTGGTGTGTTAAGACTGCTCTCGTCTGCTCAGAAGGACGTCGGGACCGCTCCGATCTCAAATCGGGGATATCCAACATGTTGGATTTTTTTGGCCCGATTTCTCCTTGTGTGTGGTGCCCCCCGGGGACAAACGAACACGCAGCCTGTGTAGCCAATCAGAAAGCGAGGCGCAGAGGAAGCACCGGGAAACAAAATCAAAACAGCCGTCCATGCTCGCGTTGTCTCCACTTCTTTGACCATCGCCTTTTCTTTTGATAACGTTTTTTTTTTTCGGTTAAAAACAAACTACAAACTATCGCCACTGCATCCTCTTCCTGGGAATGCTCGGGAGTCAAATCGGCTCGTGTGTGATGTGTTGATTTTGCCGTGTGGCTGCGCACCACACACCGTACGACCAAAACTGTTAGACCCGTGATTTTTTTATCGCCGTGTGTGGGGTCTCTCAGGTTTGGAAAATCGGCCGACAATTTTATAATCGTCCCGTGTGAACCAGGCTTTAGGAACCTGGGTGTGCTCTTTGATACCAATCTTTCATTTGAAAATCACGTGCCTAGTATCTGTAAAACTGCATTTTTCCATCTTAAAAATATATCTAAATTACATCATATGCTCTCAATTAAAAATGCAGAACAATCAGTTCATGTGTTCATGACATCAAGGCTAGATTAATGTAATGCTATTATGGGTGGTTGCCCTGCACGCCTAATAAACAAACTACAGCTGGTCCAAAACGCAGCCGCTAGAGTTCTTACCAGATCCAGGAAGTACGACCACATTAGCCCGGTTCTGTCAACACTGCATTGGCTCCCTATTAAACATCGTATACATTTTAAAATAAAATCGACTGCTGGCGGTAGATCTTTTTCCTATTTAGCACCAAAACTTTGGAACAATCTTCCTAACATTGTCCGGGAAGCATACACAGTCTGTCAGTTCAAAGCTAGACTAAAAACACATCTCTTTGGCTTAGCATACACATAATACATTATAGACATTATAGACGCACAGCACATATTTACACATTCATCTAAACGCGCTCTCAGCCGTGTGGGGGCCATTGGGAATTTGAACCTTCTTTTACCCCTAGACAAAGAACGAAAGAGAACTTTACAGTTGAGACCCTCAATATACTCACGGTATATAAAACTGCTTACCACAATTTCACAAAGTATTACATGATTCAGGGCCTGGAACAACATTTTATGTATAGGAAATCTGGAGTTGGGAGTTATATAAATATTTAATTTAAAAAAAAATATTTCAACACTCTCATGGCAATTCATTGATATTTTAGTGAAGGTCCACCTCTGAACTGGACCATCAGTGCGGCGTAACCAAATCATATGAAACATACCAGTGAGATTGAACGAATTCATATGAATTTGCCAAAATCTAAAATAACTGCGAATTGCCATGAGAGTGTGTTGAAATATTTCTATACATATCTTTCTTTTATTCTGGAATACTGAAAGTCTATTAACACTTTTTAATACATTGCTGACATACAGTTGCAGTTTCGCTCATTAATGCATGTTTATTGATGGAGCGATATATGTAAGAGCGAGAAGAGAAAGCCAATGTGATTGTCAAAAAAAAAAAAAAAAGGCTGATAGATATAATGATAAACCTTTAAAGGGATACTCCACCAGTTTTTCTTATTAAACTATGTTATTCCCTTAACTAAGACGAGTTGATACATACCTCTCTCGTCTCAGTGCGTGCACTATATCGCTCTGTATTGCCGCAAAACTATGTTAGCACTTAGCTTAGCCCATGCATTAAATATGGGCCAAGCAGAGAAGCGACCAAACACTTCCACGTTTTCCCTATGTAAACACAGTTACTCGAGTAGTGTAACTTGACCTGGGCTGGTGACACAAAATAAACCGTTGCGCTTTTCTAAGCGTTTAAAATTGATGACTATATTGTATGGCGGAATACCATAACAAGTGCTTTTGAGCACTTCGACTTGGCGCAATAATATCTTCACTCGTGAAAAGTCCTCTTACCGGCTCCCGCTTCCTCTCCCCCTCCCTCTGACATTTCTGTCAATACAACCAACGTGACATGCGCCGGCAGTAGTAGTTCGAGCGGAGTTGACGAAGTAACAGGTTGTTGGAAGCTAGTTTGTGTACAATAATGGTTAAAGCGTGCATCGTAAAGGGTTGTGAAAATAAGGAGAATGTACATAGTGCTGTCATTTTTCACCGAATTCCAACACACCACATACAGCGGAGAGCTTGGTTAGCTGCTTTGAACAAGAATCCCAAAACACCATTGATGACTCTGAAGAAGTGGCGTGTTTGCTCCGAACATTTCACAAAGGAGGACTATACCTGCACAGGAACACGCCTAAAGGATGAGGCTACACCAACAATATTCAGATCACTTACACAAGAAAGAGGATCATCACCCAACGCTGTAAGTTTACTTTTGCATGGTATTTAGTTGTCCTGGAAGTGTCAGTAACCTTAGCTGAGTAACATATCTGTGAAATCAGTGCGCTTCTGAGACAGGAAATAAAAAGTTACTGTTTTATTTAGATTGATTGATAGATTATTTAGGACTGAGCTCAGAAAGAAACATGTAGTATAAGCCTTAAACCGTATAACTCAACCAAGCTCTCCGCTGTATGTGGTGTGTTGGAATTCGGTGAAAAATGACAGCACTATGTACATTATCCTTATTTTCACAACCCTTTACGATGCACGCTTTAACCATTATTGTACACAAACTAGCTTCCAACAACCTGTTACTTCGTCAACTCCGCTCGAACTACTACTGCCGGCGCATGTCACGTTGGTTGTATTGACGGAAATGTCAGAGGGAGGGGGAGAGGAAGCGGGAGCCGGTAAGAGGACTTTTCACGAGTGAAGATATTATTGCGCCAAGTCGAAGTGCTCAAAAGCACTTGTTATGGTATTCCGCCATACAATATAGTCATCAATTTTAAACGCTTAGAAAAGCGCAACGGTTTATTTTGTGTCACCAGCCCAGGTCAAGTTACACTACTCGAGTAACTGTGTTTACATAGGGAAAACGTGGAAGTGTTTGGTCGCTTCTCTGCTTGGCCCATATTTAATGCATGGGCTAAGCTAAGTGCTAACATAGTTTTGCGGCAATACAGAGCGATATAGTGCACGCACTGAGACGAGAGAGGTATGTATCAACTCGTCTTAGTTAAGGGAATAACATAGTTTAATAAGAAAAACTGGTGGAGTATCCCTTTAATAATCATCCTAATCATTATTAGAATGGCGAAGCGCAGACTCGGCGCCAGGGCACATTATTCGGGGGGGATATGTATATTTCTAGAGGGTCTAGAAATATTTCTATTTAATTATATTTCTATTTAGATATCTATCTATCTATATGTGTGTGTGTGTGTGTGTGTGTGTGTGTGTGTGTGTGTGTGTGTGTGTGTGTGTGTGTGTGTGTGTGTGTGTGTGTGTGTGTGTGTGTGTGTGTGTGTGTGTGTGTGTGTGTGTGTGTTAGGGATGCACGATATATTGGACACCATATTGGTATTGGCCGATATATGTTTATTTTTAATTTTATCATCCCAATAAGAAAATTTGGCCGGTATATTAAAGTAAATAAATAATGTATTATTTCCTTCAGCTGAGACGCTTCAGATGTGCACTGTTGGTTCTGAATGGCTTAAAATATGATTGGAATCATTTCAAAAAAGGAAAACACAGTTAAGTGCAACACATGCACTACAAGTCTGTCATATAAGCTACATAACATTATAATGAGTATGTTATTATTGTGTGTTTGGGACATGGATTTTTATAGTGAGACTTTTGTTTTTGTAATTAGGCTCTCAAAAATGATTTGGATGTGGATTTAGATTTATCGGCCAATATATCAGTTATCGGCTTTCAAATATAAAGAATTATCGGTCTCTGACAAAATGTTCATATCAGTTCCCTACTATGTATGTATATGTTTGTTTGTTTATTTCTTACAAATGTCATGAATTACTCAGTCATACATTTTGTTTGCACCAAATTACATTTTAAAATTTGAACTAACTCTGTCTTCCAAAAGGATGGATTATCAAACCAGAAACCTCCTACTAACCAGCCTTGAACTTTACCACCACAACACAACACAACACACACCACCACAACACAACACAACACACACCACACACCACCACAACACAACACAACACAACACACACCACCACAACACAACACACACCACCACAACACAACACAACACCACCCCAACACAACCACACCTCAACACAACACAACACCACAACCAACACACACCACCACACCACAACACAACACAACAAAACACAACACACACCACCACAACACAACACAACACAACACACACCACCACAACACAACACAACACACACCACCACAACACAACACAACACCACCCCAACACAACCACACCTCAACACAACACAACACCACAACCAACACACACCACCACACCACAACACAACACAACAAAACACAACACACACCACCACAACACAACACAACACACACCACACACCACCACAACACAACACAACACACACCACCACAACACAACACACACCACCACAACACAACACAACACCACCCCAACACAACCACACCTCAACACAACACAACACCACAACCAACGCACACCACCACACCACAACACAACACACACCACCACTACACAACACAACACACCACAACACACCACAACACCACCACAACACCAAACCACCACACCACAACACAACACAACAAAACACAACACACACCACCACTACACAACACAACACAACACCACCACAACACAACCACACCTCAACACAACACACCACAACCAACACACACCACCACACCACAACACAACAAAACACAACACACACCACCGCTACACAACACACCACAACACAACACAACACAACACCACAACACAACACAACAACACAACAACACACCACACCACAACACTTCTGATCTCTGCATTCGACACGAGGACATACTTATGATATGACATCACATGATACCATCAGTCATCCATAGCGTGAGTCACCTAAAAAGTTATTAATACATGCGACTGCGGAGCATCATGGTCAAGTCATCTCTCTTTCTCTCCGTCTCTCCATCTCCTATCTCTCCATCTCTCCGTCTCTCCATCACTCCATCTCTCTGTTCTCCATCTCTCCATCTCCTATCTCTCCATCTCTCTGTTCTCCATCACTCCATCTCTCCATCTCTGTCTCTCCATCTCCTATCTCTCCATCTCTCTGTCTCTCCATCTCTCAGTCTCTCCATCACTCCATCTCTCCATCTCTCTGTTCTCCTTCTCTCGTCTCTCTGTCTCTCCATTTCCTATCTCTCCATCTCTCCATTCTCCATCTCTCCATCTCCTACCTCTCCATCTCCTTTCTCTCCATCTCTCTGTTCTCCATCACTCCATCTCTCCATCTCTCTGTTCTCCATCTCTCCATTTCTCTGTCTCTCCATCTCCTATCTCTCCATCTCTCTGTCTCTCCATCTCTCATCTCTCCATCACTCCATCTCTCCGTCTCTCTGTTCTCCTTCTCTCCATCTCTCTGTTTCTCCATCTCCTATCTCTCCGTCTCTCCATCTCTCCATCTCTCTGTTCTCCATCTCTCCATCTCCTATCTCTCCATCTCCTATCTCTCCATATCTCTGTTCTCCATCACTACATCTCTCCATCTCTCTGTTCTCCATCTCTCCATCTTTCTGTCTCTCCATCTCCTATCTCTCCATCTCACTGTCTCTCCATATCTCCTATTTCTCCATCTCTCTGTTCTCCATCACTCCATCTCTCCATCTCTCTGTTCTCCATCTCTCCATCTCTCTGTCTCTCCATCTCTCCTATCTCTCCATCTCTCTGTTCTCCATCACTCCATCTCTATGTTCTCCATCTCTCCATCTCTCTGTCTCTCCATCTCCTATCTCTCCATCTGTCTCTGCATATCCTATCTCTCCATCTCTCTGTTCTCCATCTCTCCATCTCACTGTCTCTCCATCTCTCCGTCTCTCCATCTCTCCGTCTCTCTGTCTCTCCATCTCTCTGTCTCTCCGTCTCCCATCTCTCCATCTCTCCGTCTCTCTGTCTCTCCATCTCTCTGTCTCTCCGTCTCCCATCTCTCCATCTCTCCGTCTCCCATCCCTCCATCTCTCCGTCTCCCATCTCTCCGTCTCCTATCTCTCCATCTCTCTGTCTCTCCATCTCTCCATCTCTCCATCCCTCCATCTCTCCGTCTCTCCATCTCTCCGTCTCTCTGTCTCTCCATCTCTCTGTCTCTCCGTCTCCCATCTCTCCATCTCTCAGTCTCCCATCTCTCGATCTCCTATCTCTCCATCTCTCCATCTCCTATCTCTCTATCTCTCCATCCCTCCATCTCTCCATCTCTCTGTCTCTCCATCTCTCTATCTCTCCATCTCTTTGTCTCCTATCTCTCCATCTTTCTGTTGTGCTGCGCTGCTGGAGTTATTCATCACTTCCCGTGAATTAGCGACTAAACGAGAAAAACTGAGGACAGAAGGTGCAGGGAGGAAGGAACTTCCTGAGCGTTTCATTCAGAAAACTCTGCAGTGCAGTATACGCGCTCTTATACCCGTGGGCTGGAGTGGAGGAACACAAGCAAACGGGTGCGAAAACGATAGCATGCAGCAGAAAAAGAGTATTAGACCACATCTGAATGAAACAGCTGAGCTGCAGAGTTTCAGGCTCTGTACCAAACCCTAGCGAGACGCCCACCTAGGGAATATCTAAAGGCGTCACAGGCAGTTTCAAACAGCAGACGGTTGTGCTCTTACGAGATATACTTATACAGATGTACCAAAGCTGTGTTGTCTTGGTTAAAATCATAACTAAAGACATATTTCTAACTAGCTCTTCCAATGAAACTAAAACCCCCTAAATTATTTAACTTACAAATCATTTTTCTGCCAGGTCTATTCATTTAAAAAAAAAAAATACATTCAAAATGCAATTCGTACATAAAATAAACTTAATAAACCTCATCTATGATGACCATTTTTTTAATTTCAAAATTAATTATTCTGATATTTTTGGAATACACTAAGACAAATCATAATGTATGCAAATTCATAAGTCAACACCATTGCTGAGTATTTTCTCCTTAAAACTGCAGTGAACCAAAGACAGTCTCAAAAACGCGGTTGAAATCGCTGGTGGTTCTGACGTCACAAAATACCTTGTAACCAATCAGATCAACATGTGATCGTCAGTGAGTGGATCTCTGAGCTGATGTGAGTGAGTGGAGGCGGGGCTCATTTGCATATTCATAAAACCGCATATACTAAATGAGGCAAAAATGTAGAGTTACATTCAAGCCATTTTAAGATGAGTTAAAAGATAGGATAAAATGATTGACTACAGGGGGACTTAATTATTATAAAAACAAAGTCTTGTGCAACCAACATGCAAAATAAAAGGAAATACAGACAAGGTCAATGAATATTTTGGCAACACTTTACAGTGTTACATGTTATATGCATTTACTATAGAAATCAATTATCAAGCAACTAACTAACCTAAACCAAAAATTAACCCTGTAGTAGGTACATGTTATGAATTAATATGATTACATTCTTTTTAATCACACTTGTAACAAGGAAACCTTAAAAGAAAGCGTGACCAGCATCTTAAAATAGCGTATTACTTTTTATGACTGGGGAAGGTTAGTTCAGATTGCAAGATGTCATGTGGTGCAACTTCCAATATATATATATATATATATATATATATATATATATATATATATATATATATATGTATATATATATATATATATATATATATATATATATATATATATAAATAATTCATGATTTTAGTTTAAAAAAAATACTAAATTTTAAAACTTTATTAAAGGTGCTCAAAGCGTTGTCACACGTTTTTTAGGCCAAAACATTTTTTGTCACATACAACAAACATCTCCTCACTATCTGCTAGCTGCCTGTCCCCTGAACACACTGTAAAAAAACACTTATTTTATTGGTCGGATGAAATATGCTAATTTTTTGAGATAGGAATTTTGGGTTTTCATGAGCTGTTTGCCAAAATCATCAGTATTAAAACAATAAAAGACCTGAAATATTTCAGTTGGTGTGCAATGAATCTAAAATATATGAAAGTTTAATTTTTATCATTACATTATGGAAAATAATGAACTTTATCACAATATGCTAATTTTTTGAGTAGGACCTGTATATGATCAAAAATATAGTCAGACTTTACATTTGATGTCTTTAACTACTATGTACTTGCATCATTTTCTTTTAGGTACAATGTACTTATTGGATACGGGTACTCTTACTGTCACTACTTTCATAATCACAGGTTCACTTCAAACCAAAAATAACTGAACATAGCAGCTTTATTCCCTGTATTACAAAAATCCTACTTAGAGGATTCATTTTTCCTCTGTATTACATCATCTTTTAATTACATTTCAGTATGTGCATGGGGTTTTAGCACTCTCTGAGCAGAGCTTATCAGGTGAGCTGCTCTCGTAACAGAGTCTCTTAGAATAATAACTGAAGTTTAGCTTACACATCAAAAATCATCACTTGAGTCATGGCCTACTGGTTAGCAGAGGTGAGCATGTGGGAAAAATGAGTTTGAATCTGGTTCCTCGATTATCTTTCCCATCATTTCATCTTTTCTGACCACCTTTTTATCAATAAATGTTGATAAATAAACTTTTCTTGACATTTTAAGTTTGAAAATAACTTTCCAATTACCTTTGTCCTTTGCTTTTGGGGAGATTTTGTGTGAAAATGTGACAAATTTTATGTCACATTCTATCCGTATCTACCCTCCCTGACCAACACACACGTTCATCTGCAGCAGTGGTATCAGAGCAAACACACAGGTAAACACAAGCAAACACACGCTCTAATCTCTGACTGTGATTGACGCCACTCTCAGCAAATCCTGACTCCTAATCTGAGGTGCACAGGCGAGAAACAGCGGTGCTATTTATAGAAACACCATTTCACACACGCTTCCTCGTCACTCCTCTGCCTCGGTCCTGCGAGAAACACTCTTACACACATGCGCAAGCCCATGCTGATCACAAACCTCTCTCTCTCTCTCTCTCTCTCTCTCTCTCTCTCTCTCTCTCTCTCTCTCTCTCTCTCATGCAGAACTACACCGGGCTCCCAAGGACACTTTGTTCTCTTGGGTTTTAATATCCCCTTTTGTTCTTTTGTCAAGTGTATAAAATAGGCCATTTTGCTCTTATTGAGACTGTTTTTAACTCACCCACATTATGCACTGAATTCTCTAGTACATAATCTCTGACTAAAAATATGCTTAATTGAAATGAACAAACCCACATACTCAGATATCTTGTGCTTAGGCATACAGTCACTGTGATTAAGAAATTATGCAACTATATCATATTTGCAATTAATCATCTAGTATTATACAGTAATAATATCAGGCCTCCAACTTGATCTGGCTGTTTGTGGACAAAAAAAAATACTGTTCTTCAAGCGAAACCTACTGTACAGAAAACCTGTTTAAAGTGAACAAAACAAGACCTGGTAATATCTGGTATAATATCATTTTAATCAGAAGGATAGTTTTACAAAAAAAAGTGTTAAAAACTGCTGTAGGCAAACTGATTTCCAGATATGCCACCAGTGACAGCATGACGGAGTGATTTATTCAGACACTGTGAACACCTGGACACTGTCCCCTGCAGAGTGTCCTTGAGCAATACACAAAAACTGGCTGTTTGCATTTTCATTTTGAGCAATTCTCAGTTAGATAAAAAAAAAATTGTGTTCCAAAAGTGTGGGATTCTAAAAAATAAAATAAAATAAAAATTGTATCTAGCTACATTATGTGACCCCATCCTATCAAAATAAAACAAAACAAACAATACAACATGTACCTCACACATGGTGTCCTAACCAGATGTGAGTCATGCGATCCAAAGATTCTGGTGACAAGCAATATGTCTGTCCACACCAGACGTGACACGACTACGAGAGAAGGAGGAATCAATCAAAAATCACAACCAATCAAAAGAACGTGTGGGCGGAGTCTTTCTGCAAACACCCTGCACTCACAATGTGAGTAAGTGCCACCTAATCAAGTACATCATAATCAAATTCATAAGTATTACACTATTATTTTAAATACATACCGAGTGACTGAAACTATCTTTGCTATTGACTACACTTGTCTGTTCAGACTTAAAAGTTAAAAGTTTTAACATTCTTGTTCCATTTCATTTATTTTCTATATCCATTGTCGCATTCAGTATGGCTATAAAGGTCACGATGATATTCAAACTCAAACAGTACCTGGGATTATCATTGCCATACATTTTATTTTTGTTTCCATAGAAAACTAAAACAGAATTGTTACGTATCGCTGCTGGTTAGGACACTTTTGTCATGTGTCGTGGCGTTGCGTCGCATCTGGTTAGGAGATGGTGTAAAGCTATCCAAACAAAACAAATAAAAAAACAAAACAAATAAAACAAAAATATTTGAATTAGACTACAATTTAAGCGATGAAAACAATTAACAAAACGAAACAAAAATACAAAAGCTTGCAACAATGTGTCCCAAGCTATCCTTTGTGGCCCATCCTATTCAAAACAAAAAAAACATTCTAGGATACAATGTGTACGCTATGCTACGCTATTATATAAAAATAATCTAGCAACAGTATGTCCCCAAAATATAATTTGTGGCCCATCCTCACAAAACAAAACAAAACAAAACAAAACAAAACAAGTTGAAGCTCAAATCTCCCCCTGAAAAAAGTCAATCTCAGTTTTCAACCATGACGTCACACACAAAGCATCAAATAACGAACTAAAACCAAAACATATATTTTTTTAAAACAAACATGTGAATTTACATCAGCGTGATAAAAACTACCTAAAATTAGAGAAAACATTGTTTGAAAAAAATGTATTTAAAGTGTAATTTGATTGTTTAGTTTGTCTCACTTCCCATTAGATTACATGGAGAGGGACGGGTTTATGATCTATACTGCATCGAGCCACCTGAGGGTGATCGAAACTTTTTGGCTGCACTTTTCATGACTTGTGTAGCTCACTTATTTGTGGCCCATCCTATCACAAAAAAACAAAAAAAAAACAAACGGGGCATCTAGCAACAATGTGTCCCTAAGAGATCCCTTCGTGACTCACCACGTCCAACCAAAACAAAACAACAAATAAGACAGATTACAATGCATGATACAATATATCTGAACAAAACAAAACAAAAACCTAAACCAAAAACCAAAAAGCATGGTAAAAAAAAAAAAAAACACAAAACAAAACGCATTGAACCAAAAAACAAAAAAAAAACAAAGTGTAGCTAAACTATCAAAACAAAACAAAAAACATGAGGCCAGACACAAAGCTAGCCGAGCCCCGTCTGGCACACCTCACCCAACCAGACAAAACAACACAGACTGCAAATTGTGGCGCCACATGTAGGGCAAGATTAAAGACGAGCAAAAATATGCTAATACCACATCTACTCGTGGTGAGTGAGCAAAGAGGGGAGAACGTGTGTGTGTGTGTCTGTATGTGTGTGTGTGTGTGACGTGATGCCACCTGGCCCTCCGCCGTCTCTACAGGGAGAAGCAGCTAATGTGAAGAGAGAGACTGAGAGAAGGAGTAGGTGATCAAACAAACCAAGAGATGAGAGACCACATCATAAACCAGCAGACCGTGCTCTTCCACACCGATCCACTACACAGCAAACCTCAGCGATCTTAAAACGTGATTTACACTGGTCACGGCGTTAAAGATGAACCTGACATCAAAAATGGAGCGCCGTTCATTTAAAGTTATCAGAGATTATGTTCTTGTTGGGCAAACAAGTTTCTTGATGCATCTGCTGAGAATCGGTTCCCTTGCACAGCATCTTCAAGTACACTATCCTTTCATCTCCTAACACCTCATTTGTCTTATTACCCCTTAAATATGTCTTCCTATTCAATCGATACCTTCTGCTGGGCCAAACAGACACTCACAGGCCTATGTGGCCAACACAAAAGATATAACATTGTAGAGAAGGGCCATCAGCTGCTCAAAGATCACATCAGAAAAGTCACATCAGACAGCGAGCAAATCAATGCATTAGGAGCTCATCCTGACATACAGGTGCTTTGAAGACAAATCCATTTGATGTACGCTTAAAGGGTCACAGTGTAGCGCCTTTATTCCCAGTCAGGGTGCTATTCCCTCTTTCAAATCCCATCTCGGTTCTTCCAAGGCCAAACTAAACTATTCTGTAAGCTATATAACACTTAAATAGTATTAAAACTGCTTTCAGACATGACAATATTAGTTCATATCAATATACCATGGTGCGGGTGCGTGTGTGTGTGTGTCTTGGGGTACATGCGCAACGTCATTAGCAACTGAAGGTTTTATGGCTCCATTCCATAACATGAGCAGTTCAAAGTGTTAAACGCAATTCAAAACATGTCATTTTAAAATATTAGCCAAATATGAAAGCTATTGTTGCCTAATTTAATGTTTTAATAGGTTAGAAGACAAATTATTGAGTGATTAACACTTATTATTCACAATTTTGAGCTTGTGGTCAATGTTAATCAGCTAGCATTAAGCGTTTTAGCTGCTAATTAGAATTTAGCATGTATTAACATTTAGGTAGCTAGCTACTTAGGGCTCTTATCTCAACACTCAGTTGTAACTGATATTTGTCCCTTGCTATTTAAAATGGTCACCTTTGCTATAGAATTTGGAATGTTAACAATTCAATATATATTTTTTTTCTAAATAAATAAATAGGCTTAAATCAAATGGGCATTATTACAAATTGGAAACAGACCTACTTTACTTAATCCATTATGGAGATAAGAATGGCAACCAGTAGCATAAAGCTAGCAGAACAAAAACCCTGAAAGAGCTTTAGCGGCTTTGTTTCTGTGGGAAAACTAAGCGTATTTGTTCAAAATGGTGCTTTAAGCCACTGTAAGCCTGCTATACAGCTCTGTAGGAAGATATCAAGCAAGACGAAGGGAGCTTATACTGTAGATTTCATTTGTCGGTTTAATATTTTTGCTAATAATTAAAACTCTCAAAGACCGTGAGCTTCAGCAATCATACGACATTTTGCCCAAAGATGATCTGAAAGAATGACAAAGTATACAAAGATCAAAATACAACCCCAAATCAGAAAAAGTTGGGACATTTTGTAAAATGCAATAAAAATCAAGAATCTGTTATTTGTTCATTCTTTTTAAAACTGACAAAAGTACAAAGAAAAGTTTTCCAATGTTTTCACTGACCAACATAATTGTATTTTGTAAATATGAACAAATTTTTGATGGTGGCAACACACCCCAAAAAAGTTGGGACAGAGGCATGTTTACCACTGTGTCACATCACCTTTTAATTACACTTTTTAATCATTTGGGAGTTGAGGATACTAATTGTTGGAGTTTTGCTAGTGGAATATTTGCCCAATCTTGTCTGATACAAGACAGCCACTCAACAGTCTGTGGTCATCATTGCCTGAATCTCCTTTTCATGATGGGTCATGCATTTTCCATAAGAGACATATCTGGGCTGCAGTAAACAGGAGGCACATCCCTTCTATGGTCCAGAGTATCTAGAAACCACTCAGTTTTAGCATGTGCAGAATGAGGCCTGGCATTGTCTTGCTTCCCAGGAAAGATGTCATCTTGATGGCAGTTTATGTCTCTGTACAATCCCAATACATGCCTCCATGTCAATGGTATCTTCACAATAATGCAAGTTACCCATACCGTTTGCTATGATGCACCTCAATACCAGGACAGATGTTTGCTTTTGCACCTGTCGCTGGTGAAAGTCTGGTTGGTCCCTTTCGTCTTTGGGACTGAGAACTTGATGTCCATTTTCTCCCAAAAACAAGCTGAAACATGGACTCATCTACTCATCTACTCATCAACCACAGCACACATTCCCACTGTCTTCTATACCATCTGAGATGAGCTCAGGCCCAGAGAACTCGCCGGCATCTCCACATAGAACTGATATAAAAAGCTTTCTCCTTGCGTAACAGAGATTCAAGTGGCATTTCTTAATGCAGAGTCAGACTGTTTTCAGTGAAAACGGTTTTCCAAATTACTCCTGAGCACATGTGGCTGTATTTAACGGATTAGCTTGATGGTATCTTGTGCAATGCCATCTGAGGGCTCAAAGGTCACGCACATTCAACAGAGGTCTACTGCCTTACCCTACACAGACTGAGATTTCTCTGGATTCCCTGAATCTTGTGACAATATCATGTATGGAAGATGATAAAAGGCATAAATGCTTTGCAATCTTGCATTGAGAAATGTGATTTTTTAATTGTTTGACAATTCTCTCATGATATTTGGCACAAAGTGATGAGCCATGACCCATCTTTGCTTAAAAAGACTGAGAAGCACTTTTACACCCAAACACGATACCCTCAACTATTACCAATTCACCTGCTCATTGTGGACTGTTTCAAAATAGCTGGATAATCTAATTTGGATAATCTTTAGACTTTTTTTCATATTTCATAGAAATTTGTTCATATTTACAAAATACAATTATGCTGGTCAGTGAAAACATTGGAAAACGTTTCTTTGTACTTTTGTCAGCTAATAAAAGGTCGAATAGAATGATCAAATCACAGATTCTTGATTTTATTGCATTTTACAAAATGTCCCAACTTTTTCTGATTTGGGGTTGTACTATAATACAAAATAAATATAAATTAATGAAGGATTAAGTATGAAAGTTAAGAAGAAACCTATGGAGCCGCTGAACACAGGGCCTAAAACTAACTTTTTTCCACACCTGCTAATGGAACACCGTTTCAAATACTCGCCAACGCCGAGTTCTGATGGCGAGTGTAAATTTTAGGCCCTGCCCACACATTACATGCAGACAAAAATATATATAAGGCCTATCATGGCCACAATTTATACATTTTCCCCCTCATTTTAATAATCATGGTCACGTTCATTCCCTCTTTTTGATTCAACTAAAACAAGGGAACAAATTGTACATCATGACTATGATTTAGTGCATCGAGGAACGGAGCAATTCACGATTAACTTAAAACGCAGAAAAGAATTACAAGAAATAATTTTTTAGCAGTATTTTTGTCTTGAAAAATATCAAAACATCCTAAACATCTTAATCATGATTAATTACAGAAAAATGTGTGATTAATCAGTAAATTTTTGGTTACAATTTATTTAAAGGTGACGTAGTTACATAGTACTTACCAATACTCAATTTACTTACTCCGTAATATTGATTAACTACATGTACTTACTATAAAGTAAGGGTTTGGATTAGGGTTATTTACTTGTAATTATGCATCATTTACTGTTAATACTATAGTAAGTACATGTAGTAATGTGTAACTACATCACCTTAAAGGCTGCAGCTTTGTTTGATGCGTTGATGTAATTTCCACTGAAACAGGAAGCTGAGGCGGGACATATTGGATGGCTCCTCCCCCTTTTCAAACAGCCAATAACGTTTAGTTTACCTCACAGACTGCAAGTTGCACTTGACAGCACCATGGAAGTGAATCCGAGCGCTGATGATATGTTTGATTCCGTCGGTGTATGAATGTATGTATGAATGGGTGAATGTGAGGCAAATATGTAAAGCGCTTTGGTGGCCATTCGGTCTGTGAAAGCGCTATATAAATGCAGTCCATTTACCATTTATTTACCATTTGATTCAATATAGAGGTGTGAATAAACCCATATTGCTCCGCGACGTGCCAACGATGTCATCGGTCGCTTTGGCCAGGTGGTGTTTATAGCGTAGGGGGCGGAGCTTTATATTCTAGAGAGCATTTGATTGGACAGTAGATGCGATGAGAAACTGAAGTCTGCTGTGATGTCATAAAAATCCGTGATCCATTTTAGCGGAAGTGAGAGACTGCAAGTTTTGAATGCTTAAATGCGAATTCTGTCATTGTTTTGGACACACACCAGATTGTTCATAACCTTACGGCTAATATATCCATACTAAAAGCTAAAAACAAAAAAACATACATTTGATTTCAGGTGGCCTTTAAAATAAAGTGTAACCATATTTTTTATTGATTGACAGCACTATTTTCAAGTAAATGTTTGTGAAATTGGGCACACTCACACGAACAAAACTGACAATTAAATTGTTAATCGCAATTACTTGTATGACAATTAATCTTCAGCCAACATTTCTAAGCTGTGCATCCCTATAAACCAACCGAGCCCATTCATTCAGCACAACCGACAGAGAAGCACTTGAGGCTAAGAGAGCGACGACCCCAGTAAAGCACGGACAGAGAGACTGACCTGGTGTAAAAACCGGTCCGTAATAAATTCTTCATCCATCGCCCCGCCATGCTGCTTTTATTATGGGCTTTTATTGCTGTTGCAAGGTCATATGGGGCGGCACAGAGTTAATGAAAGATGATAAAACAATAGCCTTGCCTCTCCCCATGTCTTATGTGTGTTTAGAGAACAGAATGTGCTAAAGCCGAGCACGTTATCCTAAAGCGAGCTCCAGCACACCATGGTTATATATGTGTTTTTATGTAGGAAGATGTGGGAAGCCTTTGCATTTGCAGCATCAGATCCGGATCAGCACAGACGCTGGTGTTGATGCGCTTGTCATATGCTTCATCACACTGTGACAAATGTTCTTATTATAAAACAGAGGCTTCACAAAGACACTGTGACCAGAGGTGCATGCATTCACACACACACACACACACACACACACACACACACACACACACACACACACACACACACACACACACACACACACACACACACAGCCATACAGAACCTGCATATCTTCATATCCTCAAAATGAAACAAGCACTGAAAGCAGGACTATATACTACTAGGGGTCTTGCAAATGACGTTCTTGCATTCCATGGACAGTATACTATTGTAAAGTAGCATTTAGTTTAGCATTATTAAAAAATATATATGTTTAATAGCTGAATTAATCAAGGAACTACACTACCCACAATCCCGAGGAGAAAACCACCAATCAGAGAAGCCGCTGTTATCGCGGAAACAGAAAAAGTAGCAAAATGATTGGCCACTCGCATGAAACTCTATGAATGATGTAATTTAGTCTTGCTATAATTTTAAACTATGTACATAATAGTATATATCTAAACATTTTTGCAAATCATTTAATTTTATTTTTAAACTAATTTAATTTTTTAAACTTCAACGACTACTCGACTAGTAATATACATTATACTCAATATTCTTTTGTATTTTCTTGTCATAATATTTTGCTTCAAAACTTTGGGCAACAACTGCAAAATTCTGGGAGTGACAACGGCATGTTAATTAAATGTAAATTATTAATTATGAATAAAATTAAAATATAAATTAACATTCCACGCGTCACCCCTGAAACTCTGACGATTGATATGATGATAATCATAAAGTGGTGTAAAGAGTATCTAAAAAAATTCACACTTACGTAAAAGTACAAATACATTGCAGCGAAACTGACTTCATTACAAGTTACGGGTCACCAATTTAAATTTTGTGTAAAAGTCTTAGAGTATCTGATTTTTAACAGTATTTTACTTGTACTGAATGTAGGCTCAAAGATGCACTAGACCTCAACACCTAAGACACGTTCTAGTAAAAAAAACAAGAAACAGTTGATTTGTGAGGAGTGCAAAATGTTTATTTTCTAAAATCAATATAAAACTGAACACCTCAAAATTGAAATTGCAAGGTCGACACAACAGCCTTTTAAACGTCTACAGAGACTCAAGTCTCAATATCTAATATACTCAAATATCACTTCTTTTGTAGCAGAAAAAAACTGCTGCAGAAAAAGTTAGATGCAAAAAAGTAACAAGTAACTGCATTACTAATCTTACATGTCTTGTAGGGCTGGGAGAAAAAAATAGATTTTTCAATTTTTTCCTTACGATTTTCTTTTATTCCAAAATCGATATTGATTCAAATTGCTTTATTTTTGTCCTTGCTTGTAGTTGAGGTTGACAGAAGTTAGCCACCGTTGTTCCAACAGAGGGTGAAATGTGTCGTTATTTAAAATAAATAAATAACATTAATACCCAAATGACTTGATTAATGGAATGCTTAATGACATTCTTTTTGAAATCCGGCGTGTATTTCAGCCTCAGTGACGCGGGAAGGAAGCCAAAACAACAAAGAGACTTTCACTGCAACGTGCGGCCTAGAATTACAAATATTAGAAGATTGTCAAACAGCCAGTCTTTCAGCGATCTAGACGTGTGTGATTTTCTCAAGCAGGTTTCTTCTGTTCTGTAAGGATTGACCGGGTAACACAACAATGCAGGTTGTAGATCTATGTGGAATCAGATGAGGCCCTATTCATATGAAAATGAAAGACACGAGCCCATCTCTCTAGAGCTGTAGAGAGATGAACAATCTGTCCCAGGAACTTTTCCGCCCAGACCTGTTGTTGTCTGCACTTCCATCGCAGTCTAAAGTAACATGATTAGGCAAATTAGTCCGGTGACGTAGGACTGCGCATGACTTTACAGTTCCCGCTGGATTTTGTCCTCCGCATTTAAGCTTAATGCCTGCCTCAGGCCTGAACCTCGTCATCGGTCCATTAGTCATATTTTTTAAACTCCATTGTTGATTCAAATGCAAGCAAATCTTACTGCACGCAACAGACTTGGTAGTTGAAATGAAATGCGGCATGAACTCAACCAATCAGCAGGTTCAGCACCAAGTCCCACCCCCGAAAGTTCCTGAAACTTTGAAAAAGTACTACATCGCGAGCAGGGACTTTCTGAGGGGGAAAGTTTTACCCAGAACTTCATTTACACCCTGGTTCCTGCGGTTGAAACACATGGGCTAGATCCGAATTCACCCCTATAAACTCAAATAGGGCATTATTTGAAGGGACAGCCATTTGTAGTGGTGTCTGAACCCATTGTGGACATTATCGAGTGCACCAAAGTCCTTTTAGGCAAGTCATGTCACTCTTGGCACTCTTGGCCATCTTGGCAACACCTCCGGGGAGCTATTTCGGACTAACAAGACCAGGCTCCTATCTAAATGAATGGGCAGAGAGTCAGAACTGCACTTTCACTGGTCAGCGGGACATAAAAACTGCATGTATAGAAACAGCAGTAAAATATAATAAAAAATCGCTGAAAAAGTTTGATGACTTTGCCCCAAAATAAGGTCTAAAACGTCTTTTTCCCCACAGGTTATACTTTTACTACGCATGCGCAAGGGTTCATGACACCAACTTCATTTACGTCTCTATCCAGAATGCCGGTGTTGTGCCAAGCACTTAAATATATTTGTGGTCGAAATAAATTGCTTTAACTACCTTGGTAGTCCGGTGCCTTCGCGTTGTTGTCACCCTCTTCCATGTGGATTCCATCTGATCTTGCACACAACACAACTCGCTGTCGCCAAATCGTCTCCGCTGTAGCAAACCTCAACTGTGCGTATGCGTCAGTGGAACCAGACGATAGGCTTAAATGTTTCACTCTTTACTGTTAAAAGCAGACGGTTGGCTTTCCAGCAGGAGGGGCGGGAGTGGGACATGTGCATACAACCGCCATCTTTGGCGTTACGGGTTTTCCCTATATAGTTGTATCGGTTTAGTGTTAATTTCGTCAGACGAGACGAGACTAAATATGTTCGTCAACAACCTTTTTTTCCATGACTAAGACGAGACGATGACGAGACTGCACCAATGTCCAAAAACGCTGACTAAGACTAAATTAACATGCATTATTGTTGACGAAAAAAGACGAGACTAAAATGTTTTGCATGAAGTAAAAACTAAGATAAAATCTCTCTTCATTTTTGTCTACAATCGTCTCTACTTTTTCATCATGAGATAGAATATTCAGCAGTTACTGGTAATGAGTCACGATTTTCGAATATTCCATTAGTTGATTTTATTATAGAATATCGAATGGGTTGTGCAATTGTTGTCTATAAAAAATCCCCATGTTTTCGGTTCTGATGCGGTGACACGTTCATGTAACCAGAGGGTGGCGATGCCAATAATGCATCTAAAAGCCGTCAATCAACTCTCAGACAACAGAAGAAGATACACATTGTCTCACACAGAGCATGTGAGCGGAGTGGTAATATTTCCTCCAGAGCGAGAGCGCATTTCTGAAGATTACGCGCCGCTCGCTCAGAACGCCCGCAGTGACGCGCTGGTTAGAAAACATGTGAAATAAGTAGGGCTGGCGTGCACGACTAAAGGTTTTTTTTCTAGTCAACTAGTAGTAGTTAATTTAAGCCATTAGTCTAATCACATAGGCTACTTATATTGATTTAATTACTTAAATATATATATATAGGAGAGAATGCTAAACCATAATGAGCGTTTCCGTTAGGCTATATGCCTATCCGCATCTCAACGCACGCATAAAGCTTGCCACAAAAAACAGCAAAAGTAATGATTATGCATTAAACATTTGATTTGTTTATTAATAAACTAGTGTTTTATTTTTGCTGCAAAGATAAAGTTGACGATGCTGACTCGCCATCTTCGTTCGCAGTAGTAAACGCGCCTATAGAGAGAAATACACACTTCATACGAATTAGCCTACATAAGCAGAGAGCAGCCCATTTCATTTCGGTTTGAATTGTTTTTGTTTAAAAGTACACATTTCAGGCTTCAGAATATAATTTTTCTATAGATATTCTTCTCAGGTCTGTGAGGCAATATCTTATACGCTGAGTTTCGGTTCATTTATGAGACGGCTCCAGTTCACGCGCCCGCTCCTTTGTGTCCGGATTATATTGTGTAGGCTACTATATTTGCTTCTTGTTTATTAATCCAGGCAATTTGTTGATGAAACATTGATTAAAATGAAGATACAATTTATACAAAACGAAAATCACTTTAAAGAAAGGCTTTCTACAAAACAAAACTTAATAAGTGGTCAAACTCATGTGTCATTATAACTGACGGGAAGCACTGCGGACAAAAAAATTTGGGGAAAAACATCTACGCTGTAAATCAACCAGTTACCTAGCAGAAATATTAATTTTTAAGCCTTGTAAAATCTAATTTTTTATTTCTCAAGACCAACCTAGAATGTAAATAGGTTGTATTTTAGGCCTACAGTAGGCTAAAGTAGGCCTATTCTTTTCAGTTTTTCTGGGTATATACTTATTTTATTTCTTATTTTATATGTTGCATTCAACAAAAATCATTCAACAAGTGTATTTTGTCAGGTAATTATGACATTTAACCAATATTTGAGAAGTGTGAAACACTATTTGACTAAAATGGTTATCAGAAATAATTTGGCATTTAAAAAAAAAGACTAAAATGTTTTGACTAAAACTTGACTAAGATATATTGAGTTTTCTTTTGACTAAAACTAGACTAAAATGACGAGACTTTTAGTCGACTAAAACTTGACTAACAAAAAAAGATATGTGAATGACTAAATATGACTAAAACTAACAAGGACATTTGGCACAAGACTAAGACTAAGACTAAATTAAAAATAGGTGACAAAATTAACATTATATCGGTTGTATTGAGGATTGAGGAAGTTGCATGTCTCTATATAAATTGTCTCTGAGTGCACTCATTCTATCCCACATTGCACTGCAATAACGAGTGCACAACCGATGTACACTCAACAGCTGTCCAAATTCGCTCACTCGTTTTCATTCATTTCCTCCAAGTGAACTGTATTAGTGGACTAACATAAGGAATAGTGAATGGGTTTAGGGGGCGATTTCAGATTCAGCCACAGAGTAACACCCTGTGTCCTGGGGTCCTGGGGAAAGTTCCTGCGGTGGAAACACGGCTATTGAAAGCAATTGCAATATCATGTTTTGTCTCTCGCGCGAACACATCACACTGAAGTCCAGCAAATCTGTCCATATGTGCCAGTTGGCCTTTAGCCAGAGTGACTCTCCGTTACAGGGTTAGAAGACAAATGGCCACTTTGCACCGCCAGCCATCTGAGGTGACCCAACGCGTCCATTATGATCCAGTACTCAAGAACACAAAGAACCCTTTTTGAGGGGCCACAGAGGATTCAAAGTGAAAGAAAACAAATACAGCAATATGATCATTTGGAACAAATTAGCACTGGTTCAGAATAAAATCTACAGCGTGAAACATACAGCGAAATTAGAGTCGTCCAATTTTTAAAGAACAAATGACTCTTATAAGTTGGTTCTTTTAAGTGAATCAACACATATCAAGCAGTGTAGTCGAACCTTTTCTCAAACTAATGACTCTTATGAGCTGGTAGTGTTGTACTCTCAGTTTCCAGGCCACTTTTTAAAGGTATTGGTCTTGTCTCTGTCTCCACTGCATCTGTAGTTGTTTGTGTCTCTGTCTCAGACTAAGAGGACTCAGGATTTTATTTTAAGACCTGTCAAGACCACAACAGCGGTCAATAGTAGAGCAAAATGTGTATGTTTTTGTTTGAATCGCTCACATCATGCACATCTGGAGCCAGTTGCACCAACAGGGCTTACGCCTGGTCTTAAGGTAAGTAGGTCTTAACTCAGCATTCTAAGTCCGACCTAATAGTTACGGCCGTTGCACCATCCAGGCTTAAGTCCTCTTCTCGCTAAGACCGGGCCTAAATCTTACGCCTAGTCAGTAGCAGGCGTAAAGTCAAAATCTAGGCAAATTTCTATAGTAACCACTTGATAACTCAGCAGTAAAGACACAGCGCATTATACACAGACTTTACAATGAGCGGGCTATTAGACGGGAGAGAGTTATTAGGGACAGAAACAGGAGGAGCTGATTGAGAGGTTTCGATTCTATCGGAGAGATATATATGAACTTGTTGAAGAGCTGTCACCCGACTTACAGTTTGTGTCGAACCACAACGCAGCATTGCCACCGGCATTACAGCTGTTAATAGCGCTACGTTTTTATGCAAATCGTGCCTTTTCAAAACACTGTTGGAGACACGATTAATGTCCACAAATCCAATGCATGTCGGGCCATCCGCAGAGTATCACTGGCACTGAGCCGCCGCCTTCCGCGATCTGCTCACCTTCCCACTGAGGCTGAGTGTGCGGTGATGAAACACCGATTCCGCCGGGCCTCTGGCATTCCTGGTATTGTGGGCTGCATCGATGGGACTCACCTCCGGATCCAGGCACCATCTGAGCATGAGTATCTGTATGTCAACCGCAAGGGATACCATTCAATCAATGTGCAGATTGCGTGTGACGCCAATTATAACATCTTTAATTTGGTGGCGAGATGGCCTGGATCTGCCCATGACGCACGCATCCTCCGGGAGTGTCCGTTATACCAGGATTTCGAGGCTGGAAGAGTAAACGGGCTGCTTCTTGGCGACAGTGGATACCCACTGAAACACTGGCTGATGACGCCAATAATTGCTCCGAGGACTGAGCAAGAACGACGGTATAACACCATCCACACCACCACTAGGTCACTCGTTGAGCGGTGCATCGGAGTCCTCAAGCGCAGGTAAAATCCTTTGCCTGTGCCGCTATCCATGGTACTGATATAGTGCGATCACTGAAAACTATATAAATAGACTAGGCCTAGGCTATATAACAAAATATAAAATAGCGTCTTTAACAGTTGCTGTCTGTCGCATCCTGTCACAGTAAACTGACCTGCCCATCATCTTGTCGCAGTTAAAATCCTCCACATTTCGTTTAATTTAATTTCCAACCGAATCGGAGAGAAATGCAGCAGCACGTTGATCTGCAGTCGCTGAGACTCTCCTCATATTAATGCATACTGATACATTTAAAAGTCAAAGGCCAAGCGGATCTTTATAAAAGCCCACATTGTTATTGCAGATACAATATAACACGGATTACATTAAATATTTTTTTTCTATCAGGTTAAACTTTGATTAGTCCCCAATCAAAGTAAGTAGTCATTAACTATTTTTTCTAGGTTTCACGGTCTTCATGGAGAGATACGGATGCACCCTGAGCGAGTCTGCACCATAATAGCAGCGTGCACTGTCCTCCACAACATCTGTGTCACCAAGAGGATCTCTCTCCCTAGGCAACACTATCAGCCGGTGCCGGAGGAAGGTGTCGAGTCTGTGGACCATGCAGGGCATGAAGATGTCGGTGGACGACTAGTCCGTACAAGCATTATTAATTCTTTATAAATGTAAAACTATAAAATGTAAATGTAAACTATTATAAAACCATTGCTTCACTTAAAATAATTCTACTAATTATCTGCAGGTTGTAAACCATAAACCATAAAAAATAAACCACAAAGAAAGTCCAGTAGGTCTATAATAAACTTTTTATTTTATTTACATATAATTGTCATTGATTCATTGCACACAATTTGTCATTAGACTTATTTACAGAATTACAAAAGACCGCCCATCCTCTTCAGAAATAGGCAAAGATGATCTGTTTAGGCCTATCTGTTGTTGGAGCAACTGTATTTCTAATGATATTTTTCGCTTTTCAAGTTCCAGCTTTTCCTGCTCTGTCTGTATTTTTTTAGTTTCAGCCTCCACTCTAACAATTTCTTTTTCAAGAAGTGTCTGCTGCAGATTATCCAGCCTCCTCATCCGTTTCGCCGGCGGTGTGCCACTTCTGCCTTCATACGAACTTTGTGGAGTGACTGGCGGCTCTATCGAGTCTGAAAATACAGAGAATCTGTCATAGGGATACTGGTTATCTGACAACTACTAAAACTGTTATTGTATGCTACTCTAATATATAGGCTACACACCTTCACAATTCACACTCTCGCTTGAGTGGTCGTCATCCATCTCTGGAGAGACGGCAGTTTCTAGGTCGGTACCGCCACTTTCCGCACCGACCAAACCAATAAAAGCCGGGGAATCCTCTCCAAAGATATCAACAATTATGTCACTGTACACAGACGTTTTTGGGGATGGACCCCGCCGGTCGGGTGGTGTTTTTTTGAAGAAACATTATTTTTTGCCTTGCTCAGGAGGTCTTTCCACTTTTTTCTTACATCGCTCTCTGTCCGAAAGCAGCCGGAGTCAGAGCAATCGTTAATCGCTTCCGTTATCTGTCTCCATGTTGTTTGTTTCTTCTTGTTAGTTATTGCGTTTGATTGCTTGGCAGTCAGTGTGTGTCTGTGCTGACTCTGACTGTACAGCTCTATTAGTTTTCGTATCTCAATGTCGGTGAAATTTCCTTTCCTTTTTCTTTGATCCTCCATTGATACGGCTACAAGTTAACCAAACAGCGGAAGATTTACAACGTAACCACAGCAACGCACGCTGCTAGGCAACCACTATAGTTCCGTGGCCATTCACAGGAACGCGCATCGCTAAAACCAGGCGTAGTTATGCCTAGGCTTAAGTTTGGTTGGTGCAACCGACATTAGGTCAACTCTAAAGACTGGTCTTAACTAAGACCTACTTAGCAGTTAGGACCAGGCTTAGTAAAGCCCTGTTGGTGCAATCGGCTCCAGCAAAGGTCAAACTGTAATTCGATGTAAGTATTAAATTGCTGGCCAACTGCAAAAGTAGCCTATGTATGTGATAATTTTGGATCTGGAGTAAATAATTTCATATATTGTATTGATAGTATACATTTATATTTTTTAATATCTTTAGTATGTAAAAAGTATGTTTTTTTTGTAAAACAGGTACAACATTTAGTTTAAAGTTTTGACTCTAAATGAGAGAAGACAAACCAACTAAAACTGAGACAAACTGGCATGGAGTTCACTCTGCATCTCTAACAGAGTATGTGTGCCTGAGTGCAGAGGCGTCACATACTTGAAGCATGAGGTATTTCTTTAGGAGGAAGTGCGCTTCAATAACAAGGATCAATGTAAATGTTCTGGGAATGTTCATAGCGTTCTTCCTCAGTGGACTGACACTAAGAGCAACAAATCTCATTCATCCACCACAGTAAGAGTCAGTAACTGAATTCTCTCTAAAGCCTGAGAACAGTACAGGCCAGATCACACGCTTACACACATTAATAACATTAGCATAGCAACACATTAGCAGGAAAAGATTGCTTCAACCACAAAAAACACTATCGGGTCATGATTGGTCTCATAGAGGATGAAACTTGAAGGAGTCCGAGCCGTTGTGTTGTTACGGCACTTGGCAGATTGTGTGCCAAGGAACTGTGACATAACAGCTCAGGCGAACTGAAGAAGAGGATTAGCTAAACACTAACAATTAAAGGTGTTAAGCTAGCACGCTAAGGTGAAACAGAGTTTGCTTGTTTGTCTTGACTTCTGTTGCCTGGGTGAACAAACCGTCACATTTGCTAAGCCTCACTGAGGGGGTCCGGCTGCTTTTAGCACTGTTTAGCAAACAGTTTTATCTGAACTATCATTCACAAATACAAATGATGCACACAAAGTGAGGGACAGAGACACTAGGCTTTCTAGTAAAAGGCCTTTGTACACTAAATTATTCAGCCTGAAGTTTTAAAAAACAGTTAATAAATCAATGTACACTTATGAACTCCTTCACACATGTCTGAAGTATTGTCTGCAATAGTTGTACTTTATTGTATACAAAATATTACACTGCAAAAATCTACATTGTAAAAAGAAATAGTAAATTATTCACTTGACTCTGTATTTTTCAGTTTCCAGCAGAAATTAACACTAGTGGAAGTAAAAAACTAATAACTTGTATTCTTTTACACACAAATCATGAGTTTCTGATAATCTATCAATAAAGACTTATTTTTCACCTGATTCCCATGTTCTGATCTCAAACCCTTTTACCATAATGCATGAAACATGAATCATGATAGAGCTCAAATACCAGTAGAAACAAGCTAAATGACATTACTTCAGCAAATGCTTTTTTCAACTCAGATTGAAATAAATAAATAAATAAATGACGAATGAAGCCAAAATATTAAATATCATGAATGTATATTTACTGAGTAATCCACTATATTTTGTAGAGGGAGTCAAATTGACAATTTCCACCTAGGATTTGGAGCCAAATCAAAGAGGATTAAAATGACTTCAGAAATTTAGCAGCATCATTATTTTATTACTTCTTGTGTTTTTTTTCTCAAATTTTGCATGCCTGTAACTCAAGAAGTATTTTTATGTTCTTGTTCTAGATCTTAATTCTTAAGGCCCAACATGGTTCATTTCCAGAGTGGAGATCTTAATGCGGCTCCATGAGTAAATTGATAAATTGTAAACATTTTCAGTAGTCAAAAAACAAATTTGGGTCACTTTGCAGACAGCTGATACTTTTTTCTTTTAAGACACTAAAGGTGATGATACACGGGGCAACTTTTTGAGCAATGTTGCCGTCAATGTGACACACAGGGCCCGCGACCGATCTGAAGTATCCAGATAGATCGTTGCTCATTCTCAATGGGAAAGTGCCCAAGCGTCATCATTCGGCAACATTGCTCAAAAAACTTAACAGGCAGGCAGTAGAAAATTAATGTCACAGTTCCAATAGCTTATTAGGACATTAAACAGACATTTCAACGGACAAAAAACACCAGGAGAAAGATTGTTTTTTGGCACTCAGAGAGTATGTTGTACACAGTTGTTTTGATTGAGAGAAACAAGAGACATTTCTAGTTTCAACATTACTTTTTCTTCAGATATTCCTCTTTAAAGACTGTTCCACAGGTGCACGTGCAATAATTGTTTCTGGTTCATTGAACAAACATGAAAAACCTTTTTTAAACACTTTTAAATAAAGAAACAAAATGATCTTTATGCAATATCCCGAAAAAGGTGCATTTATTTAATAAAGATTTCATTTATTATTTGAATAGTGAAAGGAATGACCATTAAATACCATTGAAATGAAATTAAGAATCCAATACTGAACTACAACAATACACATTTTTTGTATTTGTGTTCCGCACATGACATGCATTCATGGCCAAAAAATGTTACCTCAGTTTAACTTAGTTAAATTGTAGCCATGATTTAAATACAACTAATGAATAAGTTATGGGGAAAGTTGTCTCGTGCGGGGCTTCATATAAAGTTTAAGATGTTAGCTCAATATTCTTTAATATTTAATTTCTCAGCTTCTGATAAATATTTCACCCAATCAATGCCATTTACTGAGAATGACACAAATGTCGCAAATAATTTGCTACAAATAGTAATTTGTTAAAAAAAATAAGGATTATTTTAGACATTATTTTTGATATTTTGATATTTAAAAAAAATCATGCTTGGATTGAAAATCTAAAAATATTATTTGCATATTTTATTTTTTTATCTTGAGGTCCAGACGGATCCATTTAATTAGCTAAATCCACCAACTTGAGGGTAAAAACACCTCCTTCATTTTAGGTTATAGAAGCCTTACAAAAATCTATTAAATCGATCAGATAAAGGTTGACGGCCACAAAGAGCCTACGACCTTAATAATGCATCTCTACAAACATATATTACTGCTGATGAATAATAAATGCTCTTCACTCACATCTATAAACGTTCTTCTTAACACAGCGCTGAAACAAGATCTGCGTTCTTGGTAGCTTTGCATAAATGGACAGAAATCCAGCCTGTTACTTCTCGCAAAGCTTTTTATCGAACGCTTATCCACAACTGCTTAGAAAATACTCCGACTCTGGCCAACATAGAGGCAAGTGTTCACAGATGAAGGTGAGTGTAATGGGGGAGCACTGTGTGTAATTTGATTGCGTTCTAGCACACCTGTTCCTGCCTCACGCAGTCCCACAGGACGGGCGCAGGACCATTCCTCCATCCACTCAGAGCTGAGAGCTCAAACCTGACAGAGTCGGACTCCAGCGCTGTCACTTCCTGTGATTAAGTCCAGCGCCAGCATCTCTAATTCAAGGATCACTCTGGGAAATGAACAAACGCAGTGATAAAGCACTGACTCTTCTCCCAGCTTGCCGTATATCTGGCGACGGCAGGACAGCAGCTCTAGGGAGACAGCTGTATTTTTATTAACTAACATTAACAAAGATTAAAACACAAATGTATTCTGATGGTTAGTTCATGTTAGTTAATACATTAAAAAATGAAACTTCATTGTAAAGTGTTACCGTATACATTTTATTACTATTTTAAATTAGCTTTTATTTTTATATTGTCAGTTTTCATTTAACTTAATTTTTAAATTTGAATTTAACTTAACTTCATTTAAAAGTATATTTTTAATAAATTTGTTATGTGCTTTTGTCATTTATATTTATATATATATATAATTATATTTATATGTATTATATATATATATATATATATATATATATATATATAATTTTCATTTCAGTTTTTGTTATTTAATTTGAGTTAGTAATTTTTATGCTGCAACTTAAGATTGTTTCCCTTTCCAATGCAACATTTTTACATTTTGTTTAACGTTATTCATCTTATATTTAAATTGTATTTTATTTTAGCTTAATTTCAGTTAATTAAATGTTTCAGTACTTTTAGTTTTAGTTAACAATAATAACCCTGTATTGATACATCTAGTATGAAGTACATCTGTTTAATTCCTATATTAAAAAGTGTTTTTTACGATTTTTGTGGGGCTTAAAGTCAAAAATGTTTAGTTGGTAAGGCTGTCTGGAGAAAAAGGGGGAAAAAACTAATTGAAAACCATAAATAGTTTGGCATGGTCTTTTGATATTATTCAAATACTATTATTATTATTATTATTATTATTATTATTATCATTATCATCATAATTAAAAAAATAAGCAGCAAAGCCAGTTTGTTCACAAATATTTATTCATATTTGAAAAAAATATTTTTTCAAGTTTTTCCCACAAAATCAGTGTGGTTTCACTAAGAAAACCCTAAAACATTAAATGATATCACAGAACCGACCACTCATGACAACGCTGAATGTTTTTTTAAAATAATATTTCATATATATTTCACACATTTAATATTTATAATATTAATAACATTCCATATAAAAAATAAAACTATTTTAAGTAAAGGTCAAAGGGTATGACCCCCAAAAAACTTCTTGATGTGATAACTTAAAATTGTTTGGTCTTGTAAAACAGTTTTGAAAACATTTTTGAAAAAAATTATCCAGAAATATGTAATTACTTTTTACTTGGCGGTTACACAATTTGACATCACTAAATTATTAAATGAAATTTTGGGGTGAAAATTTACCAACTACTTCTAAAACTAGATTTTTCCCTGGACATTCTCATTTGTCACTGGCTCTCTACCATCGCCATCTGTCGTTAAAGCAGATGAAAATGTAACCAAAATTAAACCAAATGGGTTTCATTTCATTTGTAACTTTCTTTTCAAGCAGAGAGAATTTACATTGGCACATTGTAATAGGAAATGCGGCTTTTGTCGCGCCGTGCAGGTAAAATATTCTCTTTATAGAGGTCGTTGTATTTACAGAGGCTGCCTCAACTGAATCAGGCCAAGCACACAGCAACCATTGTAACCTAGTTTCAGAGAAATAATCCACGTAAACTGCACTCTTCCCACTGGGAGATGATGGGAAAAGACAAATAGCTGCCCTAGGGTTAGAGCCGTGTGTGAGCCAGCGGACTGTGCAAAAAAACGAGTCTTTTGAAACTTTAGAAGTCAACACAAGTTCCATTTTACTTGTAATGTGACGTATTTACATGTCCTTTTCAGAGCCTGATACTTTTGGACCCTATTGACTTTCACTGTGCGGACAAAAACAGCTGATACTTTCTTTTGTGTTAAATCGTAAGTGATAAAAGTTAGATAGAATTAACATTTTTGGGTGAATTATCCCTTTAAAAGACAGGTCTTCCAGGATGAGTTCAACTGTAACGACCCGCAGACAACAGGTGTGAGCTGAAGTCCCTAAAACATACAGTTCGCTGGAGAAACGCTAAGTGGGTTTATGTCAAATCCAGCCTTGAGGCCTGAATACACAACGGCTGTGAAAGGAAAAGAATAAGGAGACAGTTGTATTCTCTTCTGCTTCTCCTGGGTAGCCTCATTAGTATCTGTCCGGCCGCTGAACGCATGAGGGGAGGAGATAGGAGTCGTCCAGGGAACAGATAAACGGAGAGAGATACGGACTGACATTTGCAAGAGAGGAATGGCAGGATTAGTGCGATGGGAACACAGCCAGAGAAAGATTAAACGGACATGGGTTGAGGGGGGCGGGGGGGTGTTTTTAGCAAGTCAGCCTCAAGTCAGGTCAGCCAAGAGGCCGTGAACTTTAACTTCTCACGTGCTCCGTTACAAATTAGTCCTGCTGAAGATATTGAACCGTTTGAACACAGTTTTGATTTCATGTCTCTTTAAGAGATAGGTCACCCACAAATAAAAGTTGTTATCATGTCTTTTCAAACCCCGTATGATCTGATCTGAGAACCTGAGAGGTGTAAAGAGTGTCTTCAGCACCTTGGACAGCACTCTCCGCTCTTCATGAACTATACTGGGACATCTCACAAACAAACACACACACACCGCTCTGGACCCTTGGATCAGATCCAGATATGACATATTCCCACAGAGGACACTGAGCGAGAGGTCTGAGCCAGTCTCAAGGTTTAAATGAGTGTCTGAGCTTCCAGTTCTGGCAACATTCACACATTGGCTAGAGGACTGGGTGAATCACACTCTGAAGCGATCGCTTTACAGGAAGCTACAGCTACAGAGTTGTTCTTCATTTAAAACAACAAAAAAAAAGGAAAAAAGGAAAAAGAAAGCATTTTCCATACAGAAAAAAAGACCAAAAAGAATTGTGGCCGGAATTATGCTTAAAGGTGCAGTAAGTAAGTTTTTGACTAAAGCATTAAAATACCATAATATGTTTGCAGATATTTAGGAAAGATGCCGAGTTCATATATCGTTTCTCTGAAATCACTTCTACATCCAGTTATTCTACTGTGAAATGTGTGAACTGTGTCGGAATGTCTGTTGTTGTTTTGGTTGTTATATCTCACGTTGCCAATTTACCCAATGGTATTTGCCAAGCACAGGTTGCCAGTTGGCGGAAAACACAGCGTATTGCTGTCATGGAAGCCAGCGAACAAACTGAGTCCGAGATTGCACTATATACCCAACCTAAAAAGCCTCAGCATCCTCTAAAATCTATGAACAGGAGCATATTAAAATACGATATCAACTCATCATAAATTAATAAATCAACTCATAAGTCTCCTCATGAGGGGGGGGGGGGGGGGGGTATTTCTATATGGAGTAAAAAATGTAAAATGTTCTTATTGACTATTTTGAACATTTTCATGATATCCCCTATTCAGATTTTGCATCCATAAATCCACCTTGCAATGGGCAGATTCACATAAAGTCAAAAAAACACATGGCACATGGCATCAAATATTATAACATTACAATTCTTGTTGCTCACATTGACTTTGTTGCAAATGCCAGTGACTCTCCAAGAAATCACGCATAAATCTAATTAATTTACCTGAGTACTTGAGCGTACCGAAGACTTCAGAGATTGATGTATGACAGGGAACAGGTTTTCTTTAAGTTAGTCTTAAAGGAATAATTCACTTACAAATTTTAATTCTGTTATCATTTACTCAACCTCAAGCTGTTTTAAACCTGAATGAGTTTATTTCTTCTGCTGAACACAAAAGAATGTCGGTAGCAAGACAGTTGATGTCTATTGACTTCCATAGTAGGAAAAAACATACTATGGAAGTCATTGGGGTCCATCAACTTTTGTTTACCGACATTATTCAAAACATCTTCCTGTGAGTAAATGACAGAATTTTCATTTTTAAGTGAACCATTTCTTTAAGTCTTCCAGGAATACCCAGTCCCTAGAGGCGTCTGGAGTCCAAGCCTGGTGCTGTTCCCCTGGGGTGCAAACACCAGCTGCCCGAACCTCCAGTCGGCCCCTGGGAGCCGAGCCCGACCCGAGAGCCCGGGAACAGAGTGCTCTCCAGGGAGCTTTCCTACTTCTATTATCACCTCAAACCCACTCTCACCTGGAGCCAGACACACAGATGAATGCAATTGAGCTGCGGGACTGTTTCCAAGTCCATATCTGAATCAAGAAAGAAGAAAAACCTTACAATCGAAATATATTCTAAACTCCAATAGTTTATGTACAGAGGCAGTAAGCATCTGTCTAGCCAAATCAATTATTTTACTACTATAATTTGAAGCATCATTTGCTTCTTTTATTTATAGTTATTTTGACATGAATGTTAAATAATTAATGTCAATAATTGAGAGAAAATAGTTCATTTTAATATTTATTTTCTCTTATCATTACTACCCTTCCAAACTGATGAAAAACACACCACTGTGGAGAGATCAGAGCTTTTTTAGTATTAACACCAAAGATGGTGGGAATTACAAGAGATTAAGATTCATTACAAAAAATACGATCCATAAACTCTGCTAATTCATGTTAGGATAAAATATTTACAACTGAAAAACAATGTTGGTTCCAGTCCCGACACAAGTAGGAACCCAGGATGAAATGCTCTCCTGGAACTGGTTAAACCCTAAATATTCATTTGAGCAGTTGCTACTCATGGTGATGTCAGCTGAAATGTAAATATGTGTAAGATATAATATTAGTAAAATAAATTAATAAACCGCAGCTCTACACTTTAAAACTGCCAAAGAATGTATACTGGGGGCTTGTTACTTATCTTAGCACGATATCTACAAATACATTCAATAAAAACCTAGATGACAATAAGATAAAATCTGAACCACAAACAGCATTTGTAATTCTTATCATTAAACAAGAGGTTATAGGGTTGTAAATATTGAGTTTCCCAACCAAATTAGGATTTGGATAAACAATCCTGCCTATATTAACAAATATTCATAGATTAATTCAGGCTTTGAAGCACACAGTCATTGGCCATGTTTGCCAAGACATGTGAACACGGGATAAAATATAATTATGTTTGGACACAGAAAACATATGGAGAACCATTTAAAACTGAAAGCATAATTGTTTGTCCAGTGGCCAAAAGAACAGCGAATGAATTTACACAAATACAAGCAGATATGAAAAAACTCTGGAATGTAAATGTGAATGTGTGAGTCAGGAGTGAATATATATAGAGAGAGAGAAGCATTCGGAAATCTTCCAGCGTTTGCAGGAGATTATCCCTGCACAGGCCATCGGGGAGCGAGGGTTTCTGGGGGTTTCTGGGGGTTTCTGAGGAACAGAGAGAGTTCAAACTCTCCATAAAGCCTCAGAACAGAGCAGGTATTAGGGAAGGGGTTAGTGAAGGTGAAATATTAGTACAAGGCCACTTCTACGCTGAGCTAGTTACGAGGTCAAGATTAGTTGAGTTTGAGTAGTTGTAGTAGTAGAATACATATTATTTTTAATAATAATAATATAAAAAATTAAATCGAGTAACAAGGGCAATATCACATTTTGTACTGAATAGCACGAGCGCAAATGTGATATTGAATTTATATAACAGTTCAATAAAAAAATTAATTGAATAAGTATAATATTTAAATAAATAAGTTTGCCCCAAAATGAAAATTATGTTTATTTACATATGTCATTTTAAACCAGTATGACTTACTTTATTTTGCAGACCGTAAAAAAAATATATATTTTGAAGTGGTCAACCTAACTGTTTTGGTCTGTAAATATATCTCAATACCAACTCAGACGCAGCTTCTGAAAAAGAGAAATCATGGCTGTTATAGCCGACACATTTATGTGTAATAAATTCTATGTTGAATCAAAAAAAAAAATATTTCTAAAGCTACTTTTTGTAATGTATATTTGATGTTTTTCTAATTTAAGACAATAATGACTTAAAATGATCTTTTAATCTGATAAATAGGGTAATTTATCAGCCTATTATTCAGCCTATAATCTAATTAATTTAATCTAATTAGTTTAATCAAATGAATCGGCACATCATGTAATTAATTACATTAAACATTTTATCGCTTGACAGCTTTAAATATATAGAATGCAACGGGACGTTGTTTCTGAATGGTTATTTGATGAGTTTAAGTTCCTGATGTGGAGTTAACTATCTTCAAGTCTTTGGTTAGCATATTTTGTCATGATAATCTATAAAATCGCTCGTGTGGGAACTGTTGTAAGATGCCTACAGAGTGACATGCTATTGCATTAGTGTTATGTACTGTATTGCATGTGAAAAGACGGATGTGACAGCTTGAGCAGACACAAAGATGTGCTCGACTACAACAACTCTCCTCTTCTCAACATGGACTGCGTGTTCAGGGGGCGGGGCTTATGCAAATTTGAGGGTTAGTGATGTCACTAACCCGGGAGGAATGTCCTGTAGTCCCTAGCAGCCGTTTGTTGTAGTCCTTAAAAAGCAATTTCTTTAAAAGAAAATCTCTCCCTTTGCTTTGAACTTTGAGCGTTGTAACTTTGTAGATGTTGTTTATGCTCAAACTGCAACATTACACACTAACTAAAGTTAGAAAAGTGAAATCATAATCAACCACCCCTTTGAATAAAAACGGCACATCTAACCAATCTTTAATTATTACTGAATTATCAGTAATCCTGCAGATTAAATTCAAAGTTAAAAAACAAAATTGAAATCTTCATTTGTACCTGTTAGAAGCTGTTAAAATAAAGGATGATGTTCATATTAGTAATTATAGCACAGAGTACAAACAGAGCGATACGTCTAATCTGAATGTGGCAAAATGGTGTAGATACAGTCTACCACAACTGACAAATAGAGAAACTTAACTTTTGAGTTGGGCTACCATTAACAGACAAACCTTCAAAAATGCACTGCTTTTCCAAACTCATTCTCATCATCATAATCTTCATCATCACCATCATCGTCATTGTCTCCCACAGAGGCTTGTTTGGGAAAGAACTGGCCAAGTGAGCTCTCAGTGAAATCAGGAAAGATTGAGGCTTTGCCCCCAGGCTTGCCAATTCTTGCCTGTGGAGTTTGGATGTGATTTCCCAAAGGGTCCTGAGAAACATGCCCTGTCTCATCAGTGAATTAACACACACACTCTCGATGCTTCTTCCTCCTGATGAGGTGTCTGCTTCTGAAAGCCTTTTCAGAGGAGAAAAAACGGTACCAGTGGGTACGTCAAGCCTTGAGAATCGGCAGAGCTAAAAGTGTGTGTGTGTGTGTGTGTGTGTGTGTGTGTGTGTGTGTGTGTGTGTGTGTGTGTGTGTGTATGTGTGTGTGTGTGTGTGTGTGTGTGTGTGTGTGTGTGTGTGTGTGTGTGTGTGTGTGTGTGTGTGTGTGTGTGTGTGTGTGTGTGTGTAACCCATAAAAACTGTGAGACTGTCCCATGATGATCTGAAGTGTCTCTCAGTAATCTTATATAAATTAAATTGAAACTAGCTAGCACCCAGAGCCAACATCAGACAATCAAAAGAAAATTGCACTTTATCAGCATGTGTTGATACAGCACAAGCAGGAATCTTGCTAATATCTTAGGGTGATATTAGCTTGTTTGAACCCTTCAATCGTTCATTTCAATTGTTAGAATTAAACACTGTTACTGTATCTCTAAGACTTCTAAATGTAAAAGTTGTGGCTAAAATAAAAAATTGCAATTTTATATCTCACAAATGCATATTTCTCATAAATGCAACTATTTCTTGGAATTGTGACTTTATATCTCTTAATTGCAATTTTATATTTCACATTTTCAACGTTATTTCTTGCAATTGAATTCTCTTTTTCCGCAATTGCAAATACACTATATTGCCAAAAGTTTCTTCTAGAAGTGCATTTGTGAGGTCAGGCACTGATGTTGGAGGAGAAGGCTTGGCTCGCAGTCTCCGCTCTTATTCATCCCACAGGTGCTCTATCGGGTTGAGTTCTGGACTCCACACCAAACTCGTCATCCATGTCTTTATGGACCTTGCTTTGTGCACTGGTGCCCAGTCATGCTGGAACAGGAACATCCCCAAACTGTTCCCACAAAGTTGGGAGCATCAAATTGTCCAAAATGTCTTGGCATGTTGAAGCATCAAGAGTTCCTTTCACTGGAACTAAGAGGCCAAGCCCAACCCCTGAAAAACAACCCCACACCATAATCCCCCCTCCAACAAACTTTACACTTGGCACAATGCATTTAGGCAAGTCCCGTTCTCCTGGCAACCAGCAAACCCAGACTCGTCCATCGGATTGCCAGACAGAGAAGCGTGATTCATCACTCCAGAGAACACGTCTCCACTGCTCTAGAGTCCAGTGACGGTGGCTTTACACCACAGCATCCGACGCTTTGCATCGCACTTGGTGATGTAAGGGTCGGATGCAGCTGCTCGGCCATGGAAACTCATTACATGAAACTCTACACACCGTTCATGAGCTAATCTGAAGGCCACATGAAGTTTGGAGATCTGAAGCTATTGACTCTACAGAAAGTGTGTGACTTCTGCGCACTGTGCACCCCAACATGTGCTGAGTCTGACCCCTGCTCTGTGATTTTACGTGGTCTACCACTTCGTGGCTGAGTTGCTGTTGTTCCCAATTGCAACCACTTTGTTATAATACCACTAACAGTTGACTGTGGAATATTTAGTAGTGAGGAAATTCTTTTGCAGAGCTGGCAACCTATCACGGTACCACGCTTGAATTCACTCAGCTCCTGAGAGCAACCCATTCTTTCACAAATGTTTGTAGAAGCAGTCAGCATGCCTAGGTGATTGATTTTATACAACTGTGGCCATTCAATGATTTGGAGGGGTGTCCCAATACTTTTGGCAATATAGTGTAGGCTATGTCTCGCAATTGTGACTATATTTTGTTATTGCAACTCTGACTGTCACTTAACTGAACCTACTTGTCTCAACAGTGTATGTCGCAAGTGCGACTTGGTTTGTCGCAAAGGTGGCCTTTGTTTCTTGTAAATGCAACTATGTTTCTTTTAACTGCAACTTTTTTCTTGTCCTGACTTATATCACAGTGTGACATTTTATAGGTCTTAAATCAAAAATCATAAGTCTGATTGCTTAGAAAAGTACCATCACACCTCTCCTAAATGAGCCACATGATATGAGGTATTACTTATGTGTGTAGCATATACAGTGAAGGACGAGTTACACATTGAAGTTTAATAACCGTAATGTTGAAGTAAGTAGCCTAGTGCTGCCTATTCATTGCTCTTCATTTTGCTAGACAAGGTGAACCAATCAGATTGCACTTAAGAGGAAAACCAACACAATAAAGACCCCCTGATGACCTCGAGCACCTCAGGGCTCATCCGTCACGACTCCACTGATCAGCCGCCTAATGAAACTTTTAATACTTCACTTGGCGTGATGGATTACACATGCTTAATTTCCAATGTTTCATCCTAAATCGCTTTTCCCAGAGCAAGGAAAACCTCAGCTCTCCGAGATGCTGCAGTCGAGCGTTTGACTCATTTGAAGATACGATTGCATGCTAGGCCTCTCTCACATTCACGCTCTAGCCTTCTCAAATTAGCTTGGTAATAGCCGACATATCAAGGGGCTTTTGAAAGCGGAGGGGGAAACAGGGAATGGTAATGGAGTGAAATGAATGCTGATGAAGGCTTTTCATTTTTTGTCTTATATTTTACTCAGCGAATGTTCGTCTTTGTGTGAAATGGAAAACAAATCTGTCTAATCAACCCTAGTTAGATGTTGTGGAGTACAACTGAGCAGGTGTTTAGCTGTGGTTCACACTATAAAGGTTTAATGTTTTGCTATGTTTCTGTCATTTAATATGGTGATGTGCTGGAATCTTTAGGTTGTATCTTTAAGAGTTTTGTTTGACAATTAATTAAGTTTAATTCCAACACGATGGGTTTCATTCACCATGCGCACATTGTGCATGAGTGCAAAACCTGAGTGCAAATAGTTGAATGCATTTTAGCTTGATCTGGGATAGGTTCTACACATAAATGCATTAATATACAAATTATTTTAGGAAAAGGTAGCGAACAATTACTGAAAAAACAATGGATCAAACTAATGGTAGGCTTATCTCAAATACCAGATTTTACTGAGTAACACTGTTACATTTACATTTAATCATTTATCAGATTCTTTTATACAAAACGACCTAAAAATGAGGGAAGCAATAGAAGTGATCAAACCAACACAGCACAGTGCATGTAGCAAGTTCATATATATATATATATATATATATATATATATTTAATATTAAAGCCCCCCTGTGGTGAAAATCAAGCTTTTAATGTTGTTTATATGTCTATGTGGTTTTTTAAATATGCTTTAAGACAAACTATGTGTAAATTCATAAGTTAACCATTAACCAACACCATTGCTGAGTATTTTCTCTTTAAAACTGCAGTGAACCAAAGACCTTCACTGGTGAATAGTTGAATGAATAGTTGAAATAAAGTCGTTATTTTTGTTTGTTTTTGCGCACAAAAAGTATTCTCGTCGCTTGATAAACTTAAGATTGAGTCACTGTAGTCTCTTGGACTATTGTAATGATGTTTTTAATAATTTTTCGGGGCTGGCAAGTTTCAATCCCTGAAGAAGCCTGTGGAGGAGTGATCCAGCTCTCAGATTTCATCAAAAATATCTTAATTCATGTTCCGAAGATGAACGAAGGTCTTACGGGGTTGAACAACATGAGGGTGAGTAAAAATGACAGAATTTTCATTTTTGGGTGAACTATCCCTTTAAATACATAAAGTAGGTTTGTGTAATTAAACGTTTAATTAATGCAGGATTGAGTGATATTATGAGTTTGTATTTCATTGTTTTTATTCATTTTGAAGAAAACTGAATCTGTTTTTGTGCAAGTGAGATGAGTAAATGCAAGTTTAAATTAGTCTAGATCTACAATAAGAATCATGTTTACACAGCACACACAACGCCTCTGCACTTAACTTGCGTTACTTAATTGAAAAAGTAACTCAGATATTGTGTTGTAAATTTAAAAGTAATGCATTATTTTACAAGTTACTCATAAAAAGTAATCTGATTACAAAACTTATGTTACTTGTAATGCGTTACCCCCATGCCCCAAGTCACCTTTATTTAAATAGCGCTTTTTACAATACAGATTGTTTCAAAGCAGCTTTACAGAGATAACAGGAAAATAATACAACAAAGTTTGTTTCTAGAAGAAAAATAGTGTCATAGTCCATTTTAAGTAAGTTCAGTGATGGTTTGTTTTTGTTGTAAAAAGTTATTAATTTAGTTAATTTATTTATACATATATATATATATGAGTCCGATATTAATTCAGCAAACTGACTGACTGAGTTCAAGAACCGTCTCAAAAGAGTAATTTGCGCGACACAGACACGCTGTCTGAATCAGACGACACAGACGACACAGACACGCTGTAAATGGTTTATTTCTGCATACAGCCCACAAGAAAGTGTTTTCTTGCTATTATATCGCAAAACACAGTCTTATCATCTCATCATCACATTAACAATGTACAATAGGAGTTCTCTGATTCAGATTCATTAAGAACATTAAAAAGGGTAAGAATAAATGTATGTGCATTTACAATTGCCGTGTCACAATTTATTCCGCTCTAATATTTAGATTTCCTGTAATTAGGCAGAAAGCTCTTGTAAAACAGAATCCTCTTTAATGTCAGAGGTTAGGCGGTCTTTTGCAATACTAAAAAAAAGTCCTTGCTATTTAAAAAGATTAGCTTTGCTAATTCATGTTCATGATTAAGTATTTCACACCCAAAAACCATGTTGTATTTTATACTCAGTACTGACTATAGTCTTCAAGGTTGCTTAACCATCATATTTTATAATAGTTTTACTAAATGTTTATCTCTAGCTTAACATCTAACATCTTACAGGTGATTTGACAAAAACAAGATTTGTCAGTCAGAAGAAAAGATTTGAACAGAAGACTTCAAATCAGCCAAAGGAATTACACTTATCTTGCAACAGGTTTCTGTAATAATTCAAATGACAATGTGATAAAATATTAGGATTGTGATAAAAGTTCGGTTCTGTTTGGTCTGGCCATCTGGAACTACGTTTAAAATGCTGGGATATCAATTCCATTGGTTAGCCCTTAGATAAAATGATGGTGTGGTTTTTATTCCCGATGGTGATAGAGCACTGCTCATCAACATCATTGAATTTTGAAGGTCTCCAGTTTCATTGTCAGAATAAAAATGCCAAATTTCACGGATAATAAGCAAATCAAAATGAAGTCCCTAAAAGTTGTTTCCCGCCATATTTCTAACCGTAGCCTTTTACTCAGGCGGTTATTTCTCTTGGATTGCTCCTCTCAATTCATTAACTTCAAAGCATATTGTTTGCCCCTTCTTCACCAAGTCTCGCTCCTTCTGAGTTTTCGCCCCAAGTGCTAGGTGTGCTTACTCAAACCCCAGCACAAGAGTTATACCCTTTAATTTCTTTATATTCTTTCACCATTCCTACACAATGATCAAAGACAATGTTTTTATCAGGAATTACAAAGCTGTTTTTAGCTGCTTTTTTTTTTTTTTTTTTTTGCATGTCATGCATAAAAAGCAATTTTACACTAGCAGGATCATGAGATGGTGAAATGAATTCAAACAAATGCTATGCGGGGTATCTCAACCTGCCAGGCACCGTAGACTAATGGTTAGGGATGTGGGCCGCTGTCAAAACAGTTGCAGGATTGATTTTAGGCAGGAATGAGCCATGAAATCCAGTCAAGGTTTCAACAGATGACCATCCAACATCCATAAACCTCATATTCAGTTTGACATGTATAAAATGAGACTCAGCCACGGTGGGATCCCAATAGAATTCAATGGATTCACAGCATAAACTTAGATGTAACAAAATCATAATACTCAGATTTGAATACAAAGTGTTAAGGTGACAAACTTTCATTTTTTGCTGTAATTAGGGCAATGTACAGCGGCACCAGAATATCACAGATACAGCAAATCATATATAAATTATATATATATATATATACAAATTACATTATCCAATAAAAAAATTATGCAATTAAATTATTTTAAATGATGTGAAATTTATGTGGTTATTTTGTTATTTGTGTTTTTTTTTTATTTTGTTATCTATTGTTAATATTATTTGTTGTTGTTTTTTTCTTTTCTTGATATTTCAGTTCTTTAGGTTGACGTTTAAGTCCGAGAAGTGGCATTTTTTCCATCAGTGGACATTTAGACTAAGACAAAAAGAAAAAAGACATATGAAATAAAAATTAAATTAAATAAAAAACATGAAGAATGAACCTAACAGATCCATTGCATACTCATTTTCACTCAGAAATAATGATGATTTATTTAGTTTTTATTTAGTTTTTTTAGTTTTTGAAAAGACTAAATTCAATTAATTTTTTTCACATGATTACTTATTTTGTCACATGATCCTTATCTGATTTATGCTGATTTGGTGCTCGGTTAATAATAATAGCTATCGTTATTGTCAATGTTGAAAATGTTTTTGCAGCTTAATATTTTGTGGAAACTGATTCATTTTTACCCCAAACATTTGCATGGTAGAGTATCACAGTTTCCACAAAAAATATGAAGCAGCAAAACTGTTTCAACATGGATTATAATAATAAATGTTTCTTGAACAACAAATCCGCATGTTATAATGATTTCTGAAGGATCATGTGACACTGAAGACTGGAGTAATGATGCTGAAAATTCAGCTTTTGATCACATTTTAAAATATATTTATAAAGAACAGTATAGAGTTTTTTTAAATTGTAATAATATTTACCAATATTACAGTTATTACAGTATTTTTGGCCAAATAAATGCAACCTTGGTGAGCAGAAAAGACTAATTTAAAAATGTAATTATTCAAAACATTATACCAGTTGATAATTTAATTTTTGTTTCGTTTTTTTATGCTAAACCCTGAAGCTGTCAAATGGTGCGACTTCACATATTCCATATAAAAATAAAAAGAACAAGTTTTTGCTGAGGGAAACATATCACATATTAATTTCTAATCATTAGTCTACTGAAATCAAGAATATCAATTTGGGCGCGAGTCTCGGTGTTTGAAATTTCATGATATTTCATAAGCGTACAGCTGGTGCTTTGAAAGACGGGACCTCAAGGATGTGTGTGTTTCGTTTGCTGAGCCTCGGGGATTCACTCTCACAACCAACAAGAGAAAGACGATTTTTCTGTAATCTCAGAGGAATCCAGAAGCCCTCCAACTCTCCACCGACGGCGGAAGAACATGTTCGAGAGCGCAAACGCCGGCCAAATACATTCACAAGACTTCTCCACAGAAATACTCTGTGGAATGAGATATGAAAAACCTTAATTTTTTAAACAAAATATATTTTAAGCTACATTAACCAGCCATGGTCCCCTCACCATGAAGCAAACATTGCTACGACCATAATAAAAAATAAAACTATAAGAAATTGGAACCTATTGTTAATGAGATCATCCCAAACTTTGGACTCTTCTGCGTCATATAATGAAAAAGAATATAAACTCTATCCAGGGCAGGTCTGGCTTCAGTAGTTTCATTAAATGGAGGGTTAAACACATTCAATAGCAGCTCTCCTGAACCCTCAGAAGCGCAGCCAACACAATGACCACACCAGCAGACTGAACAAGAGCTGACGCCAGAAAACCACACCAGACACAGACAAAGAGATGAACAGGCCCATATTTTACACCAAAATCTAAAGAATAGAACAAATAATTATAACTTACATTTTACCAAAAGTATAGCTATTTTTGCATTGTGACATTATTTTCATGACAATTATATATTTCCTGAAATTTCTCAGTGTAATGCAAAAAATATCATTATTGATCTTTGCACTGGAAGTTAATCAATCAAAACTTACTTTAGCTGGACAATAACTTTATTCTATAGCTGCTGTAAAGCCAAAACAATCTGTTACTTTCATTTCCTATTATCACTGTAAAGCTGCTTTGAAACAGTCTATATTGTTAAAAGCGCTATATAAACGAAGGTGTCTTGACTAAATTCTCAATACCACAATACATTAATAAGGACACTTCTATTTTTTTAAATTATTATTTTTACATGACAATTATACAAATTATTTTTTTCTCACATTATTATTAAACAACACAAACATAATAAAATAATGACTGTTTAATTCTCATTAATTTTCATGATTCAAGAATCATCCAGTCCAGATGCTTTTTTAAATAAACTTTCAGCACAAGTAAAAAGGGATCAGTTAACTTATTTAACTTATTTTTTTTACATTCATTATGCACACTGTAAAAAGTGATCAGTTGACTTAACTTAATAATTTTAAAGCAACCGGTTTGCCTCACTTTTTTTAATTAATAAACATAATGCATATTTGAAAACATTAAGTTTTGCGAACTTGACAATTCCACATAACTTAATTTTTTCAATTACACATGAAGTTTATTTACTTAATAATTTGAAGGTAACGGGTGTCCTCACTTTTTTATGTGATTACTTTTACAGTGTACATAATGAATGTTAAACAAATATTCTTAACAAATGTACATTGTTCAAATGTTACGAGGTTGGTAAATTGTATAATATTTTTAAAAGAAGTTTCTAATACTAACCAGAGCTGCATTTATTTGATAAAAAAATACAGGAAAATAGTAATATTGTGAAATATTATTACAATTTTAAATAACGGTTATCTCATTTAATTATGCTTAATATGTTTGTGAAAACCATAATACTGTTTTTAAGGATCCTTTTAATTAATTTAAAAAAAGTAACAAAAAAACAGCATTTAATCCATCTTTTGTAACATTACTAAAAAAATAAAGTCTTACCTTACTTAACGTTTAAGTAGCCTGCTTTAATATGTACACCTGATCACAACGCCAAAATGCAAGAAATCTTTATTGCAAAATATACAATAACTGCTTTTAATTTTTCTGATTTGGGGGGTGAAATATGACCCAGGCTTTTCATAACAGATTCACCAAGAAATATGTGGGGCATGTTTCTTCAGTTTGACACTTTATATGACTGGTTTCAGCTCTTCATACTGCAGTCATTCACAAAAAATGTTGTCCTCTAGTTCTTCCTCACAGCTCAGGGTCACATGACCTCTGTCTCTCTCGATCAGAGATACACAAGACTGAAGAATGTAAAGAAGCCTCAGTTCAGATTTCACTCCTGTGAGAAGGACAGCCATGTCTTTGAAAGCATATATACAATATCAAAGCCCAGAAGCTGGATGGAGAGAAACTTAGACTAGGAGACGAGTATGTATGAGCAGTCAACAGTAAAAAAGAGGTTTTGCTCAAGGATGGGGAACCTGACCTTTCGCTCCCAGCAAATTTCAAATCAGACTACGACACGATCTCAGACACCAAAAGTATCTAAAATCAAAACCCAAAAAACATACAGTAGTAAGGTCCAGATGCTCCTGAACTCAATTTGATAACAAAACTACCAAAAATTTAAATGAAAGCTGAAAAAAAGATAATTCAAAACATTAATGAAACTATAATAGTAAAAACTACTAAAATAAAACAGATATGCCCCTACATAATGAACAGCAATATTTACCTCTATGCTTAAGGACTGTCACCTCTGTGAAATTTTTTGAACAGTAACACAATCACTGAGTCATTTGGCGCTTTTCCACTGCATGGTACGGCTCGGTACGACTCAGTACGGTTCGGCTCGGCACGGCACGGTTCGGCTCGCTTCGCTTTTCCACTGCGTGGTACGACTCGGCTCGGCGTGGCACGGCTCGGTTCGCTTTAGCTCGGTTGCTTTTCCACTGCAGTTAGTACCGCTTCAAAGTGGGTGGGATTTTGACTGATCGTTATAGTTTATCCACTCCTCGGCAACCAACAAGAGGAAAGTCTGCGCTTCTCGTCCACTGACCACGATTCAGCCATTTCTTTTTTCTTCTTTTTTTTAAGCAAGTCAAGCAAGTAGTTTTAAAACAGGTGCTACAGCGGTGGCTGTTACTGGCTATTTAAATCTAGCGGGTTTGATGTCTTGCAAATACAATGACGCTGGTAGTGACGATTCTGTCTGTCTGACCAATCAGTGATCTGCAGTGCTTCCACGTCACATTTTAGTATCGGTAGGGTACGCTTGGAACCTCAACAGAGGTGGTACCATTTAAAGGAAGCCGAAGCGAGCCGTACCGTACCGTACCATGCAGTGGAAAAGCGGCACAAGTGAGCCGTGCTGTGCCGAGCCGTACCGTACCATGCAGTGGAAAAGCGGCACAAGTGAGCCGTACCGTACCATGCAGTGGAAAAGCGGCACAAGTGAGCCGTACCGTACCATGCAGTGGAAAAGCGGCACAAGTGAGCCGTACCGTACCATGCAGTGGAAAAGCGGCACAAGTGAGCCGTGCCGTGCCGAGCCGTACCGTACCATGCAGTGGAAAAGCGCCAAAGCGTGCCGTACCGTACCATGCAGTGGAAAAGTGCCAATTGAATCATTGTAAACCAATCACTGTTCAAAAAAACTTTCAAATTTAAATTTAAAAGGACAATTAAATAAGGATTCGGTTCTGTAAATGGTTTTTCAATGCTCTATGCTGTTATTTTTTAGTGCAAAACAAAATTAATCTTTTTTTTGTACAATGATCATATCTCTCAAGTTCCAAAAAAGTATCAAAGTGTGACTGCAGGAAGAGCAGACAGAAATGTTTTAGCTTTATTCACTAATAATGTTGCCCTCTACCAAAGGGGCTTTCACACCAGAGGAACCCAGAAAGACTCGAAAAGGCGAGATGAAATCATGATGACATTTATTAATTAGTAGACCAGAAAATGAAAACAGAAATATTGAAATGCTAAAGTTCTTTTGGCTAGTTCCTAGAATTAAGTTCCTAAAACTAGCCAGTGCGAAAGCCCCTCAAAACTCGGATTCAAAAATAATACCTTGACATGTCGCACCAGATATTGATATCCTTTCAGGATGGGGAATGGGATTTGAGAATGACAGCAGGGGGGAAGATTTTCAAAAGGCTGTTTTTAAAGCTATTAGAAGAATTTTTCCTTTTGAATTTGACAGATGTGATTACCATCATCTGCCATTGTATGTAAATTGTATAGTAAGAGGAGTCTCCTCCTGGGCTTATCAGGAAGACAAACACAGACATGCCACCCAATCCATCAAACCAAGATGTTTTAGATGTGAAAATACAAAAAAAGAGTGTGTGAGATTATATTTTGCATTCGGCCACCCATGGAAACCAGGGTGACCTTTCGTGACCTTCCCCAGTAGCCACCTGCCAGTTAGCCTGTTCTCCACTGATCCCCTGAGAGACCATTTTTTCCCTCCTCCAAGTTAACCACACTGAGAGTCCCCATTACCACACCAATTACAATACACATCAGCCTGTCTCTCGCAGACTGTCCCCAAACCCTCTGATCACGGGGCTCTTTCAACCCCCAGCCTTGAGGCTTTCTGCCGGGACAGCGGCGCCTGAAATCTCCCTCCGCATTCGTTAAAGCCAGAGGAAACAGGGAAGCGCCCACGGCTGTGGAGCAGGACAGGCTTGAAAGGATGTCTAAGCACATTTCACTTAGAAACATATTGACTCTCCTACCACACTTTCTCCAGAGTAATTGTGGTGTCTTCACGCTCTGCGATGCCTCCCTATGGGCCTTCGTCGGGATAGAGCTAACGTTGCAACAGTGTTAATGTTGTTTATTTGTTTACTTGTTTACTATGACCTGTATCCAAGAACAAAAGGAGAACAGCGGATCAGTCCTACACGCCGTACAAACAACTGTCAGACACCATCTGAAAGTGACGGATCAAAGCTTGACTTTCCTGATCAAAGCGTTATGTATCGAAGCCGAAACCCTTCTGCATATGCATGTAGGTGTCCCTGTGTTCTTTTTGTCCTCTCACATGACAGACATGTCCCACTTAGAGATCAGTTCATGGTTGTGGAATAAATGCTAATATATCCATGAGCACAACGGTACAACATACTGAACAAACTTCCATCCCTCACATCAAATTAAATATGGCATCAGTTAGTTGTTATGAATGTGCAAAACACATTTTTTTAAAGTCCCCCTGTAGTCAATCATTTTATCCCTTAAAACTCATCTTTGATCACCAAAATGACATATGTAAGCTTATTTTTTTAAGCCTTTAAAAAATATAGTTTGAATGTAACTCTACACCCTTGCCTCATTTAGTATACGCGGTTCTCCAAATATGCAAATGAGCCCCGCCTCCATTCCCTCACTCACACCAACTCAGTGATCCACTTGTTGACGATCACACGTTGACCTGATTGGTCACAAGGTAGTTTGTGACGTCAGAAACACCAGCGATTTCAGAGCGCGTTTTTGAGACGGTCTTTGGTTCACTGCAGTTTTAAGGAGAAAATACTCAGCAATGGTGTTGAATTATGGATTTACACATAGTTTGTCTTAAAGCCTATTAAACACACCACATAGACACAAAAACAACATTAAAACCTTGATTTTCACCACATAAGGACTTTAAATCGATTAGTTGTAGTTTTCTGAACTACTAGACTAATATTACTTGAGGAAACTGGTTTTAGGTTAACCTAACCAGAAGCAGAAGGACTTTTCATATAATTTCCAAATATCTGCCTCCATGTATTCTTTTTGCAGTCTGCGATCTTTACAGCGTTAAAAAGTATGCACAATTTGATGGCATTAATTGATGTTTTATTAACAAGGTTCGGGAGGAACATGTTCTAATGATCAAACAATCAAGTCATTCCAGCCAGCTGTCAGCAATCAGTAATCAACAGGTCCACTCAATCAGCACGAGTAAAACCTATAAATATACTCAGTCAACTCACCCATATTCCAAGACAGTTTTCAGCATCCCTCCACCACCCCATCTCCTCACACTTGCCTAGTTATCTTCCTAAACCGAGATACGGGGGGAGTACTCTGGGTTCGGGCCCAATTTCCGAGCTCGGAGCCCTTCCCCCGGACAGCACGCCAAATACGCATAACCATTTATTCTCTGATCATTTGTAAGAGTGAACTCGTGAATCCTGTCAAACACATCAATCCACCTTGTGTCTTTGTGTCTGTATGAGCGGTCTCTCATGAAGCATAATGAGGCCATGCTGCAGACGGGGGTGAACGAGGGTTTTCACAAAGGCAAACGTCTTGTCTTATTCCTCATGTCCCACCTGTCACAACTTGCGTATGGAGGAAATGGGGGGTGGGGTGGAGGAAACTGTAAGGAAGGTTGAAGAACAAGAGAAACGAAAGTCTTCACATATCAGTTGGAGTTTAACACACGGTCCCCAAGAACCCTATTAGAGCCATTGCAGACATGGAGCTGCGGGGGGAACCAATTATGATCCAATCCATCTGAGGGAGACTGTGGGATCTGTTGGCCACTGTGTGTGTGTGTGTGTGTGTGTGTGTGTGTGTGTGTGTGTGTGTGTGTGTGTGTGTGTGTGTGTGTGTGTGTGTGTGTGTGTGTGTGTGTGTGTGTGTGTGTGTGTGTGTGTGTGTGTGTGGCCTCGTAAACCCTACATTATGGGGACAAAATGTCCCCATAAGGATGGCAATATCTGAAATCCTTGTTCGTGTGGGGACATTTTTTGGTCCCCATGAGGAAAACAGCTTATAAATCATACTAAGTGATGTTTTTTGAAAATGTAAAAATAGAGAAAGTTTTCTGTGATGGGTAGGTTTAGGGGTAGGGTTAGTGTAAGGGAATAGAATATACAGTTTGTACAGTATAAAAATCATTATGTCTATGGAAAGTCCCCATAAAACATGGAAACACTACGTGTGTGTGTGTGTGTGTGTGTGTGTGTGTGTGTGTGTGTGTGTGTGTGTGTGTGTGTGTGTGTGTGTGTGTGTGTGTGTGTGTGTGTGTGTGTGTGTGTGTGTGTGTGTGTGTGTGTGTTAGATTTGTTAGGCTCTTGTGAGCATGGACACAGTCACACCGTTGCTGATTGTAAGATCTGAGATCTCTAAGATCAGAATAATCTATGAAACACTGTAAGCCAGTCAAACTTTCAGGTCAGCATAAAGTCTGGTCCACTTATTAGTGTATTCTGTCCAAGAACCATCCAAAATGAACGTAGTCTGACCAACACATGTCCTTTCGACATGAACAGTCCTTTCAATGTGCAATGTTTTTTTTTAAGAACAGTACCAATTCTTTTGGACATTGAATGAACATGTTGACGACATACTTTACATCTATATTCCTCCATTCTTGAAGAATGAACTCTTTCAGATCCTGGATGCTGGATTGAGAATGACATTCAACTTGTCTTTTCAGAACTCGCCACAAGTCTTCTATTGGGTCGAATTCTGGTGACATGCTTGGCAACTGGATCACTTTTTACCCTGTTCTTCCTTAGAAAAGAACCAGTGACCTTCGATGTATGTTTTGGGTCATTACCATGTTGAAAGAGTGACCGGTGACCTAGGGCACACAGAGTAATGGTAGCTTCTTCTATTTCAGTATTTCACAGTACATCTGTGAATGCATGATGCCATCTATGAAATGCAACTCCCCGACACCTGCAACAATTTTCATTGTACTCCTCACCCTTGCGACACAATACACTTTGGAACCCATCAGAGCCAAAAAAATCAATCTTGGTCTCATCACTCCGAAATATAGAGTCCCAATAATAGTCTTCGCCTTTGGCAACATGAGCCCTGGCAAAGTCTAAATGGGTTTTTTTTTGCATGGGCTTCAGAAGTGGCTTCCTTCATGGACGACAGTCAAGCATGCCACTCCTCTGGTGTCACGGGAAACACTCACCTCAGTTTGACTGAACTAATGATTTAGCCAACTGTGCTGTACATGCATGGCGATTTTCTTCAACTTCTCTCATCACAAAACGCTCTTGACGAGGTGTTAACTTCCATGGGCGGCCTAGACGTCTCAGCGAGCTTCCCACAAGTCCATCCTTTTTCATTTTTGGATCAATTTGCGACAGAGATCCACTTAGTAATAAGTTTGAATACGAAGGGGCTGTTTACACGACACAATTTTCAACTACACGACGATAGAGTTTTGGGTGCCTGAAAGTGCAAAGTTTTGAAAACGGGTTTCAAAGTGCAAGTTTTTGAAAAAAGTCTCTGTGTAAACCACCAAAACGCAATTCTCTGAAGATGATGACAAAAGGCACATGCATATTATGTGTTCAGTCTATAGTTTTTCATCGTCATCTAATGGCCTGGCAGCAGAATACAGCGTTTTTAGTCGTTTTCGTGGATCCGTTTTGATAATGTCTGTACGTGGAAAACATCAAAGTTCTCTGTTTTAAGGATATCATTGTCGTGTAAACGTACCCTTAATTCCACTGTTCATTGTCAATTATCCTGTGGCCACCTGTGTGAGGATTGATTAGACTCATCAGCACAATTCCTGTTAATTACTATTTAATTTTATGTTTTCTCCAAACACATTCATTGGGGTGTACTCATTTTTGCCCCATAATCTTAAATTATTTTGTTAGAATAGTTTTCATTTTGTCTATGGTACTGACTAATCTAATTTAGAACCAATAAACCGGATTTGCACAAATATTTCATTGTATATATATATATATATATATATATATATATATATATATATATACACACATATGCACATTATACAATCACAACATTTTGTGTTTTGTGAGTTTCACCCTATTACTAAAGGAATTGGCCACATGAATATTGGATTTTTAAATTGCATATCAACAAATCATTAAACATTTATCCAAAAAAAAAAATGAACAGAAGTATGCTAAACCGAATGCTGATTTGGCAGTCATGTTGCACATGGTGTGTGTGGAGGGTGTGCAGTGACATGCAACTCAGCAAGGCAAGAAAAGTGTGAGAAAGCGATATGTGGAAAGAACGCGTGAGGCAAGGTTGTTTTATGAGGGATGAGAGGGGGTTTGTCTGGTTACATAACCTCCAGAGAGCACAGGCCAGCCATCTGCTGCTGCACGACCAACAGGCCAGTCCATTACTAACAGCAGCAGGGTTTAATCCTCTCATACACAATCTTTTTGTTCTCTCTCATCTCTTTTTCTCTTATCAGGCCCATACGTCTTTCTTTGTCCTCACTTCTATCTCTCTGTCCTCGCCCTGGTCTTTCAACCTTTTCTTTACCGTCCATGTTTGATGTCTGTTTTTCGGTCACTCTCTCCATCCTCTTATTGCTATTTCTGTCTCTGTTTTGCAGTCATATGTAATGCAACACTATAGACTGTTACACACTTATGAAGCTTACATTTAAAGAAACCATTTTGTTGTATTTTACTATACCAGGAGTCCAATTTCATAAAATCCGTCAAGATAAGAACATATTTCGTTTTTTTTTTGGATGTTTTATCTATTTTTATTTAAATAATAATAAATATTTTAGTAGCAGTAGTATTAATACTCTAGCAGTAGTATTAATATTATAATAAAATAACATGATTAATATTATTATTATAAAATAAATAAATATTTCATTTATTATTTTCATTATTTTTATCAAATAAATAAAAATCAAAAAATAAGTATTTATCGGATTTTTTTAGATGCTACTTTGCCATTAATTTATGATGATTTAAAATAAAATCCCATTTAGAATTGCAAAATCAGTCCAGACGTGATACGGTAATGAGTTTTCAGGGGGAAAAGGTGCTTTCATGAGAACTGAAAAGAAACTTCATCTGATCTTGCATTTCCAGTCTCTTGCACTGACATGCATGTAACAATTTAAAAACTACTGTAGTAGTAACAAATACTGTACCTTTAAGAATTTAATGTAAATAGTCATGTATGTAAATTATGTTATGACTGGCTAACTATTGCATGCAGTCAGACTGGGCCAACAGGTGCTGATGTGCAAATTTGGTAAGAAATAATGAGCTTAAAGTTGTGACAAAGTTTGGTTCCTTGCCATTGTCGCCTTTGGCTTTTGACTTGCTTAGTTGGGGATATTTAATATTCAACAATAATATTGATCTGCCTGCATTGACACCATTATATGAGAACTGAGCTGGACGATGTCATCACGGTTTTCTCCAGAGTGGCTATATATATATATATATATATATATATATATATATATATATATATATATATATATATATATATAATTTTTTAAAGTAAAAATAAACCATCAGTGAACTTACTTAAGCTGGACTATGATGCTATTTTCTTCTAGATACAAACTTTTTTATTTTCCTGTTATTACTGTAAATCTGCTTTGAAACAATATGTATTTTAAAAAGTGCTATATAAATAAAGGTGACTTGACTTGACATCATAAACATAACAATCATCTGAATGAGCCATATCTTGCAGTTTAGTTTCAGTAAATGTTCTGGGTGGACTGGGAGGGGCTTCACGCTGTGAACATTACTGTATATTACTATTAAAAAAATATCCATGATCATAGTATTTGTAAAAGTCTCCACTCAGAGTAAAAGTTGGTGAGAAAGCAAGAAAGAAAGAAAGCAAGAAAGAAAGCAAGAAAGAAAGCAAGAAAGAAAGCAAGCAAGAAAGCAAGAAAGCAAGAAAGCAAGAAAGCAAGAAAGCAAGAAAGCAAGAAAGCAAGAAAGAAAGAAAGAAAGAAAGAAAGAAAGAAAGAAAGAAAGAAAGAAAGAAAGAAAGAAAGAAAGAAAGAAGGATGAACAACAGAACATCCGTCTGTTCTAAAGATAGTGAGGATGGAAGAAGCGAGTCATTGAGTTTTCACTTTCTATATGTCATTCTCTCTAATTTCCTCTCTCTCTTCCAGAAAAAGCGAGTAATCACAGAGACTTCCACATCAAAGGCTGTGTAGGAATATGCAGTTTAACTCTCAGAGGTATATCAGCTGTGCCAGACTGAGTCTGCAGCAGAAGAAACTCTCCAAATCATCCATTTTCAAGAGATCTAGAGCTCGCGAAACCAGGCTCTGAAAACTGGAAATGGAAGAATCTTTATCGGCTGTCAAGCAGTTCATCCATCCATACCAGTCAATGACAAATAGAGCTTAGTCACTAAGAGCTTAATACTTAACTATATATAGTTGATAAAGCGTTGTGGAATTTTTCGGTTCGCGTACCTACCCAAAGTGATAAGATAAAATAAAATTCTGCATCAAAATTTATAGACAAGACAAGTAGTTTGTTTAGGCATGGTTTGTAAGGAATTACAAACCTGCGCACATATATTCAAACGCACATAACTACAGAATCAATTCTTAATGCGCATGTGAACGCCATCAGCGTCTATCACAGGTTCACATTTAAAGTCTGTTTAGAGAGAACGGTGTCGTCTTAGCGGCCCCTAAATTAATAACAAATGATCATTTAGACGGAAGTGAATCAATCAAAACTAACTTTAGCTGGAAAAACATTTTTCAAGAACCACTATAAAACCAAACCAATCTCTGTTACCTTAAATTATATGTTTATCTCTGTAAAGCTGCTTTGAAACAATCTACATTGTTAAAAGCGCTATATATTTGAGGATGACTTGACTTAACTACACTGAACAAAATTCTAAACGCAACACTTTTTTTTTTGCCCCCATTTTCCATGAGCTGAACTCAAAGATCTAAGACTTTTTCTATATACACAAAAGGCCTATTTCTCTCAAATATTGTTCACAAATCTGTCTAAATCTGTGTTAGTGAGCACTTCTCCTTTGCCGAGAGAATCCATCCACCTGACAGGTGTGGCATATCAAGATGCTGATTAGACAGCTTGATTATTGCACAGGTGTACCTTAGGCTGGCCACAATAAAAGGCCACTCTAATTGGGGGGAGGGGGGGCCCGAAAACCAGTCAGTATCTGGTGTGACCACCATTTGCCTCACGCTGTGCTACACATCTCCTTCACATAGAGTTGATCAGGTTGTTGATTGTGGCCTGTGGGATGTTGGTCCACCCCTCTTCAATGGCTATGCGAAGTTGCTGGATATTGGCAGGACCTGGAACACGCAGTCGTATACGTCGATCCAGAGCATCCCAAACATGCTCAATGGGTGACATGTCCGGTGAGTTTGCTGGCCATGCAAGAACTGGGATGTTTTCAGCTTCCAGGAATTGTGTACAGATCCTTGCAAAATTGGGCCGTACTGCTGCAACATGAGGACATTTTTTATGATATTTCTTACCCTTAACTTAGGTAAACTGTGCCTTACAAGGATTTTACTTCTTTTTTTTTGTGGTTAAAACCATTTCCGTAATTGTTATTTATATTTCAGTCAACATGAATTCGATGAACATGAGAAATATAGCTTGTACTCTTTTCATCCATGGTCAATGGACTATTTCTTTTGTGTAGTTGTGTCAAACAGGTCATGCCAATGGGAATATACAGTGTAAAATAGATGGCTTTTTCCTCGAAGGCTTGAGCGAGCGCCACAAACATGCACGTTTGCACAGCAGTCACCATAGAAACAGCAAGCGACAGGTAAAACACACCTCCAGCATCTGTACATATCAGGCCTATCTTCTATTTAAAGCACACCAACTTCCCAATGATGCTGAGAAGAACCACAAAGACTATGACTCCCACTCATATTAGTGACTATGACTCCCACTCATAAGTAATAGAAAGATGAATTCCAACAATACATACTAAAAATAAGTGACTACTTGGAAAATAAATTTGAAATGGCAGCGATGTACAGTAACAAGTACAGTATTGTCAATAACATTGCAGCAGTTTTCACCTCAGAACTTTATTTGACTCACTCGTTAACTACTGGCTCAAATCAGCAGGTAAGTGAGAACTGTGCTGAGTAATGATTGCAAAAAGCATCCAAATCTTTCTTTATCAGGAGGTAAACGCATTGAGCTTTGAAGCCGCTTGGCTTCCCTCTGGTTGACTATGAGCAAAGGATATTGACGCGCTTAGCTTTCACGGAGCATGTGAGGGTATACCTGCCCTCGGGCTGGAGAGGAATGAGGGGTTTAGTCTCCATTTCAAAGAGAATTTTTGCATCGCTGCCTCTCAATATTTCTGTGGTGACATAAGCTCTTCAACTCATCTGAGATGGAGAGATGGAAAACAGGGGGTGAGTCTGGTTAGCGTCACGGTTAGCAGAAGCTCCTTAGCTGCTCACAGTCTTAACGCTGATGTGTGTTATTTTAATTCAATGTTAAAATACTTTCTCCTATCCCAGAATAATATGTAAAGACAACTACATGTAAGATATCTATAGGTTGTTTGTCAAAAAAGTGTAAACACGGTGCCTCTGAAGCTTTCAAAATCTACCCTGTAAACGTCGGACCAGCCTTGATATAGCAGCACTGGCTCAACCAATGTTGTGAGTGTAGGGGAGGAACTTTTTTTTTTTAGACCAATCAACGTGGGGAAAATTTGGGAAACCCGTTTGAAAAAGTTGATAAAAGTCAGTCTATGCCTCCAAAATCGTACATTCTACATCCGCCATTTTGTCATTGTCACGAGACCAACCAACGGCACTTCACTGCCATTCATAAATCCTCTCCCGTAGCCTCATGGGATAGTAAAGTGTCCATCAAATCCGTACTTTGAAATCTCTGTATTAGTATTAGGTCATCCAGGTACTTTTCGCAAACTGTATTTCGGACACACTACTGTGTTGGCGTACTGCGTATTTTTGCAGTTCTGTTCGGTGATGCAGAAATTACACTGCTATATCACCTCATAGAATTATTAGAGTTTTGCTTATTCATATATCATACTTAATTAACTGAAGTGTACAAAATGACATTGTGGCAAGCATGACGAGGCCGAGGGCCGTGAGAGAACGGCGCGAGGCTGGTGGCGTGATTGATGATGAGCGACACCTGCGCGATGCACCGGTCTCGTATCTCTCACGGTCGACGGCTATCACACATAATAAAACTCAACATAAATCCAGGCCTGGCCTCTCTCAATCTTCACTGTCGTCGCTCCTCTTTTATGCTTCTGCTCCTCCGCGAGATACGAGACTGTTTCGTCGCGCTCATTTGTAATCACGCCACTCGTCTTGCTCGCCACAGACATGAATGCACATTTAAATACATATTCTATAAATAGTGATCATGATTTTTCATGTCCGATTCCGATTATTTTTCAAGCAAACTGACCTATTCAGATACCGGTTGTCGATTTTTTTCTTTGTTTAAGCAAATTTAACCAATCAGGTTAACGTGTTACCAACCTTGTAACCAATCAGGTCAACGTGTGATCGTCAACGAGTGGATCTCTGAGCTGGTGTGAGTGAGTGGAGGCGGGGGTCATTTGTTACTTATTTTTTATTTTAAATATTCTTCAGATCTACTTTTACAGCAATTACTTCCACTCAGAAAAATCACCCGTACAAGGGGTTATAACATTCACACGTTCTTACATGTATATTAAAGTACACAGGAGAATATGTCCAGAAGTACAAGGAAAAGAAGAAATAAGAAATAATTAACAACATTTAAATAAAAAATGTGAACAGAACAAACATCAACTTAAAACAAAACATTGGTTGTATACAAGTTCCCCTGGCAGTTATAATCAGAATTAGTTCTAACGGTCCTCCATCACCGTCATTAGTGGTGCCCATCTTTCAATAGGCGGGGCCCATTTGCATATTCATAGAACCTCGTATACGAGGCAAGGGTGTAGTTACATTCAAGCTATTTTAAGGTATGAAGATTTTTTTTTTCAAGGAAAAAAAGTTTAAATGTGTAATTTTGGTGTTTAAAGATGAGTTAAGGGATACAAGTATTGACCACAGGGGGACTTTAACTATAACACTACAAAATGTAGTTTCAAGTGCCTGCTTACTTTTCAGTCCTCAGTAAAAGTGAAATTCTGTGTGAAGCAACAAAATCACAGCAAATATAAATTTAATTTATAGTTTTGTAGGGCAAGAATTTTTACCAATGAGATTATACAGTGGGCGGAGCTAACTAGTCAATACGATACTGAAAAAAAGGTATAGGATTTACTTTGAAACAATTTTCACTCAGAATTTCCTAGTAAATTTCACAAATAATTATAAGGAAATGGCAAGTAACACTGAATTATACATGAAATTTTGAAGCAGACAGACTAAAATAGTATTTTTTTTTTAGTTCTGGGCAAAGATAAATCGCATCCAAAATAAAAGTGTGTTTACATAATATATGTGAGTGCACTTTAGAATTATTTTGAATATATAAAATTGCACACATGCATCTATATATTTAAGATATGTATATACTTATATATATATATATATATATATATATATATATATACGTAATTTATACAATATATAAATATAAATATTTTACATATAAATAAATTTTTCTTAAATATACACATGCATATGTGTGTATTTATATAAACAAAATAATTATACACAGTACACACACATATTATGTAAATACAAACTTTTATTTTGGATGCAATTAATTGCGATTAATCGTTGCCCAGCACAATTTTTTTTTTATAAAACGTAGTAATAATCTATAATCTTTGATTTCTTTATTTACATTTTTGTTTTTTGCAGGGTATCCAGTTAAAACAAAAATGTGAGGAAAGTCCTCACTGCTAAACAGATGAGTATTTCTGAATGGTCCCATCATCTTTTTTAAGTTATTTATGACAGACAGAAATACGTCAATATGTACAATATTTCCTTCTTTGTGTTTTGTAGCATCTCTTGGCTTTTACGGCTGGTGTAAGTGTTACTGCGGGGAGCGTGGCGCAGTAAAGGCCGGTGAGAGCACTCGTGGGGGTGTTATGAGAGGAAAGGTGATTATCAGGCTCCTCGCAGCGACTGACGGGGCCAGTCGATTAAAACTCTCAGCCCTTCGCAATAAATCTCAGCCGTCCTCACGGGCCATATTAATAATTGTGTGGACACAGGTGGGTTACTTTCTATTTCAATGTTTCCATTGTGAATTTCTCTGGTCTTATTGGAAATGATATTTTAGAAATGTCTCTGGTCTTCGAGGCTTTGCAAAAGTCTGAGGTAAACATGAAAACGGTCTTAAAACAATTATACTAAAAATATATTTCTTTTTATTGTTACTATTTGTAAAGCACCTTGAGCTCTGTAAAGAAAACATGATTGGGGTAATAAAGTAAACATGACACAGCTGGTCATGTGATCTCAACATGGCGACACCCATGAGGGGGCGACCCGCTCCATGTAGGATAAAACGGCTATTTTTGGAACACATGTATAAGAGTTTATTTCAAATAGATGTACATTTCAGTAGCTGTGTTTTCATACAAAGTTACAATTTTAACTTGGAATACCACATACAGTAAAAGATTTGCGCATAAAGCACGTTTCCATCCAGCGAGCCAAAGAAAACAAAACAGTCACTTGCTGATAAAATAATAGGTGAAGCCTCTCTGGGTCCTTTTTCGTTTATAATAAACTGCTTGTGCCTCAGAGCACGCACACGAGGCTAATCTGTCACCGGGCTAATTTGTCTAATCTTCACAGTACTTTAGGAAACGCTGGAAACGCAGGAAGCATCAGGTTTTGGGGGGCAAAAGTTCCTAGGAAAAACGTTCCAGGGACAAATTGTTGCGGGTAATTTCGGTGGAAACGCGGCTTAAGAGAGTTTTGGGAGGGAATTATACCGAACCACTTTGAGGACAGACTTTGGATCAGGCATTTCAGAATAACTAAAACAACATTTCAGACAGCTGGTTGCTCCAGTTATGCTTTCCCATCCGTCTGTTGACTTTTTTGATGTGCATGGAGGAATTTATGTGGTAATATTTGTGTTTCCAAACGTAGTATACGTGCTTGTTTTCTTATCAAATAAATTTGTTGAGAATTTATACGCATTTTGGCATTTCCATCCATCTTTTTTTATCCAATATCCCAAAATGCGCATAATAATAGGTGAATGGAAACATAGCTAATGATTTTTTAATTGCAAAACTTATTAATTTGCCTACTGATGCAACACATGAAAACCTTGCCATATAACTCAACAGAAATAGTCCAATTCCTATGATCTTATTACATTTATAGACCAAGTTTTTTCAGTACGAGAGGGAAAGTAAAGTTCAATGCTGTCCACCCCTCAGAGTCCATTAAAGACCCATCATGAAGGTGACATTTATTCTGTGATTTATGGAAAAATATTCACTGCTGGCAGTTTGTACAGCAGAGGTCTTGATCGTTAAACCAACAGAGGAACGGAATAAAAAAATGCATGAAAAATCAAATACGGTGAGTCATGGTAACTGTTGTCTCACAAAGCATTTGACCGAAATGATGCTTTAAGGGTCGAAGGGTGAAGAGCTCTTAATAGCACTTGGTTACCTTCATGCACTTTGATGTGTTTGGCACTTTAGTTTAAATGTCAGTAAAATAATGTAAACTCTTAACACCATGTAAAGAAATGCTTACTAAAAGGCACAAAACCTGAAAATCCTGCTCATATTTGACCATAAACTAAAGTATCCATCCATTCATACACACACATACATTATATATATATATATATATATATATATATATATATATATATATATACACACACACACACACACACACACACACACACATGTTCGTGCTGCAAGCCTTAGAGCTCAATTCTGATTTACTGGTCAGATCTGATTTTCTTTCTTTTTTTTTTTGGCTGTTTACTTTTTTTTTTTTATGTGGCCAATATCAGATTTGAGTGTGAACGGGTCACAATCCTATCATTAATGATTTTTTTCTGAAACATATTCATTGGAAAATGCCTTCCTGCAGACCCAGTCTTGTATAAAGCCCAGCAACACAAAATCAGACATTTTATTGACTGACGTAAAAATGTACGCAATACTGTGAAGATATAATGATTCAGTTTACAGTTGTTTGAAGATATAATGATTCAGTTTGCAGTTGTTTAAAGATACATTTGGAAGTCTTTCAACAAATACAACCTAAATAACATTCAATTACGGCAATCTCTATTTTCCAAACTTCTATGTAATTTAAAGCAAAATTGCTAACTGAGAGAACAGATTTCACATGCAATCACTGCATTTACATAAAAACAACCATTAGATGTGCTCTGCTAAGGCAATTTTGGCCTTAAATGGCCCTTTTCACACAAAGATGCAAAGTAAACATTTAAGCTGTTGGATATGTTTTATGGTCGGGATGCTGTGCAATTTGAGGAGGATGAGTCACTGAATTGTGTGTCTGTGAATGTGCCATTAACACGGACGGTAGTGTTTTCTCATTTAACAAGGCTGGTCCATCTAATAGCCAGTAAAGCCCCATCGTGCACTTTACAAGACAGAAGCTCATCGCCATGCACACATTTAAAACACTTGGTTTCTTGTTTTCTGTCATGTTGTTGTCATTGAGGAGTGCATTGCATAAAATTGCTAACTAGCTGGGCGAAACTCACAAAGCAAGAACACAAATTTTATCCCAAAATCAAAAGAAAGGAATAAGAAATAATATTTTACTTAGAAAATGATGCTTATTATTAGGATCATTAAGGTTTTTTTTTTTTTTTGCATTGTGACTTAAATGACAATTAGCATAAAACAGTACATTTTCCCATATTCCTCATTACCATAATGCAACAAAAACTCATTACCGCAGTAAAAAAAATATATTTGATTTAATTGATTATATATTATTAAAATCATTAAGATTTATTTGAATTGTCTCTTTCATTACAATTAGCTTAAAACAGTACATTTCCCCCTTTTCCTTATTATCAGAATGCAAAAAGCTCCTGATTAACGTAATGTAAAAACAATCACATTTTATTTAATTAATTATGTATTATTTTATATTGTTATTCATACATAGTACATACATTGTGGCATTTGTAGCACTGCCTTTAATTATTATGAAATCAAACACCTGGATGATGTTACAGTGCTGGTCAGGCAATAAACTGAAACCCAAAACAACAAATTCCTGTATTGATTTCACTTTCTCTACGCTGCAAAAAAAAAACGTTTTTCTTTCAGTTTTCTGGTGAAATATTTGTGACATTATTTGTATGATAATCAAGTACAAAAACGAATCAATGTTATAGCCTATGATGAAATGTATAATCAGTATGTTATTCTAATGTTGATCTAGCTTACTGCTAGTCTCATACAGACAAACTAACACACAGAATAACATTATAACTTTCAAAACACTCAAATGTAGTTGTGTAGACCAAGTTAAACAGCGCTGCGTTACCTCACAGGTTTCATTAGGTCTAATAAGCTCACTGGCGGCCTTACCTATGTTTCACCCTTCAAGGGGGGCCCCGACAGACCAGCAAAATCCCATTCATTTTCTCCGTTTTCAGCCATAATGTCTAAAGTAAACCATCCAAGGTCGATTGACCACGAGAAGTTTTGAAACGAACGTTTCTGGGCCGGGTTTCCCGATAACGATGTATCTTATGGCGCTTTTCCACTACACAGTACCAGCTCGCCTCGGCTCGGCTCGGCTCGACTCGACTCGCCTTTGTTTGGTTTTCCACTGTGTAAAAGTTGTACCTGTATCTGCTTTCGGGTACTTTTTTTCGTACCACCTCCGGCGAGGTTCTAAGCGAGCTGAGGCGAGCTAAGGCGATACTAAAATGTGACGTGAAAACAATGCCGACTGCTGATTGGTCAGAGAGAATCGTCACTATTCACTGCGTCATCATTGCACGCACCAGATTGAGTATCCAGAATAACCCCGCCTTTTTAAAATAGTTTAGCCAGAGATAGTTACTAAACTTACTACTATTATTATGGCAACTCGGAAGAAGTCAAACGAGGAGGTGCAGACATTCCTTTGTTTGGTTGCCGAAGAGAGGATCCAGCGAGAGCTTGATGGGGCAACGAGGAACGAAAGGCGTCGCTATGACGACCGGGTACTATTTGTGGCGATACTTTCTGCAATGGAAAACGGAACGAAAAGCGAGCCGAGTCGAGGCGAGCCAAGGCGAGTCGAGTCGAGTCGAGCTGGTACTGGTAATGGAAAAGCGCCATTACTCTCTACATGCAAGGTTACGAACGCTTGTCGGAATTCCACGAGCGTTTCACAAAAATGCACGTTACGTGACCGCGCTAGAATGCGTTAAAAATATATATATACAACTATACGTTATATAACTATAAATAGACGTTATTTAGTTATATATAACTAAATAACGTCACTAGCAGCTTGTAATTTATTGTAAAAAATCCCCATGTTTTCGGTGCTGATGTTGTGGTGACGCAAACAAACATCATGTAACATGTAACATGTAAGGGTGGCACTGCCAATAAAGCACCTAAAAGTTGTCACAAAGTACCGGCAAAAGTAATGATTATGAATATGTCGAATATAGCAAGGAGACATTTTAATTGTTTATAAACAAGTGTTTTCTGTGTCACTGTCGCCTGCAAAGATGAAGTTGACTAGCTGTATGCTGATCGTGATCTTCGCAGTAGTGAACGCGCCAGAGAGAAATGCACATTTCATACGGATTACATAAACAGAGAGCAGTCTGTTTTCTTTCGTTTTGAAATGTTCTTTTTAGAAGTAGACATTTTAGATATATTTCTCAGGTCTGTGAGGCAAGTAGGCTACCTTATATGCTGAGTTTTGGTTAATTTATGAGAAAAGCTCCAGTTCACGCGCCGGCACCTCCGTGTCGTGATTATATAGCCCATCTGCTATATTTACTTCTTATTTATTAAATCCAGGCAATTGGTTGATGAAACATTGATTAAAATTAAGATACAATTAATACAAAACGAAATTCCCTTTAAAGAAAGGCTTTGTGCTTTCTGTTTGAGGTCTCTGTGAAAGTTTTAAAGCAGTCTTTTAGTGCCGCCTTCAGAGCACTCACGTCCGTAACGGATTCCCAATTTTAAAGAATTGATCCTCAACTAGTTTTGTGGTGTAGGTCTACGTATTGTATAATGTTAACTTCCAACGTTAAACGCTGTATAATTGTATATATTTTTAATCAAATAAGGTTGGATTATTTATATGTTGAGCTGCCTGTTCATGAAGCTGAAAGTGCACATAATAAAATAATATACAATTGATGCAAACCAACAGGAATTCTTGCCTTTTCTGCTGTATGTTTATGTTTTATGTGGGTAGGGCCCCATATTAATTATTGAAACGGGCCCCCAGATGCTTAAGGCCGCCACTGAATAAGCTGACCTGTGTGAGCATTAATATTGCACTTGCGGGTAGTTCAGTAGAATGAAATTCGCGTGTGGCGCTGATATTAGCAATCGTGCCCTGCTTCATACCACAGTCATGTTAAAAACATCAATGTTAAAAACATCAATCACTCATCCATAAACATTATTAGATCCATCAGCATGAAGACAAGTTCCATAATTCCGCTTATCATCCGCGTCATCAATCTACGCCTTGTTATTGTAAGAGGTTAGCGACCCCTAGCGGCGAAAAAAAAATACATATTGTAGCTTTAAGCTTTTACAAAATACATACATTGTGGCATTTGTTGCACACCACAGCCTTTAATTATTGAAAACAAAAAAACGCCCGGATTCATTACAGTAATGCATTACGGTAATGAGAATGCATTACGGTGATGAGGTTTTTTTTCACAAAGAATAATGTTTCTTGCGGTTTTGTGATACAATGCTTTACATTAATATTAACATGCTTTTGAAGGTGCATAAGTAAGACTTGCAATATTTAAGACACAATATTTAATGCGGAAAAAAAAGGTTGAGCAGGACTTGATTTTACCCATCAAATTGATTGGATTGAGAAAAGTACCTTTTTAGGAAAGTTTGGAAGGGTAGGACTGAAAAAAAAGAAATTTGATGATGTAATTGAAAAGCAAAGTTGTTTCAGAGGCTGTACAAGTTGTAAATGCATAGATTTTGTTGGGAAAAACCCTGCTCCCATCATGTGCAGTAAGACCAATAATCAAATAAGTTTTAATTTCATGGTCACATTTTAAAATCTTAAATGGCTATCTGTCAATTTTTTTAAGAGTTTGTCCAAAAAAAAAAAAAAAGATTTTTCCTGTATGGGCCAGGGTTGCCAGGTCTGTTCAATAAAAGTAACCCAATGGCCAGTTAAAATAGCCTAAAAGTAGCCCAATGCGATTTTCTCCATCGCGCGGCCAGATTCTCCACTGAATGTGTATGTCTGTGGGGTTTCGGGGGTGTAGGAGAACTGAGATTGTTCTTACGGGGGTGGAAAATCAACCCGTGGAAAAAATGTACCCGCAGCAACAACTTCAGAGGGAAATCAGCGGATTTGGCAACACTGGTAAGGGGATACAGAAGAAGTACACAATTAAAAACACCCCAAAAATGCAAGAACAAATCTAGTCCTGAAGTAACAGGAGGTGATGTAAAAGAGAGGAGCGAGAGAGAGACTTTGTAGTAATTGAATGTTATTATGTAGGAGAGGTCCGCGCACCCCACTGAGAGAATCCCATTAGTGGCCAGTGAGATTTAATCGCCATGTATGAAATTATTAAAAACCTCAGTGAATCGCTCTATTCCGCCCTGTTAAGTGTGATTCTGCGGTCACAAGTGGACCGCGGGGAAACACTGCGGACTGTGTCTATACACACTCAAATGCAAACTGGAGATAAATATGAGACTCACATACTCGCAACACACACAAAACACATGAGTGTGCTGTCTGCCTTTGCGTACGTTCCCATAGCAACCCATATCACACATTAACGAGAGATAGTGATGTCACCAAACGGTGGCAATGTGTGTTACTCATCAGTGCATGTTGTTCAAGCAACTGTTCTAGATAAATCTAGCAAATATACTTTGTGTTGCCTAAAGATACATTTGAATATGCATTAAACTCTGCAACCATTCATCTTTTAGATGTATCCATCTTAATTTATAATCCATATCTATAATCTATAATCCTTATCCTATCTAATAATTCCCTATACTGTTATTTACATTACTGTTTTGTTAATTGTTCTGTTTTATAATTTTTTAAGTAATTGATTGAGTGATTTAAAGTCCCCCTGTAGTCAATAACTATATCCCTTAAAACTCACCAAAATGACATATTTAAATGTTTAAATGGGGGGGGCATTAATTTTATTTTTTTATTTTTAAATCCTACTGACCACAAACTTTTGAACAGTAGTGGATTTATATCGGAGCAGGAACGTTTAACGTTGTCATATCACTGGAATGGCTGCAAAAGTATGTCTGAGCATCGAACTATGGTTATGTTTCCAAACCAATAAAAATAACACAATTCAACAACAACTAGTTAAATGGCACACAGTGAGCCTGACTATGTAGTTTATTAAATTCACTTGGCAATGTATTGTGCATGTAAACAGACAGACAGCACAGATGTGTATCAGTGTAACAGTCGACGGGAGACCAAGAAAACAGAAAATCTCTTATAGTGTTTGGAATTGAAGGAAAATTGAGCGTAGCAGCCCCATCATTCGGTGACAATTTCAGGGCTTTTCCACTTGTCAAAAACCTGACGACAAAACAGCAGCCTCCGATACGCTGGGTTACACCTCAAACAGAGCTCAAAAAACCTGCCCAACAAACCCTACTGCATAAAACGAAAAGTATATTTAAAGGGACAGTGCACCTAAAATTCAAAAATCATCTACTCATTCGAACCCTGTATGAATTTATTTCTTCAGTGATGCACAAAACAGACTTGCAATGAAGCAGTGGTGGCTTGTGGGTTTTAAAATAGAGGAGGCACACTAAATTCAAACGAATATCACATAATTCACACGTCTCTACGATGATTGTCTGATATACCAAAGGAGGCTAGCCTCCTCTGTATTTTTTCTCAACACTCTTAACTGCTGAAATTGAAATACTCAATGGTAATTGACTAATTGTCCCATTAGACTCACCCTAGCACAGTTTTCCGAATGGTTGTAACTACATCGGTAGATGTTACAGTAGTGAAATTACAAACAAGAAACACACACTCAGGAGCATGAAATGAAATTAATAACTGGACATTTTATTAAATTGTCCTTCCATTTTTTACCCTTAAAATGTTGGGAAGGCTGTCCCGTTCCTCCTCTGAAGAGCCGTAACTGCAATGTGGTGCACAAGTCATGTGGACACTTTTATAGTGCTTTTTGGAGCTTGACAGCTCCAGTCCATGGACAGTTACGGTTTAATTTTTAGGTGAACTGTTGTTTTAACGGCTATAGCAGGCACATAAAAGATGAGCATCTTGACAAACGGTTCTCAGTCAACACTGTCATTTAGAATAACGCGGCCAACACCATTGACAAAAACATCAATACAGTTGGCAGTTTACACTCATTCTCTGTAGTTGATGGTAAAACAATGAGGCAATCCGTTGTGTGAGATCTCAGTTAAATTTTCACCTCTACACAATCATGCCACGGGCAACATGCACACATGCACACACTCAATCACTCTCTGCAGGTCAGAAACGGGCTAGTTATTGGTCTGTAATTATTTTTTCGCATCTGCAAATTTGCATCAATAGGCACAAGGGCACATTTGGTAGAGGGGTTGTGATTGGTTAACAGAAATTAAGCTGTAGCTCACTTGCAGTGTAGAAATGGTCCATGTCCAGAATAGCATACTAAACCGTATGCAATTTAAATACAATTTCTTCAGAATGCAGTATGTTCTGTATATATTCTTTATGTATAGAATATCCGGGAAAGTCTGCGGCATTTACTAAATTTAGGAGTGTGTAACCGGAACACACTGCTTGGAATACTGTATTATACGCAATACTCTCAACTTGACCTTACCTTTCTATTATAACATGTGATAACATGTGATCTGGAAGTAACATCAGACACGGTTTTAACGTCTTTTTTTATCTTGTATTTGATTGGACTGATTGAACTTTTATACATAAAATTTAATTAAAAATGCAAAATAACCTTTCAATTTCAACAATAATAACTGGATGCTACTATTTAAGGTAAGACACTAGTACATGAAAACAATTGTCTTGCTTGTAGTCACAAATCTGAGATTTTTGGCTAATTTGCTTCATTAACATCATCTTTTAGAATTCAGACTAGAGAAAATAAAGCATCCAGAATACATACAAGTGTTAATTCTATTACACTTTCTCCACTTCACTAACACTAACATACTCCAAAATAATACGATTTTACAGAAGGGTTTGTTCATAAATCCTTTGCCTACTTTACATAACATGTTATTCCTAAAACATAGTGAAAAAAGACTGTTGATACTTTTCTAATTTATGGAGTGATTAAAAGATAATAAATCCCCTCTGTAAAAACATTTGGCTCTAATGTCAACAAAATTCAACAAGAATTTTGAACCTGGCTTCATACAATGTTCGGATTCCTGTTCTACAATGTATTGACTTGTTAATTTTGAACAAAAATGTAATAATAAGAGTAGTACTAGGCTGTATGTACTGTACATTATGAGCAGTATTATATTTTGAACAAAGCCAGCCCTAAATATACCAACTGTCTCATTATAATTCACATTCATTTAGTTTTTTAATATATGCTTACACACACTCGCATGTGTACGTAACCCACTTGGACACACCACTTAAGACTGGTAAACAATCTCTGGTTCACTCAAGCCTAGCAGCTACACAGATGAGACCCTACCACAAAAAAAACGTACAATTAAACCAAGCACTGCTGAATATCACACATAAACTGGAATACATCATAATGGAAGGTCAAATAATGAGAAAATACAATGAAACTTAAAATTAAACCGTGAAAAAATATAAATCCAAAACTTTTACTTAACTTTTTGTGTAAAAAAGTGGTCAAAGTCCAAATATATTTCTAAATTCATTGTTCAAAAAAACTTTAAAATTGCTGGAAAAAAAGCAAAGCAACAATGACAACAACCAACATTCTCGAGGTTTGTTTAACTCCATTGGAGAATCAGAATATAATTCATGAGAAAACTGTTGCTTGCAACCTTCAAAAAATACCCACATGTCTCATATGTCCATCTTGCAGCCTTTGGCTGGTTGAGGCCGGGGCGTAATGTCTCACATTATGAATAAATGAGTCAGAAGCCTGACGCAGACTTTGCTAACGGCAACAAGGCTAACAAGAAAGACTTGTTCCAATCTGAGAGGAGTCTAAAGACTAAATACATAAAACATAATATGGTGTGACATCGATTCAAAAAGTGAGACATGTCAAACTGAATAACTTCAGCACACTAGACTGAATAGACACAGTATTACATCAGTGTGCCATTCCAAATAATGGAGGAAAAAATAGTTTCTTCATTAGTTAGTGATTGGAAATTATATGAAACTAGATTTTCCCCTAACTTTTCTCATCAACAGTCACAATGAGAAAAAAAATCTGGGCTGTTTACAACAACTTGAGCTGGAAATAATTTGACCATACATGTTATTCGTTGTTGATTAATACAAACAAAGGACATTAACAGCAAAATTACACTTTCATATCAGAACAGATCAGACCAGTTAGGAGTTCATTGATGAGGAAAACAAACACCTTGATTGCTTTACTGTGGCTAAATGTGGAAACCATTAAAAATCCAGCAATGACGCCAAAACGTTGTCATCCTACTTGTGACCAAAACATAGCCACCAAAAAATATATATTTTTCAAATTTCGTCCTAAAATACCAACAACACAATACCAAGCACCTTACATATCCACAGTAAACTGAAAAACTAGAGTCACTCGTTCAAGGACAATAATGTTTAGGCTGGATGTTAAGGATCATGTCCGGACAGGTGATCAAAAGTTTTGTAAAGGGGCACTTCTATATGAAATAAGTTACAGTCCAAAAAGACTCTATAACATCAGTTATTCAAAATAACAATAAACACGTATAGCTTGGTGACGGAGCAGGGAATCATGGGAGTTGTCATCTTCACTTCCACGGTCGTTTTGCTTTATGGGGTTATCGCTGGTGACAGAACCCGTGGCAAACGATAATGAATAATTGGGGTCCATCACAAAAGTGCAAAACAAACAACTGTGGCTTGTTACCAGCGATTCAACTTCGACGCTAAAATATTACATTGTTCTAGTGGCTTTTGGATATTTTAATGCAAAAATCTTACATAGTACCTTTAACCTTCACAGTTTCATCCCAGTGACCTGAAGAAAAAGTGTTCTGAATTTACATGATTAATCTTGTATATCAGTCCCACATGAACAAATTAAGTTAAAGTAACATTAAGTAATTTTTAAGTGAGTCAATTTAGTAGTATCAAAAAGATTTTAAATGGTTCCCTATTTTGTGTCACGTGACTGAATTATAAGATTGTACCAGCTAGATCACAAACTATTAGCTAACATTAGCACATGTTAGCATGCTAAAAGGGTAAATAGTAAATGCTCAAAGCAAATAACAAAGCAGTCATGGCATGCGCTGTACCAGTCCACAGCGAAGCAAATGCTTCATTCTTCTCCACAATGCGAACAAAGTATAATTTAAATGGTTCTAATAATTCCAACATAATTGAACATTAAACACTATTAAACACTATCAAGTCTGCCCCTTTTCTCATCTTGCTCAAAAACACATAAATGAACACTTAATTTCAACAGTTTTACTCTCCTTATTAAGTCCCAAAGAAAAGCATGCTGGTACTATGGTTTCAGCAAACATCATTTTCAAGTAATTGATTGGTTCACATTCGCCCTAAATAATTTTTTCTAGTAGATTGCACATTTAAGAGATTTACGTTAATTGAAAGCAAAGATCGCAAATAATATTGAGTAAATTGGACAATATGTGTTTTCCCATTTCCATCAGGGATGCAACTATAGTCTACATACCTCTCATATAATCAGCAACATGTCTTGAACATATCATATTAAGGTAACACTTTATTTTGATGGTCCCTTTTGAACATGCTGTTGACTATAAGTAACTTTGCAACTACATGTCAAATAACTTTCAGTCGAGTATTAGCAGATATTAAAGGAATAGTTCACTTCAAAATAAAAATTCTGTCATTTACTTGTCATCCTTTGTCTTCAGCAGAAGAAAGGTTTGAATACAGGTTTGAAACAAATTGAGGGCGAGTAAATGATGGCATAATTTTCCAATTAAAGTGAACTTTTCCTTTAACCAGACAGTCTACTAACTCTTTATTGTTGATGGTCCTCTAACAGACATTGTACGAACTATAAGTAACTTATGTCAACTTATTCTAACCCTACCAGTCTACTAATACTCTACTAATACTCTAAAGAGAGTTAGTAGACATGTAAGTGTAACTTATAGTGAACGGAATGTGTTAAAGGGACCATTCAAATAAAGTAAAAACCATATTAATATGTTCACAAATTAAAACAATTATATTCATAAAATATTGCAAATTAAATATTATATTTAATTAAATGTACCATTAACATTAGATAATATATTAAAATTAATATTATACAAGATTTCTACAACATCCTGATCGATTAAAAATGTTCTGAGACACAATCTGAGTACTTTCAGGTTTGCTATCCGGTGAGGCACAAACTCTTGATAAGCATCTCGCATAAACCTACAGCAATCATCCTGTATTAGATCAGCGGAGGGAAGTTGAAATATAAAACTTGTAATGGAGACTGCATCATTTCAGCAAATCACATGATTCCACCACCAGTCATTTCACAACAGCAACAGATATGAAATTATACCGTGTGTTTATGCAATTAGAAGCTGCAGTAAAAATCAACCACCAGCACAATCTTAAAACAGCATTTTTAACCCAGACTGTGGAACTCCCTAGCAACAAGAAACGACACAATTCACTCTTTCTCACTTCAAAACGCTCTCAAGGCTATAGCCAAAAATCCAGCTTTATTCCTTTTTCTCCCTCCCTCGGTTCGTCAGCGGCACGCGTGGTCCTACGAGTGTCCGGTCCACGTGAAAGACTGTGAGCCAGAGACTTACCATGAGGGATTACAAACACAAGTGTGTTTGTGTCGGATCCTAATCACATAATGGATATGGCATTGCACAGGACGCGTACATCAGCCCAGGCCTTCCGCTTTACACTATAAATAACAGATCTATCACAGACAGAAGCTCACAATCACTGGCCATTTGTCTTCAAACTCTTGCTTGATACCTGGAAAGTGAGCTAAGCAGCACTAAACCTTGCCGTTGAACATCCAAGGGGAAAAACTGTGAGTCAGTCGCATTCGAGGCATGGCAAATGTGTGTGTCACGCTGATCTGATTAGGCAGACAGGTTGTAGACATGCACACTAACACAAAGGAAAGCGGGAGTTGACATATACTGTGATCTATGAAGAACAAACTGAATCCTGGAGGCTTTGCACGTGCACGGATTACATATTTAAACTGTCGTCCGGGATTTCGATGAAGCATTTCGGTTTACAGAGGGCCGTTGGACACTTTATTCTGTAATTTCTGTAATGTCTTTCAAACAACTTCGTGATTTTTAGTGGATGAAGTCAGTTCCACCAGAGTCTGCATTTTCTTACATTTATCTATTATTTTAGTCAAATGTTTTAAAAGGAGTGCTTGTGCAATCTTTAAAATAAACTTTTGTATTTTGTGTAACACTCTTTTTTTCGATAGTCCACTTTAGACATTCTACTAACTATAAATAACTTTGCAACCACATGTCAACTAACTGTCATTCGAGTATTAGTAGACTGTCTGCTTAATATCTGCTAACTCTTTATTTTAATGCTCCCCAACAGATATTCTACTGACTATAAGTAACTTGGCAAATACAAGTCAACTTATTCTCCTAACCCGAACCCTAACACCTAACAGTCTACTGACAGTCTACTAATACTCTAATGAGAGTTAGTTGACATGTAGTTCTAAAGTTACTTATAGTAAGTAGAACGTCTAAAGTGGAACCGTATTTTGTATCTAATGAAGTGCAATTCACACATTTTTAAAGTGCTAAAATTGTCACTGAAAAACATTGCAAATAAATGCAATGAAACACTGAACTTTGAGCTGATTGCATAATCTTAATTATCAGAAAACATATCTCATGTTCCCATTAATGGCAGAATAACTATACCAAGAAAACAAAACTGATCAAACCATCATTATTCAAACAGACTGCTCTGTGTATTGGATCTTGACTATAAAATACCAACAATCACCTCATTTCAGCTCCTATCAACACAAACATGTTCCCAACACAAGCACTATATAAGCATCTTCTGCTGGAGAGGTGATAAGAAAACAAACGCAATTGTATTATTTGAGGGTGGGAGTTGGGCAGAAACAGCAGTTGCATCACTTTCTCTTTGCAGTGATTTGGTGGTTCCTGCGGCCACACGCTCCACATCTACTGTCTTATTTTATGGAAAATTTTATACAATATTATACAAAAACATTTATTTTAAAAAATAGAATAAATAATCTGTTATATATAAATGACATCAAAATAGATATGAAACATTTACTATTAATAAACAAAATATGAAATAAGTATGCAAATATATGTAATATAACTATGCAGGGATTCTACTTTATGAATTTGTTAATTATCAATATCTAACGACAAACGCAGAAAGCAGTAATTTAATGAATTGATCACTTTCAGGGATGGCATCATCATACACCTGTAAACCCTTATGGCCACAGGCTAATGAAAATATGAAGGTGTAGATCATGGTGATACCTTGCCGTCAGTTATTCTTAGAAAAGTTCAAGCTATTGGGCAGGTAGTTATTAGCATTTGTGCATCAATGCATGTAAAACTCAAGTGTACAAGACAAGTTCATAAGCACGCATTCAGATCCCGATGCTGCAACACACCCGAGCTGAAGGTTGCAGATACGATTTGTTACTGAACACAGAAACAAAATCAATGACAGAAATGCATCCACCTGTCCATCATGCACATAAACAAAATATAACCAACACACACAACATCAGACAAATCAACACATGCTGATCTCTCTTACATGGAGATTATAATGCAATAGCAAAAGAAACAATTTCAATGTCTGAATGAAAGCACAAACCTGTCTGTCCTTTCCCGAGGGTCTTTTCTAAGCGGTATGGTCCCACGTAATTGGCATGAGGGGTAGAGCTATTTTCTTTCCCAGACAATGACATGTTTCCCGTCTAAACACACTTCACGCGGCGTTGCAGTTCTTGGGATACAGCAATCCTCTTATAGCTGGCTGCACCGGAGGACGCGCTTTACTCCAATTTAACGCTGTCTCTTTTGGTTTCTCCGGTCCGTTTCAGACCGAGAATCTGTGGTTAAGGTGGGGAAAGGGATCTTTTAATGTGTCCTCTCCTTTCCTTCTCACGGGGATGAACCGGGCGGCTTAAGAACCGACTGGCATCGCGGGACCTGCACAGCTTGTGTCCGCCTGTGCGGCTTCTCTCTCTCTCTCTCTCTCTCTCTGTGGAGTCAGTGACCAGTGCGCGAGCCAGTGCGTTACTACGGGGAAGGCGAGCTCATTAATATTCATAAGTTAAGCTTTCGCTATTGGATAGTGACCGAGGAACGTCAACAGGACCATTAATATTAAGAAGGCAGTTTTTTTTATTGAAGACCAAGAAACTAATGAGCCAAATTTTAAAAGAAATAAATAAATAAGAATGAAATACATTTGTAAATCTGTACGCTAAATAAATAAGTAAATAAATATATGTGTATGCAAATTCAAATAATAAACACAATTTGGGAAATGTTTTTTAGACAATTATGCATTTTAACACAAGTTTGTCCTGTGTTAAATTTTTAAATCAACATATTAAGTATTTTATCCTGGAAATATGCATTACATTTATTTACTTTCATGGTTTACAATTGGTAAGTTTGCTTTAATGTAGGCTACTGTAGGCTACATAAATTTTACTAAAGAAGTTAAGCCTTCGCCATTGGAGGATGGACACGTGACATCATCAAACCCTAATTCATATTAATGAGATGTGCCTTTACCGTAGTAGGATTGGTGGTTCCGCGTGTAGAGGCTGGTCCGCAGCGCTTAATTCTGATTGACGGAGAAGCTCGCCAAGCGCGAGAGCGTCTGAGTGCCGCAACCACAGGTCTGACCGCTGGCGCTGAGTGTTCTCTAAGAGCAGGTGATTGTAAAATCATTGCTCTCTCTCTCTCTCTCTCTCTCCCTATATATATATATATATATATATATATATATATATATATATATATAGATAGATAGATAGATAGATAGATAGATAGATAGATAGATAGATAGATTATTGACTATTCTTTTATTATTCGCCACTTTTTTCTGCAGTGATCTACATGTAACATATGTAAAGAGAAACAGGTTGCGGTGTATCAGTGACCTTCTCATAAAGGTTTCAGTGCTGTGTTCACTGAGCAGAGTGTGTTGGCCAGGACCTTAATTTCACAACCTACTGATCTCAGACCTGTGTGAGAGTGGGAACAGGTGCTGGAGGTGCAGCCGCCAATGACACGCCTCCCCAAGTGTGACAGACAGGACCCTGCTTTTGAGAAGCCCACGGCTGTGCTGGAGAGGATCTGACTGTTCACCGCAACACACAGCATTGCATTACATATCCTGTGGATATAGCCTACAGTACTGTACCACAACACATGCTACGGTGTAACTCAATACACATCAAGGTACTTCTTCTGCTGCTGTACTGTGAAATTTGAGACACATTAACAACAGTTTGAAACTAAATATCGTGAACAAAAAACATTCCTGTTCGTCCTCAATAGAGAACTTGATGTTCTCCTTTTTATTTTTGTCCTCGGGTCCATATTTCTTAATATAAGATTGCAAACCCCAACACTAGCACATACTTTCAGATAGGAACTTAATTAAATTAAATAAGTTCAATATAACAAGTTCCTATATACAGTTTACTGCCATGTTGCCATTTTCACATGACCTGCATTTTAAGTTGCGTCACATCCTTGCTATCGGCAAGTCCTCACCCGTGGCCTGATGTGATAGTAAAATGTCGACTCACAAATTTTTACAGAAGTGGTAAACCGTCACAGTGTTTCTCACAAACTCTTTCATGAATACTAGGGATTTGGACATTCTTCATGAGTACTGCATTTACTGCTGTAAAGGCACCTTTACAGTCTTAAGGCTTTTGGGTATTCATGCAACAAGCTTTATACATCTGCCTTTAGGGATTTTCTGCCATTCTTTTCTTCCTCTCAAGCTCTGTCAGGTTGGATATAGGGACTGTCGTGAAGGGCTATTTTCAGGTTTCTCCAGAGATGTTTGATTGGGTTCAAGTCTGGGTTCAACTGAGGTTCATCAGACCAGCGAATCTTGTCCTTTAGCTACTTTCATGGCTTGGTTTTTTCTCTAATATGTAGCTGGTAGACCATTTACTATTTCCACGGACAGTCACGTATGCAGATGATACAACATTATATAGAGGAAACAAGACTTCTTGGAGTTATCTTAGACAGCAGGCTGAAGTGGTCAAAACAGATAGATAATATGGTAATAGTTTTGGGAAGTTTTGAGTTTAGTTTTGAGGTCTGTGTAACGCATTGATCCAAGGAAGATGTAGAAGGAGATAAGGTATTAACACAGGGTTTATTTAAACAACACAGAACAAGATACTTACTGTGCAACACAGAGTGCTACACTGTAAAGAGATTGCTGTAAATTTTACAGTAACTCACTGGCAGCTGGATGTGTGTGTAAACAGCCCCTAAAGGTGATGATACACAGGGCAACTTTTTGAGCAATGTTGCTGGGCAATCTTGCCAAGCCATTGTTGCTTGGGCACTTTCCCAATGAAAATGGGCAATACATTTCTGTCTGGATAATTTAGATCGGTCGTGGGCCGATCTAAGATAGATCTCATCTATCTTATAGATCTATCTTAGATCTATCTTAGATCTGTCTCATCTGGTTGCCCGTTGACGGCAACATTGCCCAGCAACATTGCTCAAAAAGTTGCCCTGTGTATCATCACCTTAAGAGATGTGCATTTCACAAATTGGGCAAACAATGGTTCTTAATTATTTAGATTACTGTCCAGTGGTGTGATAGAGTGCATCAAGTAAAGACTTGGAAAAATTACAATTAGTCCAAAATGGAGCCGCATGACTCGCTTTAAACTGTAATAGAGGGGCTAATATTATAAGAATGTACAAATCTTTAGGTTGGCCACTGGTGAAGGATAGGACAATTATCTCCCTGCTTTGTTTTATAAGAAATATTTCAGTGTCTACAGTTTCTAATGTCCTGTACGGGCAACTTTTATATAGCAGTACTAGTAATAATTTTAATACCAGACAGGCATCACAGGGATGTTTTTTTCTTCCTGTTTCAAAAACCAATGCAAAGCCACGGCCTGTAATGTGTGGAATGAAAATATGTAATGACTTGCCATCGGATATTGCATGAGGTTTAAAATATCTTTAAAGGAATACTTAATGGCACAATATAGTAAATTGTTAATTTTTATATTTGTAATAATTTTGGGGTTTGTATGTTTTATTGTTTATAAGGCGGTAGATCCTTCTCCTATTTAGCACCTAAACTTTGGAACAGTCTTCCTAACATTGTCCGGGAAGCAGACACACTCTGTCAGTTTAAATCTAGACTAAAAACAGATCTCTTTTACCTGGCATTCATATAGAACATTATACATTTTTATTATTCAAATCAGTTAAATGATTATTAGGCTGCATAGATTAGGTCAGCCGGAACCGGGACACTTCCTATAACACCTGATGTACTCGTTACATCATGAGAAGAATGGCACCTTAGGCCAGCAGGACGAGGCCAAGGGCCGTGAAAGAATAGCACGAGGCCGGTGGGGTGATTACTAATGAGTGACACCTGCGCGACGCACCGATCTCGTATCTCTCACGGAAGAGCGGAAGCATAAAAGGAGGAGCAACGACTGTGGAGATGAAGACCGGTGCGTCGCACAGGTGTCGCTCATTAGTAATCACGGCACTGGCCTCGCGCCATTCTCTCACGGCCCTCGGCCTCGTCCTGCTCGCCACATATCTATACGCTAATGTTAGTCTTTCTGTTTATTCTGAGGTTTACTGAAGTCAGCCGGATCCGGGCCGTATCCAGATCAGATGTTGGACCTGCGCCTGGACATGACCACAACGCATCCCACATCGTCATGACAGCCATCGGCAATGATCCTCAACAAACTCGTCTCCATACCGGCGTGATGACTTCCAACCAGATGAACTGGATAAATAAACTGCATGTTCTGATCCAATCTGACTTCTGACCTGTAATGCTGCCTGAATCATAATCATACACTGTTCATTTGTTGGCCAGAGGAGAACTGGCCCCGACTGAGCCTGGTTTCGCCCAAGGTTTTTTTCTCTATTCTATCACCTAGGTAGGGGCTAATGGGCATCCAAATAAACAAATAAATAAATACTGAGAGGTGTGTGCCTTTCCAAATGATGTCCATTCAATTGAATTTGCCACAGCTTAACTCCACTCGAAGTGTAGAAACATCTAAAAGATGATCCAGCAAAATTGGTCTGCTCCTGAGCTAAATTTCAAGTGTCTCAGAAAAGGGTATAAAAGAAATTATTTCAGTTTGTATTTTTAATACATTTGCAAAGTTGTCACAAATCTGTTTAATACCTTGTCATGAGTCATATTTTATTTTAGCTTAATATTAATTTATCGAAAAAAAAATCCTGCTCACGCGTTACAATCCCAGTGATGGTTATGTTTAGAGGTGGACCTTCATGCTTATTTTGTCATAAAAAACTCTATGTTTTTGTATGATTCACACTATACACATTCATACAAAATCGCCACCTCGTTAAATATTTCTGATTTCTCATGAGATCGGGTTAGAACTCAAAAGAAGATATTTTGAAGAATGTTTCAAAGTTTTTGTTTATATTATTTTTATAAACTCAATGTATTCCAAAACTTACAAGCTCCAAAAAAAAGGAAAGGATTCGATGTAGGAACACATCCTTGGTAGCATCACAGTCACCAACACCCAACTCTCATATCACCATCCACAATAACAGTTCTCAGTGAGAATCTCCCTTTGAAGCATTGAGGAACATCTGTACATGTTGTGTCTAATCAAGTTTGGCAGTAAGTCCCTCGCTCCCCTGCATCACAACGACTGTGAAATTAATCAGAAGTCGCAGCAAGCAGTCGTGCTATTTACTGTTTACATGCTGATGGACGCAAACCAAATAAACTTGGTAAATAGTGTCCTCTGTATCTTTGATTTACAATTGCCCCGTTGTCCGTGCGTGAGCAACCAGGCGCGACGGGAATATTATACAGAGTTATGCTAATGAGATGTAGATGCACATATCAGATAGAAGGGTGAAACTGGAGAAATGGTTTGTAGATCTGAAGGGCAGGAAATGAATCAGCATGATACTACTGTATGTGAATGTCCGTTAAAGGTCTTACAAGCGCATGCTTTCTCGAATTTCCTACGTTTTTTAAATTGAGATGAGATGCCTGTTGTTATTCATATACAAACTAACATTTGTTACCACTACTAGCTATGATTTGATATGTGCTGTTTTGGAACATGAATCCACAAATTGCTGATTTATTGATATTATATTCAACAGTGATATAAAATATTGGAAAACCTACTTTGAAACTTACAGATTAATATCTTTTTAAATATAGAACTTTCTGAGATATAACAAAACCAATGACTGATAAATTTGTTTTTTAATAAATTAGCATATTTCATATGGCCTACTGCGTCAGTGATTATATGCATTGGGAACAGTTGCATAAACATAGCCATTATGTTAAGACTGTGTCTTAAGAACTATGACCAACTAGCCATAAATTAGGGGTAAACAGTCTTACTTTTGTTTTCAGTATCAAATTAGACCAATCTTTGTTTTATGTAAAAGTTATAAGCAGGGGAAAAAATGCTAACTTGTAAGACTAGTCTTTGCAGTTTATGCAACCAGCCCCAGAATAGAGTATAAAGAAGTGTTTGAATGTTTGAACTGTTTAAATTCAATCTGTTCATCATATAAAGGGATTGAGTCTCTTCAGAAAATTTTGACTAAACTGAACTTGATTCATATGGATTAGTTTTACGATATTTTATGAACTTTTACAAGCGTCAAAGTGGTAGTTGCGTATCTGTCAATAGAGGGTCAATAAGCTCTGGTGAGTAATTAATGACAGAATTTTAATTTTTGGGTGAACAATCCCTTTAAGATTAATTGATTGCATCAGTTCCATCTAATTGAAGATCGGAGTCACGCCGGTATGGAGACGGGTTTGTTGAGGATCAATGCCGATGGCTGTCGTGTCGATGAGGCCTTCACAGGGGCGAGTCTAGTTGACACAATCTCTGCTGAAACTTCAGGGTCACTTCAGTTGTGGTCATGTCTAGACGCAGGTCCACCATCTGATCTGGATACGGCCCGGATCCGGCTAATAACAGTAAACCTCGGAATAAACAGAAAGACTAACATTAGCGTAGATGCCATTCTTCTGATGATATAACGGGTACATCGGGTGTTATGTTAAGTGTTCCAGGCTCCGGCTGACCTAATTTATACAGCCTAACAATCATTTAAATTATTTGAATAATAGAAATGTATAATGTTCTATGTGTATTCCAGGAGAGATACACATGAGATGTGTTTTTAGTCTAGATTTAAACTGACAGAGTGTGTCTGCTTCCCGAACAATGCTAGGAAGACTGTTCCAAAGTTTTGGTGCTAAAAAGGTAAAGGATCCACTGCCAGCAGTTGATTTTGATATCTTAGGTATTATCAACTGGCCAGAATTTTGAGATCGCAATAGACGTGAAGGACTATAAAGCATTAACAGCTCGCTCAAGTACTGGAAAACTAAACCATTTAGTGCTTTGTAAGTAATCAGCCAGATTTGAACATGTATACAATGTTTAATAGGGAGCCAATGCAGTGTTGACAGAGCCGGGCTAATATGGTCGTACTTCCTGGTTCTAGTAAGAACTCTAGTGGCTGCGTTTAGGACCAGCTGTAGTTTGTTTATTATGCGTGCAGGGCAACCACCCATTACAATAATCTAGCCTTGAGGTCATGAATACATGAACTAACTGAACTAACATGAATACATGAACTAACATCAATCAAGTGTTAGACAGTATTCTGTGTTATTACTTGCAGGGGTTTTTGGTCTAATAGTCTATTCATAAGAATTTTGTGGTCGATGGTATCAAATGTGCTAGTATTCAAAGACCTAGGTGCCTGTATGGCTTTTTGCAGTTGAAATAGTTCAAGCTGGGTCATTCTAAACCCTACGTTAGAGGAATCCTGGGTTATCTTGCTTCACGTTTCACATTGCTCATAATAAACAGAGTTAACAATTGTGTTTACCCTGTACATTCCTGAACCCTGGGTTAACATTCTTATTTTCATATTTGGGTTGTCAGTGTCATTGACTAGACAAACTCAGCACACAACCAGTTTATATAAAGGCTCAAGCATTGTCTACATCCTCATAATGTTCTGCAGATCAAATCTTTCCTGAATGGACTTTTTGAACTATAAAGAAAAGAATGAAATAGTCTGTTATTCACTCCAGAACATATTAGTTCAAATTAAGCTTAAAGGTAAAAAAAAAAAAAAAAGGCTACTTAAAGCTACATACCCTCGCCGGCCAGTTTATTAGGTACACCTTGCTAGTACTGGGTCTGAACTGCTTTAATTCTTTGTGGCACCGATTCAACAAGGTGCTGGAAACATTTCTTAGAGATTTTGGTCGACATTGACATGACAGCATCATGCAGTTGCTGCAGATTTGCCGGCTGCACAACCATGATGTGAATCTCCCGTTCCAACACATCCTAATGGTGCTCTATTGGACTGAGATCTGGTGACTGTGGAGTTACTCATTGTCATATTCAAGAAACCATTTTGAGATGATGAGCTTTGTGACTAGGCACATTATCCTACTGGCACCCGGTGAGTTCATCTGCTGCAATCTTCGACGTGTTGAGCGTTCAGAGATGCTCGTCTGCAGACCTTGGTTGTAATGACTGGTTATTTAAGTTACTGTTGCCTTTATATTAGCTGAACCAGTCTGACCATTCTCCTCCGACCTCTGGGGTCAACAAGGCATGTTCTCCCACAGAACTGTGGCTCACTGGATATTTTCTCTTATTCGGACCATTCTCTGTAAACCCTAGAGATGGTTGTTTGTGAAAATCCCAGTAGATTTCCCAGCAGTTTCTGAAATACTCAGACCGTCTGGTCTGGCACCAACAACAAGGCCACGCTCAGTCACTTAAATCACCTTTCTTCCCCATTATGATGCTCAGTTTGAACTTCAGCAGATTGTCTTGACCATGTCTACAAGCCTAAATGCATTGAATTGCTGCATGTGATTGACCGATTAGATACTTGTGTTGACAAGAAGTTGACCAGGTGAATCTAATAAAGAAGCCGGAAAGTGAAAGTGTAAGTGTAGTGCGTATGTATATGCCTACTTCTATACTATATAGTAGATAAAAAACAGTATGTGACCCAAGTAGTATGTCCGAATTCATAGTATTCATAAATCAGTAGGCAAAAAGTACCCATATGACTTACAACTTCCAGCAAAAATGTTCTGAAGTGCTCTTTCGATGGACACATTACTATCCCATGAAGCCACAGGAGAGCATTACTATATATGCGATTTCAGACGAAGCATGTATCTTTCTTGCTTCTTGCTACTTTTTCAGCGAAGCCCTTATGAAATCAGCATACATTGTATCTGGCTGCCTGGTTGCCGGTATGACGAACCAATTCAATAGAATGAATAGGACTTTCCAGCTCCACATATTAGAGAAATTGTCCAACTTTACATGAGATAAAGAACCGTTAAATTTCTTTTGGTCAATTCACTAGGACGAATCAGACTTTCCATCTCTTCATCTAGGGCCATTTAAGATAAACCGATTCAATGGAATGAAACAGACTTTTCAACGTGACCGGTAAGCATGCTTGATTCTTGCCTCAACTTGTAATGCTACATACGTACTTAATACTATTTGACATAAAACTACTTTTCATCTTCTTACACTGATCTTAGATCAGTTGTACAAGCGTGCTGTGGCTTGGATTCAGGTAGAAGAAGCTGGTACAGATTCGGTGTGAACAGAAGGAGAGTGTGATTAATTGAAGGATCAGCGGCAAACAGGGAAACCCATTATAGCCCATCTGTAAGCATTTAAGAGCTGGAGTCAACAGAGATGCTGAGAGCCTCTTTTGCTTTATTTCTCATGCTCTCTGGCAGACTGGCCAGCTCTTCTACACTGAGAACAAGCGGGCAGAAGAAAAGAGAATTGTAGGTCAGTCTTCTGTGGTGCAAAAATCAGAAGTTATTGTCACTGATGCCTGTGGAGAACTTAAGTATGATTCATTAAAGTAAGAAAAGAAAAACGAGAATGATGAAATATACACCTGTCATACCAGGGAACATTACAGACAATATTCACACTTCATATTTCTGATGTTTGTTCCCCAGAGATCCTTTTGTTGTGCTGAAATAATATTGTAATCACGGCATGAAATGATCTATAAGGCAGGGATTTTCAAACTGGGGTTCTTGTACCTCCAGGAGGCCGCAGGAAGATGCTAGGGGTCCATGAAAAATTTAGAGAGAGAAAAATATAAATAATACCAAAAAGAAATACAAAAGAATAACTAAAAAGGCCTATGTTTTTTAGCTTGTTTACTGGTTGTATCGTGATTTTCTGTAAAGGTGCTGTGGAACGATATATAATGAAAACTATACAGATACATTTGATTTTAAAATGTTTCTCTTATATAACCCAAATCTAATGGGTGGAAAATAACGAAATTCTGTAATGCTCAACTCAATACGAAGCATATATTTTCCAGATTTAATCATTTGTTTTGGCTTCAATACAATAACACATAGACATCATTCATTTAATTTATATCACACTAAATAATTTTCACACACTGTATAAATATTCTTTATAATATTTAGTTGACTTTATATTTTAGGAAGTGGGTAGCTCGCATACGATCACCGTATTTGGATGTTCTTAGTATTTCCCATATTGTAAAGAGTGTTGGCTCATGTTTCAGCAGTGTTGAAGGAACTCAGACACAGCCAGAGCTTCTTTTCGTGTCATGTTATTAGATTAGTGAACAGAAACTGATTTATGTGGCATGTCAATTTAGCCACAGGTTTGTTTATTATACATTGCTGGGTCAGGTTTAAGTGAATTTCTGTGTGTGACAGTGTGTTTGTAGAGACAAAGGGTGAACGGACAGCCTAATGGGCACAAATATGACACCTGATACGTTTCAACCGCGCACACATGAGAGAATGATTGATCATACAGACCACAAAACATTCTCTGGCTGTTGTAGCAGCTTTATAGTGGCTTGCAGAAATACATACCATCTCACACACACACATATAACAGCTTGAATATATACATCCTTTGGGACATACAATGCATTGCATGGACAAATAAGTAAATGCAACAGCATACCGCCACCTTCTGGGCATTTAAAGATCACTGCATTTTACTTGTCATTGAATTTCACATATGAATGAAAGCATCACATAAATTACCCAGATATGTACCTTTAGATTTTGATTAGGCATGCATTTCCCCCTTAAAAGAAGTGGTACCTTGATAGAAGACCGTAATATCATGGCACAATGGTACTGAATAAATAGCACATTCATGTATCATGTTATTTACAAGGTATTTTTAGGGTACATGTTCAAAAAAGTATGATATTAGCATTGTATCATATAAAAAAGAACGTAATGTCATAGTACTTTTTTGGTCATCCAAAACAAACATTGGATTGTTTTGGACCTCATTCATGCTGATTACTTGAAGTATAGAATAACAATTAAAGATTATACAATAAAAGATTATACACATTCTGAAAGAAAAATTGGGGTCTGCTTGTCTACGCAAACAATGCTAAGGTGCTAATGTGCAGTTGCTAAATGGTCCTGAGTGTTTTTAGTGTGTTGCCATGCGGTTACTATGCTATTCAGGGTGGTTGATTCCTACAGTAGATACTGGCTAATTTTATGTGAAATATGATCACTTAGAAAATACTAACAAGTTTTCTTAACAAGCTGCACAATTTAAGGTATTCATTGTCTGTGGCATAGTGTGATTAAGTTATTGAATGTGTCTGAAATCGCTCGCGTACTCTACGAGTAGGTACTTCTTTTGAATAAGTAATTACTTTGCAACTGTTTAAAAATATGTTCTATATAGTATGAATGTAATCTAAACGTTCCACTTTCTTCATGTTGTCATTGTCACGTGACCTATCAGTGTCAGTTGCACTGCTTCACTGTCATTCACAAATCATGGCCCTGTGGGATAGTACAGGATCCATCAGATGCCCACTTCAGAATCTTGTTGGAAGTAATGAGTTATCCGGGTATTTTTTGCATATACTGTTTAATAAATATTGTAGATTCAGACATACTGCTGTTTCACATACTGTTTTTCGCCTATATAGTAAGGAAGTATGCACATTTGGATGCAGGCTTTGGCTTGAGATGCTAATGTTAAGATTAACATTGTTTGCAGTCAAACAGAGACGTTGGGGGTGTTTCAAATAATTAGGTTTGCTGTGTATAAATAATTACAGGTTGTGTGCTACACTGAGGAAACAACTAGAAAACACTACAATAAAAATCAACTGGAGTCGTTAATTAGTCACTAATTACATCTCAAATCACTACGTTGCCTTTGTTTCTCAACACCTTAGACCCGCCTTCCTCAGCTGAAATCTGATTGGTTCTCACTGTTGATTGACAGTTCAGCCTAGCCTTTCTTTGAATAGATTTTCTAGTGGCTTGAAAAGGAAAGGAATGTTTGATGTTTCAGTATAGTGTGAAGCTATACTGTCCATGGTGTACTTCCCTTGTTTGGTCTTTCGTGTGGGTCGTCCAAAAAGAAGCATTTGATATAATTGCTCATAGGCTCTGTCCTGTTTTAAATCTGAGCAGTATGTAAGCATGTTCTGGCACTGATATAGCCCAGTGTCAGCCTGCAGGGAGACATTTACTCTTACGTTTTCTCAAGTTGTAATCTGTGACCAAATTGAAGGGCACTGTTCAGGGAGTCGTCCATTTTAAGAGCTGTATCAATTGCAAAATCATACCAGTGCACTGGAACGTTCGCTCCCTAAAAAGCAGGGAGCATCGATTCTCAAATATGTTACCTTAATGGAAGTTCTGAAGCACGAAACACAAGTAATGTGAGCCAACTCACTACACATAATGACAAGCGTTAGATTTTTTTTTTTTATCAGGCTACAAACCATTATTTCAGCATAAACATTCATTGTTAGACAGGTAATGAACATGATCTTGCTAACATTTATAGTTAATGTACGGCTGAAATGTTGCACGTAAATTTAACAAGAAAAGTATGTATCATAACGTACTTTAAATAACATTACAAAATAACGTTCAGAATGATATCAGTTCAGCTGTTGTTCACAGACAATGAGGATGCTGTCCACTTACCAGTACCTGAATTCACGTACACATAATACACTGATTCACGACCTATAAGCAAGGGAGCTGATTGAGAAGCACCCAAGGTTTCCCTCAGGACATTCCCATGGGTTTTAAGAATGTTTGTTTAATGTGTTTAATAAGGTCTGTGATTAACTTGAAGAGACAAACATGAATTTTGAAGCCACTGCATTTTTAAAAAATGTTATATATGCGTTTACATGCTTGACAAATCAGATAACCATTATAGTCTAGTTCTTATACTGTACCAACATTAGCATCTTGCATCTTATACAATAAATTTGAAAAACGGTATGACTGTGTAATTACGTATTTACCTAGACCTAATTTTACTTATAATTTAAGAGATTCCTGCGTGGAGAAAAGGAGACAATGAAGGATGGGGAAATAGATGTATGAGACGTGTGAGGACGACGCCAGCCGCTGTAAGTATGGGGCGTCAGGGCCACAGAGGAGCAGTGATTATGGCAGATGTGTTTCTGCAGATGTCTCTATTCCTGCTGCTCCTGACTTGCTCCACACGCACAGAAAGATTGATGGAAAGCAGTGGTTTGGACACTCTCGCTTGGTCGTGCGGGTAATGGCTGCCTGTGACCCATCATAACCTTACTGCTCCTCACACACCGCAGACACACATACTATAACACTGTACACAACAGAACCAGGCATGTTTTAGACAGGCTAACATGATACTGTACACTTACATGGTACAGTACTGTGGTGATACCATAGTACATGGATGGAAACAGATGGTAATGCCATGGTAATTCATAATTTTATTCAAATCATATACTGAACAATTATAAAAACAGTACTTCTAAAACATTTTTAAATTATAAATAAAAATATATACATAAATTATAACATTGTTAAAACTGATGTGTGCAGATACATACCATGGTTGTTACATGGCTTGGGTTGAAGATCCAAATTGATTGATTGATTGATTGATTGATTGATTGATTGATCGATCGATCGATCACACAGCCAGGCTGGTGGCATTTGTTTTCAGTACAGCTCTTTGGTACAGGTTCCAGTAAACATTAAACATATAAGTAACATACATATACATGCAGACAAACACATTAATACATAATACATAATTGGTCATGCTAAATCCACAGTCCTCAGAGTTCAGAATGTATATTGCTTTTGGAATGAAACTGTTTTTAAAGCGGGTTGTTCTGGAGGCGATTGACCTGTAACGCCTCCCAGAGGGCAGTAACTGGAAGACATAATGTGCAGGGTGGGAGATATCACAAATTATCTTGTGGGCTCTGCGTAGTGTCCATTTGTGGTAGAGTGATTCAAGACATGGTAGGGGTGAACCAATGACTTTAGATGCTCTGTTGATGATACGCTGTAATTTCTTCCGGGAAAGTGAGTCAAGACTGCCCAAACCAGACTGTGATGGATGTGGTAAGGATGCTTTCAACAATGGCCATGTAGAAGCGGAGCAGGAGATGAGACCTTACTCTGAACTTCTTAAGCTGTCGGAGATGAAAAAGTCTTTGCTGGGCTTTTTTGTACATATGATCTGTGTTGATTTTCCATTTAAGGTTGAAATGCAGAGAATCAAAACAAAAAATATTGTGCCACAGTAATACCATGGATTTCCATTTACCATAACAATGTTTCTTTGCATATGCACGGTAACATAATTTTTGATCATATATCACAAAAATACCATGTTTTTGGACATGTATCAAAGTAATGCCATGTCTTTTAGACATTTACCATGGTAATACCGGTCACTTAGTATTGTCATGATCTCACCTGTCACTTCAGCACTACATTTCCCATCATGCTCTCTGGCTCTCACCTGCAGGCACCTGCCAGCTATCACCTTCATCAGCAGCACCATAAAAATACACACCTCATCTTCCCCCATTGTCCAGTCTCGTTCTTATGTAGTGGACTTTCTTGATCTCCTGCGTATTTCTCCAGTGATTATCTCCTGTGTTGTCTTCCCTTTCCTCGTGTCTCCAGCGTTCCTGTCTGTTTGCCTTCAAGAATACCTTCATACTTACCAGTCACGACGAGGTGTGTGCTTCCATCTGCCATCCTGCATCTGTCGTCCACGATCTCCAGCACCTGCAAAAAGGAAAGTTCTGTTATCAAGCTATTACCACTCAACCATGTATATTTGAACTGTATACTCCATTATACATCCATTTCTGCCCTGTAACTCTGTGCTGTCAATAAATACTTTGGGTAACATCATCTTTTGAGTCTACACATTGTTATAATACCATGTTGTTTTTTTGGATATTCACTGTGGTAATATTGTGGTTTTTGCATATGCACCATAGTAATACAATGTTGTGGATATATGTAGTATTACCATATTTTAGGTGGGACACTTCAAAGTAATACATTTTTTCTGGACACATACCACATTAAAATCTTGGTTTCTGGAAATGGTACCATGGTAATACCTGGTTTAAACATGCATCACAATAATAACATGTTTTTTGGATGTGTAACACCGTAATAATATATACAGGTCCTTCTCAAAAAATTAGCATATTGTGATAAAGTTCATTATTTTCCATAATGTAATGATAAAAATTAAACTTTCATATATTTTAGATTCATTGCACACCAACTGAAATATTTCAGGTGTTTTATTGTTTTAATACTGATGATTTTGGCATACAGCTCATGAAAACCCAAAATTCCTGTCTCAAAAAATTAGCATATTTCATCCGAACAATAAAAGAAGTGTTTTTAATACAAAAAAAAAAGTCAACCTTCAAATAATTATGTTCAGTTATGCACACAATACTTGGTCGGGAATCCTTTTGCAGAAATGACTGCTTCAATGCGGCGTGGCATGGAGCCAATCAGCCTGTGGCACTGCTGAGGTGTTATGGAGGCCCAGGATGCTTCGATAGCGGCCTTAAGCTCATCCAGAGTGTTGGGTCTTGCGTCTCTCAACTTTCTCTTCACAATATCCCACAGATTCTCTATGGGGTTCAGGTCAGGAGAGTTGGCAGGCCAATTGAGCACAGTAATACCATGGTCAGTAAACCATTGACCAGTGGTTTTGGCACTGTGAGCAGGTGCCAGGTCGTGCTGAAAAATGAAATCTTCATCTCCATAAAGCTTTTCAGCAGATGGAAGCATGAAGTACTCCAAAATCTCCTGATAGCTAGCTACATTGACCCTGCCCTTGATAAAACACAGTGGACCAACACCAGCAGCTGACATGGCACCCCAGACCATCACTGACTGTGGGTACTTGACACTGGACTTCAGGCATTTTGGCATTTCCTTCTCCCCAGTCTTCCTCCAGACTCTGGCACCTTGATTTCCGAATGACATGCAAAACTGAGCAACAGTCCAGTGCTGCTTCTCTGTAGCCCAGGTCAGGCGCTTCTGCCGCTGTTTCTGGTTCAAAAGTGGCTTGACCTGGGGAATGTGGCACCTGTAGCCCATTTCCTGCACACGCCTGTGCACGGTGGCTCTGGATGTTTCTACTCCAGACTCAGTCCACTGCTTCCGCAGGTCCCCCAAGGTCTGGAATCGGTCCTTCTCCACAATCTTCCTCAGGGTCCGGTCACCTCTTCTCGTTGTGCAGCGTTTTTTGCCACACTTTTTCCTTCCCACAGACTTCCCACTGAGGTGCCTTGATACAGCACTCTGGGAACAGCCTATTTGTTCAGAAATTTCTTTCTGTCTTACCCTCTTGCTTGAGGGTGTCAATGATGGCCTTCTGGACAGCAGTCAGGTCGGCAGTCTTACCCATGATTGCGGTTTTGAGTAATGAAACAGGCTGGGAGTTTTTAAAAGCCTCAGGAATCTTTTGCAGGTGTTTATAATTAATTAGTTGATTCAGATGATTAGGTTAATAGCTTGTTTAGAGACCCTTTTCATGATATGCAAATTTTTTGAGACAGGAATTTTGGGTTTTCATGAGCTGTATGCCAAAATCATCAGTATTAAAACAATAAAAGACCTGAAATATTTCAGTTGGTGTGCAATGAATCTAAAATATATGAAAGTTTAATTTTTATCATTACATTATGGAAAATAATTAACTTTATCACAATATGCTAATTTTTTGAGAAGGACCTGTATATATATATATATATATATATATATATATATATATATATATATATATATATATATATATATATATATATATATAATTTTTTTTTTTTTATGTACCATGGTAATACAATATAGGCCTATACATAAATGGCTTGAACCATGGTACTGTCATTGTGTTCTGGAAAAGCACTTTGCAATATCATCTAAATACCATGGTACATTAATTTCAGTACAGTATCAGTACAGTATGTCTGATGTACCAAGGTACTGCTCCAGTATTTCATATGAGAATCATTAAATGTAGCAACTATACACACACTTTCACTACAAAAAAATATACACACACACCCCGACAGCAGAGAGAATGTTATTTTGGCAGGGGTTCACTAACATTTTCCCACCGGGAATAATAAAATCTGATTAGAGTTAACAGTCAGTCCAGACTCCCCGCCTAACCAGCTGTCCCCGCGAACATGGGGTGTCTGTCATCCGTCAGTTTGAATGAAAAAGATGGTGGGATGGAGGAAAGGTCACAGAGGAGGAGGGGACAATCAGAGGGATTAGGTTGGTGAGGAAGAGTAGGAGCAAAGGCCAGACTGAGATACAGGCTAGGCACACTTGACCTTTACCTCCCACATGTATAAGTGCCAGAGATGGGGCACTGATGTGGTCATACTCATCTCCCCCTGAGAGAGAGAAGCACTTTCACTCTAACCGCCTCAATTAACTTTGATTTCTCTCTTAATGATGAGATCGCAAGGTCTCGCTTTCAACTGTACATTAAATTGTCTCCCTAGGAGGGATGAACCCCAACCTATAACTGTATGTGAGTGATTAATAAACCCCTTTTTTAGATCATACACACTTTATTTTACCTTACGTATATGGTTATGTGTATATATATATATACATGAAAAAATATTAATACAAATTGTAATGTTTTAATGAAACTTAAAGATATGTAATTTATAAGAAAATAAATAAAAAATAATATAGGCTATAATAAATATAAATAATACTAATATAATTTACAACATGGTATAACTATATTCACTTTATTTTGATGATCCCTTTAACACATTCTGTTGAATATAAGTAACGTTGTGCCTATACTGTATGTCTACTAACTCTCGAGAGTATTTTAGTAGAATATTAGTAGACTTGTAGTTGCAAAGTTACTTATAGTCAACTGAATGTTCTAAATGGAACATCAATATAAAGTGTTCCCTTTCGAGAACGTTCACTTCGTATTGCGTTGCTATAGTATACACAGTGGGAAAACTCCTATTCTCAAGAATATTGAAGCCTTTTATTTTAAAACACAGTGCAGCTGCACAGCCAGCTCAGCACAGAGCTGTCTAGCTCGCTGATTGGTGTTGCTATCAGGGCGCTTCCCGCCAAAGCGCGCCAGAATGGACGTGGCTGCTGACTATATAAGCAGCCCATTTCCCCAAAACACCGCTCTTCTGTTCCGATTACAACATCAAACAGATTCTCCCTACTCAGTGAAACACCCACTGAGAATCCTGTTGAATGTGCCCTAGTTATTGGCGATTCTATTACACGGAACGTGAAAATAGAGACACCAGCCACCATAGTCACATGTTTGCCGGGAGCCAGAGCGCCTGAGATCAAAGCAAATTTAAAAGTGCTGGCTAATGCTAATTGTAAAATCTCTAACATTATTATTCACGTTTGTGTAACGAAGGTTCTTTGTGTGGGATGAAAGAAGACAAGGGTCGGCGTAACGGGGACTCGTACAATTTATTAATAAAAAAACAAAACAAAGAAAAGGTGCGCCACATGCGCGTTCACCGTAGTAAAACTACAGCACAGTATAAAGACACTCTTTCCCACTGAGTTCAGCTCTCAGTTCACTTTTATCAAACTCTTCCCGATGTGTAAACTCAGTCCATTCATAAAAACTCTTTCCGATGTGCAACTCAGTCCTTTTGTCAGCCAGCAGGTCGTGAGTGTTCGTACGAGTCCCCCAGTCCTTCTCTCTCTCGCTCTCTTGCACCAGCCAGCTTATATGCGGTCTCCCCACGCCAATTACTGCAATCAGAGACAGGTGTTCGTCATTTTGCACTTGACCCACTTACTTACCGCTCGGCTCCTCCCTCACTCTCTCGCTGCAGACTCCGCAAAACCACACCCCCCTCATCACAGTTTGCACTAATGATGTTTGACTTCGCTGGTCGGAGGGAGTGATGAGATAGTTAGTAGACTGTCCTCACTCAATGGCTGGCTGTCTAAGTGGTGTCCGCAAAATAATATAGGGTTCATAGACAATTGTAAAAGTTTTTGGGGCAGACCTGACCTGTTAATGATAAAGCTCAGATTGCTGAACATTCAATCCCTTTTTTCAAAAGCACTTATCGTTAATGATATGATCACAGATTATAACCTAGATATGCTGTGTATGACAGAAACCTGGCTAAAACCAAACAATTACATTATTTTAAATGAGTGCACCCCGCAAGATTACTGTTATAAACATGAGCCTCGTCTGAAAGGCAAAGGGGGAGGTGTTGCTGTAATTTATAGTAATATTTTCAGAATTACTAAGAAGTCTAGTTTCAAATATAATTAGTTTGAAGTGTTGGTGCTTAATGTAACAATATATAGTGTAAATGATAAATCACATTTGAGATTCGTGCTGGCTACTGTATACAGGCCACCAGGGGCACCATACAGACTTTATCAAAGAATTTGCTGATTTTCTATCAGAGTTAGTACTGGCTGCAGATAAAGTCCTAATTTTGGGTGATTTTAATATACATGTAGATAACGAAAAAGATGCATTGGGATTGGCATTTAAAGAAAGTCTAAACTCTATTGGAGTTAGACAACATGTGTCAGACCTAAGCATTGTCGTAATCATACTCTAGATTTAAAATTATCACATGGAATCAATGCTGATGCCGTTGAAATACTGCAGCAGAGCGATGACATCTCAGATCATTATCTAGTCTCGTGTAAACTACATTTAGTCAAGGCTGCAAAGCCGACTCCGTCATGGGCGTAGGTTTGGTCTCAGCTTTGGTGGGGACAACCCCTCACCCTTCCCCCCTTCCCCCCCATGAGACTGTGTAATGCTGAACAACCAAACATTTTATTTAACATAAATTATTATGTACATTAGTATTTACACTAACAAAAAATACTGTCACAAGGAAGTACTTTCAGAACTTGTGGAGCAAAACAAATCTAAATAAATAAATATAATAACCTTTTTCTATTATAAACACTTTTTACCCTCCAGTACCTCTAACAAATACTCACACTCACGTTAATACCTGGGAATGCTGAACAACCATACGGTTTAACAAACAAACATAATTTACTATGTACGTTAGTAGCCTATTTATACTTACAGAAAAACACTGTTGCAAGAGGTAGACTTGTAATTAAATAAACTTATTAATAAAATACACACATATCATAGTATGCATTCAACACATCATGTTTATATTTCAAAGCAATTTAAATATGAAGGGGACATGGTTTTGTGGATTAACAAATCCATTATTATTATTATCCATTATACAGTATTCTATTAATACTAAAATTGTATATTCTATTCTATATCAAATTCTATTGGTATATTCTATTCTTAAAAAAAAGTGCATTAGATTAAACTGGGAAGGGTCATAAAACTTGCATATTGTTATCCTAGGTTTACTGCTTTTATTGTTCTCAATTGTAAGTCGCTTTGGATAAAAAGTGTCTGCTAAATGAATAAATGTAAATCTGAATCTGTTGTGGTTTGATGCTGTCTTTCCTGCATACAAAATGGTTAATTAATTTTGTAGTCTATCCTATGGCTAGCAAGTTTAACCCTCCTACCAGATATTGTTATTTGGATATTATCAATCAAATAATGATTCATTATATTTGAATAACCAACAGTGTTAACTTTTGCCTTTTTAACATTGCAAACATGTTTTTCCAGCACATTTGTCTAGCAAGTAGGCTACACTCACAAATACATTACATAAACAGAATGTAGAAACGAAAAATGTCTCAGATGATCCACTGTTTATGACTGCAAGATTCTAAGTTAAGGTAGGCTAATTAACATTCAGTGACTTACTAACGTAGCATTCTATCATGATAGCGCGACTTCTATGAGTCTATCCGTGCTGCACACCCCTAATTAATGCTCCTAACCTTGAAAGATTGCAGAAGCTAGGTTTAACTGTAACAATATCCTGGGTAACCAGGGTAACCCGTTAATACTATTTTCCACAGTAGAATCTGCATTTGAAAGCATGGTCAGTCACTACTACTGCTAGTTATTTGTGTGGCTAGTTATTTTTGCCTACTTACACTCTGCTTTATGAAAAAGCTTTGTATGTCCACTTTCTTCTTCTTGGGTGACATAGCTGATCTACAAAGTACAAAAAGGGGCAAAAAAACGGAATATTAAAATGTTTTACTCTGGCCTTTGTATATATGGCAGGCAGAGAGACAGCCCTGGTAACTTACCGTCGGCGTCACACACACACACACACACACACACACACACACACACACACACACACACACACACACACACACACACACACACACACACACCATCCGCTCGCTGCCAGTGAGTGCAAGCACAAAAAGTAGTCCCGGCCCGCTTGTGTAGCCTGCCTGTCAGATACCCCGCCGCCAATCAAATTACGGCGTATCTTGTAGGCCTACTGTCGTCGTCCTGGCCGTTGGAATCGATCCAAATAGCAGCGGAAAGATCCAAATGCAGCGCAAATATCAAAATAGCAGTTCAAAGGAGCTTGCTAAATATTGGTGGGGACAAATTTGTCATCTCAAAATATTGATTGGGACTAGTACCTAGCGTCCCCCCCTAAACCTACGCCCTTGGACTCCGTGTTACAAATATGTTAGACCTATCACTTCTGCCACCAAAGATTGCTTTATAAATAATCTTCCTGATCAGTTTCATCATTTCAGCATCCCAGATAGCTTAGAAGAATTCGATATTGCGACAGAAACTTTTAACTTTCTCTTTTCCAGCACTTCAGACACAGTTGCTCCTTTGCGCTTAAAGAAGATTGTGGCGAACAGGACGGCCGAGGGACGTGAGAGAACGGCGCGAGGCCGGTGGTGCGATTGCTAATGAGCAGCACCTGTGAAGCACACCGGTCTCGCATCTCTCACGGAGGAGCGGAAGCATAAAGGAGGAGCGACGACGTTGATGATCGAGAGAGGAACAGGCCTGTATTTTAGTTGAGTTTTGTTTTTGTATTTGTGTTTTATTTTAGCCAGCAGTCGTCCGCGAGGGGCTGCTGGCCATTATGTTTAGGGTAAGCCAGCAGTCGTCCGCAAGGGGCTGCTGGCGGTATTTTAGTTTGCTTGGTTCATTTTAATAAAGTATGTTTAAATGTTCACCGGTTCCCGCCTCCTTCTTCCCTGAACATTGCTACAAAGATTAAAGAAAATATTCCAACGCTAATTTCCAACGTGGTACAACAAGCACACTCAGGCCCTTAAGAAAGCAGCCAGAAAAAAGGAGCAAAACTGGAAGAAAACAAAATTAGAGGTATTTTGCATTACATGGAAAGAGAGCACGATTGCTTACAGAGAGGCCTTAAAAACTGCTAGATCTGCTTATTTTTCAACCCTATTAGAAGAAAATAAACAAAGCCCTAGGTATTTATTTTAAACAGTGGCTAAACTGACGAAAAATCAGTGTTGTAATGTAACGGAGTACAAATACTTACGTATCTGTACTTTACTTCGCTATTTAAATTTATGTCAACTTTCACTTTTACTCCACTACATTTCCTACATAAAATGTATACTTTTACTCCGATATATTTCCACTAAGCATCTTCGTTACTCGTTACTAAAAAACAAAATCAGAAGAAATGTGTGCGGCTGCAATAAGGGAGGTTTGGCGGATCACTGCTCCTAGATTGCATTACGCACGCTCCGCACGCTCTATTTCAGCGTAATGCTTGTTTGTTGCCAAAGGTGGAGGAAGCACAACTGAAACCGCCATGGAAGCACCTACTGGAGGACCGGGGGGAAACTCCTTTTTCTCGATTTACTGAAGCCTATGTGTAAAACGCATTTCCAGCTGCACAGCTGGCACATTGAGCGTCTGGCTCGCTCATCGGCTGTGCTGTGGCAACTGCACATCCAATGGTGCGGGCGCCTCTGACGTGCAGCCAATGAGCTAGCCCTACGTCATTACACATCAGAGCCCGCCAAGGGGGCGTGACCTCAGTCTATATTAGTCCCCTGAATTCGCCATTATAGCAAGTTTAACGACTGAAGCGATAACTCGCCAGGTTACTATTGCGGCCGGCTACGCAATACTCGTTCCCTATCTCAGGGAACTGAGGTTACGATAGTAACCGAGGAAGTTCCCTTTCGAATGGCCACAATAAAGTTCACAATCAAAGTAATAACCACTTGCTTTCAAAAAAAAAACTTTTACTTCAAATACTTAAGTACATTAAATATCAGAAAATTACTTTTGATACTTAAGTACAGTATATATCAGATACTTTAAGACTTTTACTTAAAGCTCCAGTAAGTAACTTTTGTAATAAAAATATTTGTTAAAACTGTCATTATGTCCTGAGAGTAGAATATGAGACAGATAATCTGTGAAGAAATCAAGCTCCTCTGGCTCCTCCCTGTGGTCCTATTGCCATTTGCAGAAATACACCACTCCCGGTTCGAAACAACCAATCAGAGCCAGGAGGAATGTCTTAGCAGTGTCAATCACGCTCGTGTACGCGCTGATCACCCCTTTCTTGCACAGCGCGAGTGCGTACCGTCGTTCGTGACTCTCCTGTTCAAACTCGTTCATCCAAATGAACAAATCTTTTTTCGAGTCATTTCGTTCATTCAACGAACAAAATGACTCGAAAAAAGATTTGTTCATTTTGAACGAGTCTTTTTTGGAGTCATTTCGTTCATTCAACGAACGAAATGACTCGAAAAAAGATTTGTTCATTTTGATGAACGAGTTCGAACAGGATCACGAACGTGCATCACAGAACAGAGCAAGGCGAACATTTGTGCTTATAAAACTTAAAGTTTTTTATTTATTTTTTAAATGACTGATCGTTTCGCTAGATAAGACCCTTATTCATCGTCTGGTATCGTTTAAAGCCCTTTGAAGCTGCACTGAAACTGTCATTTGGTCCTTGAAACGTTTGTGTCCTATTGAAGTCCATTATATGGAGAAAAAGCCTGGAATATTTTCATCAAAAACCTTCATCAAAAAACATTTATTTTCGACTGAAGAAAGAAAGACAATGGTCATCTTGGATGACATGGGGGTGAGTAAATTATCAGCAAAAGTTTTTTTAAAAGTGAACTAATCCTTTAACGTTATCTTACTAGCTATTTATAACTTATAGAAAGAGTGCAACCTTATAAAGTTACATGTATTGCAAAATACAAAATGATTTGAGGACCAAGTTTGTAGTCAAAGTATGGGAAGGCCATAGTCAACGTAAAGCATATTGTTGATGTTTCGTCCCTATTAGTGAATGTTCCATAACTGTTTATAATCCGCCGTCATCGGTGGTCCTGCTTAGCCTGTGCGTTCACGGCAGGCTCCGCTGTGGGGGAGGAGCTGTGGAGGGAGGGCTGTAGCGCAGCAGAGAGCAAGGGGGTTGGACCTGTAAGTTGTGCTTGTTCAAATTTTCAGGCTAAGTTAACATTTTCTCAAAACTTCCTACTGCAGCTTTAAGTAATATTCTAAAAGGTAACTTTCACTTCTACGAAAGTCTTTTTCTAGGACGATACTTGTACATTTACTCAAGTATTGCTTTCTAGTACTTTATACAACACTGCGAAAAATAAAGTTTCAAGCCCAGATGTTTCCAGGCAGCACAACAGTAATGACTTTATGACCTTCTTCACTCATAAGATTGATAGTATGAGGGAGAAAATTATAACTATGCAACCCTCTACTACAGTATCGCATCAGACAGTGCAATGTAGTCTCACTGACGAAAAATTCGATTCATTCATTGCTGTTGGAGAGGAAGAATTTTCTAAACTTGTTAAATCATCTAAATCGACAACATGTCTGTAAGACCCTATACCGACTAAACTATTGAAAGAGATGCTTCCAAAGGTCATAGATCCTCTTCTTAATATCATTAATTCATCTTTGTCATTAGGATACGTACCAAAAACTTTTAAGCTGGCTTTGATTAAACCACTTGTTAAAAAACGGCAACTTGATCCTTCAGAATAAGTCAATTAAAGGCCGATCTCGAATCTACCTTTTTTGTCAAAGATACTAGAAAAGGCAGTATCTTCACAACTACAGTATGTTCCTTTTTAGAAAGAAAAATTTATCCGTGAGAATTTTCAATCAGGATTTGGGCTTTGTCCACATGGACACAGATATTTTTATTACCGTGACTTTTTTTGCGCGGTTCGGCCGTTCGTCCACACGGAAACTCAGTATCAGGTCACTGAAACTGAACATTTCTGAAAACCCCTGCCAGGGTGAGGATTTTCAGAAACGCCGGTTGCAGTGTTTTCGTGTAGACATTAAAACCGGGGGTTTTGCCTTGCGACGTCAGAGTGTGCGCCGTTATCCGCTGTGTTTGACGTCAGATTGTGCACCGCTGACTGCTTTGTTGACGATTCTTTGCAATGGCGGACGTAGCCCAAATATTGCTGATAACTGTGCTAACAGGGCTTATAACATGTATACAGATACATGCTCAGTTCTCTTACTATATTGTGGAACAGAGGGCACTGCTAATGACAACACTCCCACAACACAGACCCCGCCGCCACCGTCGCCGGTTTTGGACGAGACCCGATCAGACCTCTAGTTGGTGGGACAGCTTTGAGAACGCAGTGGTTGTTTCTGAAGAATGGAGAGAGAATTTTCGTTTGTCGAGGACATTGCTGTTGACTTTGAGTGAATTGCTTCACCCTCACATTGAAGGGCAGACAACCGTAATTAGATCGTCTGTCAGTGTTGTCAAAAAAGTTGCCTGCACACTGTACTATTTAGCAGACGAGGGGAGATTACGCAAGACGGCAAACGCCTTTGGATTATCAAGACAGGTGTTGTTGAAAATATTAAGGACAGTGTGTCTCTTCGTATGTCTGTTAGTAAGAGTGAGCGCTCGTGAGCGGGCACGTGACTTACACACATAACCTGATTTATATGAGGTTGAAATGGCCGTGTGACAGAGCGGGCATAAGATGGACACGAGCGCGAGTTCGCGGTCGAATTTAATAACGCGGAGCGTTATTAACCAATTGATCCAATTAACCAATTGATCCATATATAAGGCGCTCCGAATTATAAGGCGCACTGTCGTTTTTTGAGAAAATTAAAGGATTTTAAGTGCGCCTTATAGTGCGGAAAATACGGTATGTGAAGCAATTACTGTCCACTTGGGCCCTGTGTATATACAGTTACCTGTCACTGAGTCCAAAGTAAATGAACTTGTAGCGGGTTTCACCGAGCCCATGGCATTCCTCAGTGCATTGGTGCCGTGGATGGGACCCATGTGGAAATAAAGCAGCCATCTACAAATGCTATGGATTACTTGAACAGAAAAGGGGACGTTTTCTCTTAACATACAAGCCTCATGTGACTACAAATATTCATTTATTGATGTCGTAGTCAAATGGCCAGGTAGTGTCCATGACGCCCGTATGCAAATTCAATGCTGAACACACATTTGAAAAATGGCACGATCCCCTCCTCAAAAAAACTAATTCTAGAACATGAGGAGTCCATTCCAGTTTTTCTTCTTGGGGACCCAGCATATCCTTTGCTCCCTACCTGATGAAGGAGTATGCAAATAGGGGAAGCACTGTTTCAGGAACAGTATTTTGGACTCTCCTTATGTCGAGGCAGAATGGTTATTGAATGCACATTTGGCAGACTGAAAGCACGATTTGGAGCATTGAGAAGGGCGGTGGACATTAATCTAAACGACCTTCCCTTTGTCATATATGCCTGTTTTGTGCTCCATAACTATTTTGAGGCCACCAAGGAGTTGATGGACGACAACAGAGTCAATGAGGCAATTCAGCATGACAAGGACAACCAACCAGACTTATTTCAGAGCCGACTGCATCACAGCAGAAGTGAAAAGGGTCCGGAGAGTTCTTACTGAATTTCTTGATCCATAAAAGGGACTTCTATCTGTTGGCCACTGAGGCTACAGTCTTCTCTGCTTAGTACATGAGGGTGTGTTACATGCCAGTCAAAACTGCTTATGGTCTATAAAGTGTAATCCTGAACATGTGAAAAACTGTTAATCCTTAAGTTAAAAGTTGTTGTTTTGTTGCAGGAAATCAATTCAATCAATTTTGTATGAAAATTATGTATGTGGTTGTCATGTCCTTGTGAGTTTACAGCATCTACAGTTCACAGCATTGTCTTGTTATGTTAAATAAACACTCATTCAGACATGTACAATTTTTAAACTCTTTGTATTGAATACATTCTTCACCTTGTTGGGACTGAATCAGCCACTGCACAAAAAGTCACAACCTGTCTGAGTACTGTTTCAGCTCAATTTAACAAATTAACTTCAGGAGCATTACCAGTGTAAACACTGGTAACTTAAAGAATAAGCTACTGGCATGACCTGACCTCATAACTTAAAAGTAGGTGGGCTACCTTTACAGAAAATCTTTCGTACAACAAACTTAAAGGGTTTAATACTTCATTAAAAACGAAACAGACCTTATTTTCCACTAATTGTTTTCAACATACAATATTGAAGCCGCCTAACAACAAATGTAAAACATTTAACACCTCAAAAATAGGTGTATTTCAACAGTCTTTGAACACAAAGTGAAAGTAATATAAAAAATGAAACAAATATAAAATATAAAGATGCAGCCCAAACAACAGCTTTCTAATGTTTTTGTCAAGAACTTCAAATGCTGAAAAAGTGCTTGTGTGAATGAAAACTGTCTGAATCCCAGCACAGGTGAGGTAGAGCCAGGTCTGTGTGTTGACACACTTACGGTAGTGTTGGGTGGAAATCTGGCAGGTGTAGTGTTGGTTGGAAATGTGTTGGGTGGAAATCAGGCAGGAGTAGTGTTGGGTGGTGGTGCAGATGCATACACGTGTCCATAAGGACCCCTGGTTTGGTATGAAAAGGGGTCTTATCTATGTAACAGGACACTGTGAGTGCCCGAGTTCTGCCAGTGCTGTGAGCTTTGGGGGAAGTTACACAGATCATTGTTGGGAGAGTGAGTTTGCCGGAGTATTCAATACAGAAAATGAATAATCTGTGTGTGTGTGTGTGTGTGTGTGTGTGTGTGTGTGTGTGTGTGTGTGTGTGTGTGTGTGTGTGTGTGTGTGTGTGTGTGTGTGTGTGTGTTTGGTCCAGACGCTACACTACCCTTAGGAGATATCATTAGGAAGCAAGGCATTAGTTTTCACTGTTATGCTGATAATACTCAGCTCTATATTTCTTCACGCCCTGATGAAACTTACCAATCCACAAAATTAACAGAATGCATAGCTGATATAAAAACTGGATGACTAGTAATTTTCTACAAGTTAATTCTGAAAAAACAGAGATTCTAATTATTGGACAAAACAACTTCCTCACGTAATAACCTAGAATACCGTCTAACACTTGATGGCTGCTCTGTTAAGTCTTCGTCGTCAGTTAGGAACCTGGGTGTGCTCTTTGATACCAATCTTTCATTTGAAAGTCACGTGTCTAGTGTCTGTAAAACCGCATTTTTCCATTTTAAAAATATATCTAAATTACGTCATATGCTCTCATTGACAAATGCGGAACAACTAGTTCATGCGTTCATGACCTCAAGGCTAGATTATTGTAATGCTCTACTTGGTGGTTGCCCTGCACGCTTAATAAACATACTACAGCTAGTTCAAAACGCAGCCGCTAGAGTTCTTACCAGAACCAGCGTTTATTAGTAAGCGTGAGCGCGCTGGGGCGGGCACGTAACTTACATTCGCAGCCTGACTCAATCGAGTATTCATGTGCGGCGGCTCGCTGACAGCAACAGCTGGCTGTTTTGAATGAGACGACCCGGTTACTGTGAACGGGGAACGCTTTATGAACATTCTGTGACGCGCGAGCAGCGCCGGGGACAGTGGGCCTTTCTCAATCTGTGTTCTTGTCTGTACTTGTGTCCTTGTGTTCTTGTGAAACGTCATCTTTCGTGGCCCAAGTACTGTCCCAATACACAAGTTTGCATTTTGACAAGAACGGTTAAAAATCCCGGAAGTGTTCTTGACACGCCCATTTTACCGAGGATGCATCGGTTGGTAACTTGTGTGAACTTGACGGCAGAAATATCCCAGCATTCATTTCGGCATACGAGGAAGGAGAGGCAAGTCAATACAGTAAGTCGTTTTTCTACAATTTCGTACGCTATTTCATCACTTAATTCACTTCTGAGAACATTTGATGCGAGAAATCAACTGTGTAGATTTCAAATATTGGCATTTTTACGAAAATCCGGCCAGTCTGCTCACAGACTCGTTTTATCCCACAGTCAAGAGACAATTGAAGCGGAGCAATAATGGCAGAAGAAAGCCAGACCCACATCTGTAAGACAGTTTTACTTTTCGTACCGCTGTTATTATGTAATTGCATTCTGAATAATGTGATAATAATTGAAACCAAGGGTTATCTGAGGAAACCGCAGCATTAATTACATGGCGAGCGGCCAACGAGGCTCTATTCACTGGTCGGAGGAATTCCTCCAAAAATGGATGGGAGTGAGTAACGTTATGCATAATCTGTATTTTGTTGTACTACAGACTGTTATATAAAAAGGTTTGTACGCTAAGGGTAGTTGGTCGATTGGTGTGTTTGGTTGTGTCTGCCAGCCAGTCAGAAGAGTTTTATGCATCAAAATGAAAGAAAACAAATACATACTATAAAACTAAGAAATCAAAATACTAGTGACAAGCAAAATAAATAGTAAGTTACATGTGACATTTATGATTTGGTTATGATATGAATGCAGAAAGTTATTTGGAGGCAGTATTGCACTTAAGTGTATGATAGTACATGCATGCAGGGAGTAGAGGAGTGACAATAATAATTATTGTTAGTAGTAATATTAGTAATTGTGTTTAAGTTGTCCTCTTCTTTTTGCTTTTTTCAGAGTATTTGTGAACCAGTCTGACCTGGCTATCACAGCCAAACAAGCTATGAAGAAATGGAACAACCTTAAGGAAAAATACAAGGTAACCTACCATTTAATGTAGTGGGACTTACCAAGTTTTTTAGATTTACCAAGTTAATATGCAATTATTTTTTACAAGTGGAGTACAAGTATTATAGGGCAAGGATATACGTTATCAAACACTTTTAAGAAATTGTAAACTAAACAACATATCCCAACTTTCTTTTTTTTCTGTGTGGAAAATTTATATTAATATTGATATATATATATATATATATATATATATATATATATATATATATATATATATATATATATATATATATATATATATATATATATATATATATATATATATATATATATATATATATAAGTATATTATGTTTGGCATCAGTATTTTAACTTCTATCATTATTGCAAGATATCTTAAAATAACTACGATGACAACTATACATAGAAGTTAAAATACTGATGCCAAACATAATATACTTTTATATATATATATATATATATATATATATATATATATATATATATATATATATATATATATATATATATATATATATATATATATATATAAGTATATTATGTTTGGCATCAGTATTTTAACTTCTATCATTATTGCAAGATATCTTAAAATAACTATTAACTTAAAATATCTTGACATGAAGGGAATATATACAGGATAGCATTGCAGCAAACATTTGTGAATCCATTCATCTGTGGAAACTTTTTGGGACTACAAATATGTTCAATAACAGTTTTCACCATTATACATGATTTTTTAGGAACTTAGGGATCCTCCAACAGGGAAAGGGGTGGAGGCAGGTGGGGTGACTGCTGCTACCTGGCAGTGGTACAGTCAGATGGATGCTGCACTCCAGGGGCAGCACTCAATAAGTCCGCCGCTGGTAGTGTCAGCAAATCTGACTGCCACTACAGGTGGCGTTGTCACCTCTCCGTCCTCTGCCCCTCCCAAAGAACGGGCCAATCCGCCACCAAGGAAGAGGGCCAGGGTCAGTGAGGCACTCCTGGATTTCATGAAGGAGCAGGCAGAGAGGGAAGAGGAGAGAGAGCAGGAGGCAGTGGCGAGGGAAGAGGCGAGGGAAAGAGCAGCCTCTGACAGGGCAGATAGATACTTAACTCTCTTTGAGAGACTTGTAAATAAATTGTAAATAGCCTGTATTATTTGTACTGTTCTTGATTTACGATTGTTGTATTGCAACAATTGTAACGCTCAATCTACTACTTCTATAAATATTTTTGAAATTGCAGGAAAGACATATTTTGACTTAAGGTGATAAAGCAAGTCTTACAACGGCAGTCATAATCATGCCTTCTTTTTGATATTATTTGTAGACAGCCATCAAATTTGGCATGTTTCTTTTCAACTAAAATAGGTAATAGGTATTTTTTCCTGTTGTCATTGCCATTCTGCTAGGTGTGCTTAAAAAAAAACAGTCAATGACCACATACACAGTATTTTTTAATTATTCATCAACTAAACAATTTTACAGTCTAACTAATATAATGATACAAATAAATATATTCATATTTTCAAGGTAACATTTTCATTTACATTTCATTTTCATTTATTCACTATTTATTTGACAGGGACAGTGCACACTTAAAATAATTGCAACTGAGTTAGCTAGCAGCTTATTTGCATCTATTGTCCCTGGGCATTCACTCAGGTTTATCCCCTCAGTCGTAATCATGCTCCCTCAGACATGCAGGCAGCTCTCCAGGGGCAGACACCTGTGCAGCAAGTCTGGCACGGAGAGTATTTCCTGAGAGCTCCCTATCCTCATCATCAGGAACGTTCCCCTGATCTTCATCCTCATCGTGAAGTTCCTCCTCCTCCTCCAGGATATCATCTGTCGAGAGACAGAGGTTGTGTAGGATGCAGCATGCTGCAATAACTTTAGGGGCAAATAGAGGCCGAATCTCCAAAGCCCTCAGGAAGATGGCTCGCCAGCGGGTTTTTAGCATTCCAAAGGTACGCTCAATGATGTTCCTGGCCTTGGCATGGTGCTTGTTGAAGCGTGCTTCAACTTGGCCTGATGATTAAAATACAGGTAATGTAAAAATATATGTAGTGTTTCAAATGCAAAGTAACAAATCCAATAAAAATTGTCTCTGTGTATTCTTACCCGCTACAGGCTGGCGGTATGGCGTCATGAGGGTGAGAGGATGCTGCAGACATGGGTACCCCCCGTCTCCAAGAAGAAAGAAGCCAGCTGGTGGATATAGGGACTCCTTGTACATTGGAGATCTCCGGAGGACAAGGGCATCATGGACTGATCCGGTGTTGCCAATGTAAATATCCAGAAATTTCCCTTTGCTATCACACACACCCTGGAGAACCACAGAAGGGAAGAGCTTGCGATTGAAGTAACACTTCTTTTGTGGTTCAGCAGGTGGAAGTACTCTGACGTGGCACCCATCTATTGCTCCAGCCGCACAGCGGAATGCCTCATGGCCAGCCAAGCGAGCAAACCCTGCCCCGACCTCTTCCATCTCTTCTGGCTTGGGGAAATGAATCACCTTGTGAACAATGGCCATCATGTCATCCACTATACTGTGGACTATTCTGCCAACTGTGGCTCTCGGTATGGCGAAGATGTCTGCTGTCACTCTGTATGAGGTGCCACATGCAAGCCAGTAGAGACAGACAGCCACCTCGATTTCGTGGCTCCATACATGTGGCTTTTGCCGAGGCAACATCTGGACCAGCAGGTTGATGGTTTCTCTGGAGAGCCTAAAGGCTGGTTTTAGGTCAGCTTCAGAGAAAAAGGATGTGAGGATTGGCACATAGTTATTTATTTGTACATACCTCTGAGAAGGCATTTGATCCTGTGTTTAAAAAAGAAAAACACACACATATATATTACTTATCATCGATTAACATTCTAAAATTATTTTTTTATTATTATAATTTTGGTAAAGCAAGGAAAGGCCAACACAATGGAAAGTAAAATGGTAAGTTCCATTCCTTCTAGTCTGGTTATATGTATTTCTTAAAATTATGTAGGCTATAGATGTTCTAATAAACTTTACTTGATTTATTGTACAATGCTTTCCTGAGTTGTTTTATCTGAAAATGTGAGTGTGAACCTTTTTTGATACAGGTCTAAGGTAGTGCAGAGCGTACTGTAATTTAAGCTACTCAAACAAGCTATTGCTATTCCATTTACCTAATCCCAATTTATTGGATAAGGAAACTATAAACTAGTAATTTTTCCTATTCATCCAGGGTTCTCCCCTAGGATTTTGTGAGGAGGTGATGGTACTTGGGGGCACAATCAAAATGATCAAATGTAGTTTGACTGATGTAATCAATTGTAATACTGAGTGATAAAAATTTGCTTTATATTAAATAGGGGTACAGTATCCCTGTTGAGAACCTGGTTTTATACCTTAACATTTGGTATAATGTTTGCCACTATTATTTAAGTTAAGTGCTGATTTAAGTCAACTTTATAAGATAATGTACGTACATACGTAATCAGAGACAAGCGCTAAAATAGCATATTGCCGTTCCATCTTCCTCCTCCTCATCCTAGTTCTCCTCATTTGTATACGCCTTCTCAGCTCAGCAGCTTCCTTTTCTGCTTCTTGGTAAAGTATACCCATGGTGACTGCTAACATTACCCGGTCCATCTTTGAACTAACAGTTATTTAACCTTAATTATTTGATCTTCTCCAAACAATAGACTACCTTAACGACAACCAATAGCTTGCCCTTTACCGGCGTTTTTTTCCCGCCTTTGGCTAGTGATGTACACAAACAAACAACAGAAGCAGAATGAAAGTAGACAGGCGTTGCTTTATTGTTATGAATATAACTTAAATTACATTGTAGTGTACAGTTGTAGATTAATCCATTGAGCCGAGGGTATTGGGCGATAAAGCCTGGCTGTTATCGTCAATAATTCTCGTCATGTTTGGGTACTGCAGACGGCGTCTGTGCAGGGGAATTATTGCGCAATACCAGCAAGAACACATCGTCTCAAACTGTCAGCAGCGTTCTGTGTGCTCGTCACCTTGTGAGTTCATTCTTCCAAGAACAACTAGCAAGAGCGTTCTCCCCAAGAACACAAGTCCGTTCTTTGCATTCTTGGTTTTGAGAAACACCCAGTGTGTCTCTTCGTATGTCTGTTAGTAAGAGTGAGCGCTCGTGAGCGGGCACGTGACTTACACACATAACCTGATTTATATGAGGTTGAACTGGCCGTGTGACAGAGCGGGCATAAGATGGACACGAGCGCGAGTTCGCGGTCGAATTTAATAACGCGGAGCGTTATTAAACAATTGATCCAATTAACCAATTGATCCATATATAAGGCGCTCCAAATTATAAGGCGCACTGTCGTTTTTTGAGAAAATTAAAGGATTTTAAGGGGTGGAAATCTGGCAGGTGTAGTGTTGGGTGGAAATGTGTTGGGTGGAAATCAGGCAGGAGTAGTGTTGGGTGGTGGTGCAGATGCATACACGTGTCCATAAGGACCCCTGGTTTGGTATGAAAAGGGGTCTTATCTATGTAACAGGACACTGTGAGTGCCCGAGTTCTGCCAGTGCTGTGAGCTTTGGGGGAAGTTACACAGATCATTGTTGGGAGAGTGAGTTTGCCGGAGTATTCAATACAGAAAATGAATAATCTGTGTGTGTGTGTGTGTGTGTGTGTCTGTGTGTGTGTGTGTGTGTGTGTGTGTGTGTGTGTGTGTGTGTGTGTGTGTGTGTGTGTGTGTGTGTGTGTGTGTGTGTGTGTGTGTGTGTGTGTGTGTGTGTGTGTGTGTGTGTGTGTGTGTGTGTGTGTGTGTGTGGTCCAGACGCTACACTACCCTTAGGAGATATCATTAGGAAGCAAGGCATTAGTTTTCACTGTTATGCTGATAATACTCAGCTCTATATTTCTTCACGCCCTGATGAAACTTACCAATCCACAAAATTAACAGAATGCATAGCTGATATAAAAACTGGATGACTAGTAATTTTCTACAAGTTAATTCTGAAAAAACAGAGATTCTAATTATTGGACAAAACAACTTCCTCACGTAATAACCTAGAATACCGTCTAACACTTGATGGCTGCTCTGTTAAGTCTTCGTCGTCAGTTAGGAACCTGGGTGTGCTCTTTGATACCAATCTTTCATTTGAAAGTCACGTGTCTAATGTCTGTAAAACCGCATTTTTCCATCTTAAAAATATATCTAAATTACGTCATATGCTCTCATTGACAAATGCGGAACAACTAGTTCATGCGTTTATGACCTCAAGGCTAGATTATTGTAATGCTCTACTTGGTGGTTGCCCTGCACGCTTAATAAACATACTACAGCTAGTTCAAAACGCAGCCGCTAGAGTTCTTACCAGAACCAGGAAGTACGACCATATTAGCCCGGTTCTGTCAACACTGCATTGGCTCCCTTTTAAACATCGTATAAATTTTAAAATATTGCTGATTACTTACAAAGCACTAAATGGTTTAGCTCCCCTGTACTTGAGCGAGCTCTTAACGCATTATAGTCCTTCACGTCTATTGCGATCTCAAAACTCCGGCCAGTTGATAATACCTAGAATATATAAATCAACTGCTGGCGCTAGATCCTTTTCCTATTTAGCACCAAAACTTTGGAACAATCTTCCTAACATTGTCCGGGAAGCAGACACAGTCTGTCAGTTCAAAGCTAGACTAAAAACGCATCTCTTTGACCTAGCATTCACATAACCCTCTATAGACTTCTATAATTCAATATTAGGCTGCTTAGATTAGGTCAGCCGGAACTGGGAACACTTCCCTCAAATCCTGATGTACTCGTTACATCATAAGAAGAATGACATCTACGCTAATTTTAGTGTCTTTATTTATCCCGAGGTTTTCCCGCAGCCTGCTGGATCCAGGCCGTTTCCAGATCTGACGAAGGACTTTCGCCTGGACCTGATGACAATGCAGTGCTGAAGTGCCAACTAGCCTCTCCCTATGGAGGATCCCTATACCACTCTACAGATAAAGCGTTGTGGAATTTTTCGGTTTGCGTACCTACCCAAAGTGATAAGATAAAATAAAAATTCTGCATATAAAAATTTATAAACAAGTAGTTTGTTTAGGCATGGTTTGTAAGGAATTACAAACCTGCGCACATATATTCAAACGCACATAACTATAGAATCAATCCTTAATGCGCATGTGAACGCCATCAGCGTCTATCACAGGTTCACGTTTAAAGTCTGTTTAGAGAGAACGGTGTCGTCTTAGCGGCCCCTAATTTAATAACAAATGATCATTTAGACGGAAGTGAATCAATCAAAACTAACTTTAGCTGGAAAAAACATTTTTCAAGAGCCACTATAAAACCAAACCAATCTCTGTTACCTTAAATTATATGTTTATCTCTGTAACGCTGCTTTGAAACAATCTACATTGTTAAAAGCGCTATATAAATGAGGATGATTTGACTTGACTTGACGAGAGTGTTTCTTATTTATGTGCTGTAGTGGAACACTACGGTGAAGGCGCACGAGCGCACCTTTTGTTTGTTCTTTTTTTTTCTGAATAAAGTACGAGTCCCAAGTTCGCCGACCCTGTCTTCTTCTTCCTTCACCCACACACACGCTAAGATTGACTACACTAGTCCTTCACGTCTATTGCGATCCCAAAATTCTGGCCAGTTGATAATACCTAGAATATCAAAATGGACTGCTGGCGGTAGATCCTTTCCCTATTTAGCACCAAAACTTTGGAACAATCTTCCTAACATTGTCCGGGAAGCAGACACAGTCTGTCATTTAAATCTAGACTAAAACACATCTCTTTAGCATACACAAAACACATTATAGACTTCTATAATTAAATGTTAGGCTGCATAGTTTAGATCAGCCGGAACCGGGAACACTTCCCATAAATCCTGATGTACTCGCTAATATTAGTCTCTCTGTTTATCCCGAGGTTTACCGCAATCCGCCGGATCCAGGCCGTATCCGGATCTGATGAAGGAACGTTGTCGGGATAATTCCGATTCATGTGGCTACGCGGAAGCAATAAAAAATTCGCAGAGCCACCAGGCACTGTTTTATGTAAATGACCGGCCGTTTCGCATTAAAGGTTTTCTGTTAGAACGTTGTCGTGTAAGCGACCCCTAAGTTAATAACTAATGATCGTTGCGACGGAAGTGAATCAATCAACACTAACTTTAGCTGGACAATGACTTTATTCTAGAGCTGCTGTAAAGCCAAAACAATCTCTGTTACTTTAATTTCCTATTATCACTGTAAAGCTGCTTTAAAATAGTCCATATTGTTAAAAGCGCTATATAAATGAAGGTGACTTGACTTGAATTACACAGTCATCCATTGAGTGAGGACAGTCTACTAAGTATCTCATCACTCCGGCAAACAGGAAGGGGGACAGAGCAAATTACAGTGCCTGAAATCGTACTTGCGAGTTCACACACCTTTTAAACGGTAATTTTAGTGATCTCAGACTGGCGAAGTCGAACATCATTAGTGCAGACGTGAATAATAATCTTAGAGAATTTACAATTAGCATTAGCCAGCACTCTTAAATTTGCTTTGATGTCAGGCGCTCTGGCTCCCGGCAAACATGTGATTATGGTGGCTGGTGTCTCTATTTTCACGTTTCGTGTAATAGAATCGCCAATAACTAGGGCACATTCAGCAAGATTATCAGTGGGTGTTTCACTGAGTGGGGAGAACCTGTTTAATGTTGTAATCGGAACGGAAGAGTAAACATAGATGATAGAAGAAAACCAAGATGGCGGCCACGTGCAAATAGAGCTGAGACACGGAGTGTGTATTACCTCTGGATACTGGATGCTTGGCGCATAAATCACCAGAATGCCCCCATCGAGGAAATGCCCGACACCGGAGGAGTTCGAGGAGATAAAGCTCCCAATCCACTCCCCGTGCGGCGATGTGGCTGCGGTTAGAGCGCAGCAGGAGCAGCTCCTGGGGCTGCTGGAGGAGGTGAAACAACTACGCCTCCAGAACGTGGAAAAAGAACAGCGTATTGTGGATCTCGAGCGGAGAGTGGACGAGCTGGAACAATACTCCCGCATGAATGATGTCATCACCGGCATTAAGATCAGGCCGCGCTCCTATGCGCGTGCGGTGGCCATGGACAGCGGGGAGCTCAGCGACCAGGAGACACAGTCGGTGGAACAACAGGTTGCTTCCTACCTCCAGAACAGGGGGATAGAGATGGACCTGGAGCACATCGAGGCGTGTCACCCACTGCCCACGAAGAACGAGAGACCACCAGCGGTCATTATGAGGTTTACCAATCGAAAAAAGAAAATAGCACTTCTGAAGCAAGTACGCACTTTGAAAGGCACAAATGTTTTCACAAATGAACACTTGACAAGGGAAAAATGCTGGCATCGCAAGGATTGCGCGACAACTTAGAAAACAAGGCAAGATTCAACAAACCTGGGTAACTAACTGTAAGATCTTCATCAAACTAAATGGGACACCGGAGGAAGCAAAAGTTTTGGTGGTGAAGAGGATAGAAGATCTTGATAAGTATTGACATTGATGCAGCACCTGAACATCCTACAACATCAACAACTGGAACTGGAAACGTGTGAGTATCAAGAACACACCACAACAGACACTGAGATAGACCCTGACAACAAAAAATTCTCTTCGATTGTTAAAAACTGCAATTATTTTACCCAAGAACAATATGAAAATAGTGTTAAATCAGAAGATAACCTGTCAATAATACATTTTAACAGCCGAAGCATGTACACTAACTTTGAGGCTATCAAAGATTATTTGGAACACTTCGCTCATCCATTTAGCATTATTGCAATTACTGAAACCTGGTTTAACGATGATAAAGGTATTGATTTTTGTCTTGATGGCTATGAATTAAGATATACAAACAGAATAAACAAAATAGGAGGGGGGGTTGCTTTGTACCTTCATAAATCTGTTCAATTTAATGTTTCAACTGATATGACCATAGCTGTGGAGGGCTTATTTGAATGCATAACAGTGGAAATTCATAATGCTACAAAGACAAATATTTTCATGAGTGGTGTGTACCGGGCACCTGGTTCAAGTATAGAAACTTTTAATGAATGGATGTTGTCATGATATGAAGCAAGACACGGGTCGTGGTCTTGATTAAGATCGTTTTATTCGTCTAGTACAGAATAGCATAAGTTATGCGTTCGACTCTCGTGGTTAGCATACCCAGAACTACGGTAGCTTCACCTGGACAAAAGACAATCTCACAACATCTCCCCCTTTTGGAAGTTAGCAATAACAAGATCCTAAACATCTACATTTTGCAATATTAATTAAACCTTAAATTTCCTTAAACAATATAACAAAATAAATGCAACACTATGTTAACTTTGTTATCAAATAACATCTTCCTTTTGTTCCATTGTTAGCGAATAGTCTCAGAACGGTGCAGGACGTCACAGGGGTAGACTACCCTCAGTCCCGTAAGGGGTTATTCTGCCCTTTTTGAACATCATCAGTCTCGCAACCTAAGAGGCACCTTTATCTCACGGCCCCTGGAGGTTCTTCTCACAGGAGTAGATGGTGGAAGGGGAGGCCCTGAGGAAGGTCCTGCTGGTAGCTGGCTCACTGGTGATTCCGGCGGCGCCGTCACATCTGTCGGTGGGGAATCGCTGTCCTGCTGAGACGCCGTAGACTGAGCACATTGCTGTTCAGCAGGAGGTTCGGTCTCAGGAACAGTCTGGAGGTGACGTCTGTTCCGACGGGTCACATTCCCATTGGCCATCTCCACGAGGTAGGATCTCGGTTCCTTGGACTTACTGATGACCCTGGCAGGTGTTGTCCATCCCTTCTCCCCATCGAGCTTCACTCTAACAGTTTGACCAGGGTGAAGTTCAGGGAGCGCGCGTGCCGAATGACTGCGGTCGTAGTAGAATCTGTATGAACTTTTCGCTGCTGCGTCCTTCATGTAGACTTGATCTGGGTTGAATGGACGTGGCAGCAATGTCTTTTCTAGAACCGGAACAGTAGTACGGATTTGTCTACCAGTCATGAGCTGTGCTGGACTTTCACCTGTTGCTGCGATTGGTGTAGAGCGATAACCCATAAGGGCCAAGCAGGGGTCCGGCTGTTTGAGGATGTACTTGGCAGTCTGAACAGCCCTTTCTGCAGCTCCGTTCGACTGTGGGTAATGTGGGCTGGAGGTGATGTGAGTAAAACCATACCTCTGTTTGAAGTCTTGGAACTCTGCTGATGTGAACTGTGGCCCGTTGTCACTGACCAGTTCTAGCGGGATGCCCCATCTCACAAAAATGTGCTTGAGATTATTAACAACCTGCTTGCTGGTAATGGTGGTGAGGGAAGCAATCTCAATGTCTCTAGAGAAGTAATCAACAGCGACAAGAAAAGTCTTACGCTCTAACTCGAACAGGTCCACAGCAATCCTTTGCCATGGGCCACTGGGCAGGGGAGTGGTTAACAGTGGTTCACGTCTTTGTGTAGGTTTGTGCTCTCTGCAAAAGTCACATGATTTCACTTTGTTTGTGATCTGTGCTCCGATGTTTGGCCACCAAACTGTCAACTTGGCTCTCTCCCGACACTTGGTGAGGCCCTGGTGACCTTCGTGCAGTTGGTCCAGGACCCCTGCTCTGAGTACTGCTGGAACTACTATGCGGTCGTGGTATAGGACCAGACTGTCCGACTCTGATAAGTGACTTCTGGCTGCATAGTATCCACACAGTGGTGATCCCTCCGTCATTTTGCGAGGCCACCCCTTTCTGATGAATGTGATTACTTTTTGAAGTTCAGCATCGCTTTGTGTGACTCTGCGAATTTCCTCGAGCTTAGGTGACTTGATTGGTTTGCTAGCCACCATAGTGTTCACATATGCCTTTACTTCCGTTTCTGTTTCAGGCACGTAACTGTCTTTCAGTGGATGTCTGGAGAGTGTATCTGCGACTACTAGCTGCTTACCGGGAACATGTTCAGCAGTGACGTTGAAACGCATGAGGCGCATAAGCAGTCTCTGACATCGTAGTGGCGTTTTGTCCAGATCGTATGAGTTGATCAATGGCACCAGCGGCTTGTGGTCAGTTTGTAAACGGACCCAGCCCATACCTTGGATGTAGCGGGCGAAACGTTCACAGGCCCAAACAGATGCCAGACACTCCTTTTCGATCTGCGAATACCTCTTCTCCGCATCCGTGAGTGTGCGCGAGCAAAAGGCAACTGGCCGCAGCTCTCCATCGTGGTCTTGCAACAGGGCAGCACCAAGGCCATAACTGCTGGCATCGGTACTGACCACTGTTGGTTTGTTGGCGTCGTAATAACAAAGGGCTGGTGCAGCCATGAGCATAGCTTTTGCTTTGTTAAATGCTTGCTCCTGAGGTTCTCCCCAAACCCACGTAGTCTCTTTCTTGAGCAGGTTAGTGAGTGGATGCAAAACTGTAGACAGGCCTGGCAGGAATTTTCCAACATAGTTAACCAGTCCGAGTACCTGCCGCAGCTGCTCCACATTGGAGGGGCTGGACATCTGAGCGATAGCCTCCACTTTGCTCTCATCAGGCTTCACACCATCCGCACTAATGATGTGTCCAAAGAACTGCAGTTCAGTCTTTCCAAAGTGACACTTGGCCCTGTTGAGCTTGAGACCGGACGCCTTAACCGTCCGCAACACCGCGTCGAGATGGCGGTCATGCTCCTCTGTTGTAGATCCGTAAACCAGGATATCATCCATCACAACTACAGTCCCTTCTAGGCCTTTGAGCAGGTCGGTCATCAGCCGCTGGAAAATCTCAGGCGCTGATGTAATCCCAAACGGTAGACGTTTGAAGCAAAACCGGCCCATTGGGGTAATGAAGGTTGTCAACCTTTGGCAGCTGGGGTCCAATGGAATTTGCCAGAACCCGCTAGAGGCATCCAGAGTGGAGAAAACCTTGGCTCCTGCTAGCTTAGGTGTTATATCATCCAGTGTGGGCAAAATGTAACGTTCGCGCTTCACTCCCTTGTTCAAGCGTTTCAAATCCACACACACTCTGACCTCGTCCTTGTTGCGTTTTGGAGCGGGCACCATTGGAGCACACCAGTCCGTCGGCTCTGTAACTTCCTCAATGATCTCGAGGCTCAGCATACGCTTTAGCTCTTTCTCCACCTTTGGAAGGAGCGGAAACGGAATTCTGCGTGGCGTGTTGACGCTGTATGGGACTGCTTCTTCAGTCAGCTTGATCTTAACAGGCTCGCAGTTCAGTAGTCCTATTTCCCCGAACACATCGCTTATTAAGTCACTCGTGATAGCATTGACTCTTGCTACCAGCCCCATACGCTTTGCCACTGCCTTGCCCAACAAGTTACTAACATACTGTCCTTTTATGACTGTAATCCAGTATTGGTATTTCTGGCCTTTGTATGTAGTGGTGGCAAGGAACTTACCCACGCATTGGACTTTCCCGCCAGGACTGTACACTGTTGGCCTGGACTTGTTCAGTTTTGTTTTTTGACGTAGTTTGCTGTAAGTCGCATCAGTCATAACGGTGGTATCAGCACCTGTGTCAATTTTAAAATCCACCGGACTGCCATTCACTAGTAACTCTACATCCCAGTCAGTATCCGGGTTTGACTCCTCAATGATATTTGGCTTTGACTTTGTGGTTGCTCTCAGGAATAGTTCTCCAATAAAAAATGAATCCTCGTCTGAATCCATAGCAGCCTCTGCTCTGACCTCTTTCAGCATTTTGGATTTACACACAGCCTCAAAATGTCCGATTTTATTGCACTTTCTGCACCTTTTGTTACGGGCTGGACAGCTTTCTTTTTTTTCATGCATCCTGTTGCATCTCTGACAGTTCAGTTTATTCTCACTGTATTTCTGTCCTTGTCCCTGCCGCGGTTTATCATAGCTCCTCCTTGTGCTATTGTACTGTTTGTGTCTCACCTCATTCACTGTAGTTTCCACACGCTCTGCACTTTGTTGTTTCACTTGTTCACTTTGCCGTGCAAGCTGGATGGCTCTCTCCAGAGTCAGGTCCGCCTCTAGCTGGAGTTTTTGTGAAACCTCTTTGTCCATTATTCCTATGACGATCCGGTCCCGGATCTGCTCGTCCTTCCCCGCACCGAACTCGCAGTGCTGCGCGAGCTCGTACAGGCTCCGCACGAAAGCTTCAACTGTCTCACCGGCCCTTTGGCCGCGTTTATGAAAACAGGCGCGATCGTGGATGACGTTTCTTTTCGGGACAAAGTGCTCATCAAACTTCTGCATCACTAGATTAAACTCATATTCTGGCTGTGGCATGGCCTCGGTTGCCGCGGGAAACACAAACGAGCCGTAAATAGGTTCAGCATCTCTCCCCATCGAGTACAAGAGCGAGTTCACCTGCACTTCGCTGCTCTCTTTGTCGAGTTTCGATGCGACTCTAAACCGGGAGAATCTCTGCCGCCATGTAAGCCACTCCGCTGGCTGCGAGAAATCAAACGGCTCGGGAGGTCCAAACTTTGCCATCTTGCTCTTAATGTCGGCGTGAAATCCTTAATTCTGACACCATGTCATGATATGAAGCAAGACACGGGTCGTGGTCTTGATTAAGATCGTTTTATTCGTCTAGTACAGAATAGCATAAGTTATGCGTTCGACTCTCGTGGTTAGCATACCCAGAACTACGGTAGCTTCACCTGGACAAAAGACAATCTCACAACAGATGTGTAAACTGTTTTCTACTGTGAACCAAAAAAACATAGTTATCTGTGGTGATTTTAATATTGATTTGTTAAATCTAACCAAACTTAAAAACGTTGATGACTTCACTGACACAATGTATAGCTTGTCTCTGTACCCAGCTATAACAAACCCGAGCAGAATAACGTCACATAGTGCCACAATCATTGACAACATTTTTACTAACATTATGGGAAATCAAATCATCAGTGGCCTATTTATATGTGATATCACTGACCACTTACCTGTTTTTACTTTGTATGACTGTAATCTTAAGAAAACAAAAAATGCTATGGCAAAAATCTCTAAACGAAAAATCACTGAGGACACGCTCAGTGCCCTAAACAATAGTTTATCGCTCCAGGATTGGACTTCAGTTTATAGAGAACGAAATGTGGACAGTGCTTATTGTAATTTTTTTGGGATATTTTTACTTCCCTGCATAATAAACATTGCCCTGTGGAAGAATATTTTATAAAGGAAAAACATTAAAAAAAAACCTGGATTAGGAAAGGAATAATTAATGCATGTAAAAAGAAAAACAATCTCTATAAATTGTTCATTAAAGTAAAAACAAAATAAGTGGAACAAAGATATAAGAAGTACAAAAATAAATTAACTGATATTATAAGAAGAAGCAAACGGTTATATTATTTAAAAAAAACTATATGAACATAAAAATAATGTAAAAGGAACTTGGGATGTTTTGAATAGCCTAATCAAACAAGTATCCTCTAAGTTGATATATCCAGATCACTTTATTGATGAAAATGGTCAAGATTATAATATGAGTAATGTAGTAAATAAGTTCAACAAATTCTTTGAAAATGTTGGCCCTAAATTGGCCGCTGATATTCCAGAAAATGGAGCTGAAAAATCAACTATTGAACGGAATTCTTCGTCATTTTTCCTCTCAGCTACAAATGAGCAGGAAGTGACTAACATTGTGAGGAAATGTAAAAATAAGTTCTCCACTGACTGTCATGATATCAGCATGATATTGATTAAAAAAGTTATATTGAATATTGTAAAACCCTTAACTTATATTTGTAACTTGTCATTCCAGACTGGCTGCTTTCCAAGTAAAATGAAAATCGCTAAAGTAATTCCACTCAACAAAAAGGATAACAAATACGCTTTTACTAATTACAGACCAATCTCTCTTTTGCCTCAGTTTTCAAAAATATTAGAGAAACTCTTCAATTCTCGACTTGAAAAGTTTCTTGAGAAACATCAAGTAATTAATGATGGTCAGTATGGTTTTAGGTCTAAAAGAACTACCTCAATGGCAATAACTGAAGCTATTGAAGAAATTACTAATGCACTGGAGCAAAAAAAGTATGCAGTTGGTATTTTTATTGATCTAAAAAAAGCCTTTGATACAATTAATCACTCAATCCTATTAAATAAGATGGAAAGATATGGAATTAGGGAGCTGGCTGGAGATTGGTTAAAAAGTTATTTAACAGGCTGGTTATAGTTTGTAAAAATTGGTCAGTATTTATCAGATACTCTCGGCATTGTCTGTGGTGTCCCCCAGGGGTCAGTATTGGGTCCAAAACTGTTTAATGTGTATATAAATTAAATTTTAATATATCCAAAGTACTGAAACTGATACTATTTGCAGACGACACAAATATATTCTACAGTAGTGACGATTATAATGAGCTCGTAAATACGGTAAACAGGGAACTAAATATAATAAAAAAGTGGATGGATACAAATAAATTATCCTTGCATATAAATAAAACTAAGATAATGATGTTCGGTAATCGCAACAAAATGTCTAAAAAGAGAACAAGTATTGATGGTACCCAAATTGAAATTGTGAGTGAGAATACATTTTTGGGAGTAAAAATTGACAGTAAATTGTCATGGAAACCCCATGTCAGACACATAAAATCAAAAATCTCCAAAAGCCTCTCAATTATAAATAAAGCAAAACTATACCTTGATGAGAATGCACTCCATACTTTATACTGCACCCTGGTACTACCATACCTTATGTTTTGTGTTGAAGTGTGGGGAAATAATTACCAGAACACAATAAATCCTCTGATCATATTACAGAAAAGAGCTGTGAGGATCATTCATAAGGTTGGTTTTTTAGAACATACTCATAATTTGTTTACGCAGTCAAAGTTGTTAAAATTTGAGGATCTTGTAAAATACATTACATCAATAGTTCTGTATAAAGCATTTAATAATTTATTACCGCCTAACTTACAATGTTTTTTCAAATTCCAGTGCGAGCTCATAACTTGAGAGGTTTTGGATATTTTTCATTACAAAGAGCCCAAACCATTCGTAAACATTATTGTGTGTCTGTATGCGGAGTGAAACTCTGGAACAAACTGGACTTGCAACAAAAGAAATGTCAAACTATTCATCAATTTAAACTGTTATATAAACATCGGGTCTGGTTAAAATACAGATATGAGGATCTTTAATTTACATTGCTGTTGTACTCTGTCTTAACATGTGTTAACATGTGCTCAATGTTTCCTAATCATTGTTGGTATATTGTCCATTAACATCATCGGTATATTGTTCATTACCATTGTTGGCATGTTTTATTATTCTTAAATTGTTGGGACTGTTGTTATAATAAATACTTGTTACTTGTGGTAATGCCACCATGATACAACATTTGTAAACAATCCATGAGCAAAGTAACAATGAAGCTCAATGTATTAATTACTAAATGGGGAACTGGGGTGGGAATTTAATAAGTTGTCTTCTTCCCACTCCCTTTCAGGCATATTTCGATCGTCATAGTTTAATACTGTATGTTTGTTTTGCACTGTATGACTTAACAATATTTTCTCTGCCTTGTACTTCTGTACCATTGCCTGAAATAAATGAATAAATGAAATGAATGAATGAATGAAATGAAAGAGTGCTGTTTTTTCCCCCGACTATAGCGTCACACGGTCACCCAGTTGCCCTGTTGCACGGGCTCTACAGCCGGAACCGCACAATTTACAGAGTTCACTAAGCTATTCGCATCCAAAGCAGTATCTAAAGCCCTTGCATTCTTACTATCCTCGATTAAATTTGGATGTGTGTCTCTAGTTCTGAAATCTTCTCCATCAGCCTGACTATCTCCCTGCATTTATCACATGTGTAGACCTCACTGCTGACAGAGAAGGCTATACTATACATGTGACACGAAGTGCAAGTGACAATAACAGGAGAAGACATTACTTACCAAAGACGGCAAGCATGGACAGCGGGTTAAAAGGCTAACGAGATACTAGCGTGTTGTGCTAGCAATAACGATTTAGATAAAAGCTAGCGATATCAGATGAATGTGAAAGGCAATTTTAGACAATATCTAATATATGTTGATGAGTAAGTTATATTTAGCAAAATGAACAACAAGAAATTATAGTAAATAGAGATTCAAAGCAGAAAGCTATACTATTTCAGTTAGCTTTTGGTTAGGTTTGGTTTGGGAAAGTTTTGATGGACTTTAATACTCTGAAAATGTAAATGACAGGGAAACAATTGTATACGTTATTTAGGTTTTTTTTTTTTAAACCAAAAAAAACAACTTGCAACGTATAAATACAACCCTAAAAAAAGTTTCTGAAAAAGTTATTATTTGGTTCTCAAAAAAACTAAATGTTTAGTAAATGTTGTGTGTTTGCCGGGCTGATAGTACCTCGGCCAATAGAGCCATATAGATTCAATAATGAATCTCTATTGTGTCTCACCGCCCTATTCTATCGGTAATTGTCATCTTCATACAGGGATAGGAGTAGGCTTCAGGGTACGTTTATACGACAATTATATGCTTAAAACTGAGAAGTTTTTCCTTTGAATTTTCCGTGTACAGACGACACCATGTGTTTTTGACTATTTTCAAAACCATCCCCATTTCACACGGATCAGCGAAAACAACTAAAAATGCAGTATTAATTCTCCTGCCAGGCCATTAGATGGCGATGAAACACTATAGACTGCACATGTAATGTGCATGTGCATGATGTCGTCTTCAGAGATTTGTGATTTTGTTGTTTAAATAACTTGCACTTTGAAACTGGTTTTCAAAAGTTTGAGTTTTCAGCCAACCAAAACGGCGTTGTCGTGTAAACGAACGGCCAAAACACATAAAGTTTTACAGTTTTTTAGTTGAAACCGGTGTAATGTAAACAGCCCATCAGTTTATCCCCTCACAGGGCACACAAATTAAGACAAAGGGCAACAATTAAGGTTGATAATCAAACCTCATTTCAATCCAAGGACTAACTAGGCTACTGATTTCATAACAGAGGACGTCTGATAGGGGCTTTCCCTGTGGAGCCATAATTGCAGATGACATGATGTACATACCACGCTGACTTACCATGTGGAGCCTGAGAGTCTTTATTAACGTCTAATTGGGGTTAATTATGCTTTAAAGTAACCTCACTGGATGCTGTAGTTATGAGATTGATGAGCCACAGTGAGCTTTGCATGTTTGAAACAGTAAGAGTAGAGAAGTAAAAGTTTACCTTACTTGAGGGAGAGAAGAGGAAAGTTGAAGCACAAAAGAAAAAGCACAGATGAAGAGAAGGCCGTCGGGACATAGTGCAACATGGAACGACAAGATTTAATGATAAATGTTGTATGTGTAGCGCCTTTGGTCCAACGTAGTTTGGAGATCGAAATGAGACTTGCCGAAAGCTGTGATCTGATTATTTGCTCACTTCAACGAAGTCCATACAACTATTGTGTTGACGTCAGCCGAGAAGTCTCAAAACTCTGTGCAATAAGCGCACTGTGGAACTTCGCCCTGAAGACACATGTGAACTTCATGATGGATTGAGAGTAAACAGTGGGGAAATAAATGAATTTGTTTCTCTTGAGTTAGCAGAGCAACTCTTACCAAAAACAAGTATAAGCCTACTTCAAGTAAATTTTATTAAGTATACTTAAGTAAAGTTCCAGTATATTTTAAGTATAGACTACTATATATAGAAAGTATATTAATATCCATGTATGCCTACTAGTAGTAAACTTGTAAATGTACAGTTTGAGTTTGGGATTAAATTGGCCCACCTTTTAGTGTATAAAAGTATACTTTTAAGAATACTTTAAGTGTAACAGACAACTAAATTTTAAATTTGTACTGCAACTGTACTACAAGTGAACTTACATGTTTACTGATAGTTTACTTGTAGCACATGTTTTAGTTTATGAAAGTACACTTTGAAGTAGGCTATACTCTCAGTAAACTATAGTTTAGCCAGTAGTTTTATACTTCAAGTAGGCTATGCTTGTAAATTTTCTTTTAGCTGACATATCATAGTTTACTATTTATATATTATTTTTGCACTTTAAGTATACTACTATTTTTCTACTTAGGTTTTTTTTTATAGCTACTTAATGTATTCCTTTAACTGTACTTTAACTTTTCATTAAAAAGAAAACATTAAAGGTCTATTTATGCATAATTTTTTCATTAAAAAAGCAAAAAGCTGATAAAATGACCCCGATCGGATTGGAGATGATGCAGTAGATCGAGTCCATCAATACCCCCAAAGCTTCACAGTCGTTTCCTCTTCATGGGTTCGACATTTCATTCTGTAACGTGAGACATTTTTGAACTTGAATATGCTGTTTAATGTTTGATGATTGCGTTAATTTACATTTGCGTAAGCAATCTTCTATCACTTTTTTCTGCTTCTTCTTCACCTGTGTTTTGATCCGGAGAGAAAATGTATAATAGCGCCCCCTACCGTAACAGTGAAAACACGGATAGTCAGAAAATTCCGTCAACAGGAGGAGCTGTTTTCGTATTGGTAAGTCTTAAATGAAGACGAAAACCTGCTGAGCCTTAGCGCCCATCATTTTTTACAAGGACGATATACTTAGTGAGTTAATGTGTCTATCTCAAAGAGATTTAAGGCCTGGTTAGACTCTGTGGGGCCTAAGTTTGATGTTTACCTTTAATTGCTATGCTGGACTAGCCCTGTATCTAGTTCGGCGGGTTCAGAAGCTGGTGTTGTGCGTTTAAATCCACTTAATTCTAATTTGAAATTAATTAAAGAAAATAATAGCGTGTACTATTTTATCTCATATTTAAGTTAGAAGGTTGTCAAGCTAATATATGGTTACAAACGATTATTATGATGGAAGGGGTACTAAATCTGCAGTTCACTCGATGTTTAATCCTAAGAGATTAATACCCTGTATTTAATTTTTACTTTACATTTACCTTTTTATTTTAATTTATTTTTTCTTACATTTTTTATTTACCACTTTGTTACTTCTGAATCCCTTTTAGTATTCAGACTGTCTTGAAATCTATTCACACTATATAAGCGTCATGAAAAATTTGTTTAAGTTTCAAGTTTATTATTTTAGGGGTCCCAACTAGCTCTTTAAAGCTGCAGGAGCTGGGACAAATAAAGGAAAGAGGAAAGCCGACACAGAAAGGGAAGTACGACTACTTGGGTTTAGTTTTGATGAATGGGACAGGGGAGAAGGGATGGGGAAGGATGTATTCACTTGACTTTTATTTTGAGTTTTGTGCTATGTGTGTACTCATTTTACATTGGGCTGTTTCTGTACAGAAGATCCCACTCGCTGTTTGCTACTAGGGATGGCGCGATACCACAATTTTGGCTTAGGTACGATACCAGAACCTAATACCTCGGTATCGATACTAAATCGATACCACAGGTAAAAAAAAAAAAAAAAAAAAACAGTCTCAAAATTTAAGTGACACTTGAAAAACACTGCTTGAAACTCTCCACTACCAAATGTGCTAAGTAAAGGTATCAAATTGTAAAATAAAATAATAATAATTCAGTCAGGGAACATACAGTAGGTTAAATTTTGATTTTGAAAAAAAAAAAACTGAAATTATTCCTCTAGGGGTCGCCACAGCGGCAATAATATGCCATTCATTTTACTATCACTAATACTAAAATTAATATTATTCAAATTTGTATTCTTTATTCATTCAAATTCAATTAATGTATGTTTGTTTGAAAATGCAAAAATGATGAGACCTAAACTTAATTGGTTCTAGCCTGCCATGCAAGCAGACTTGAGCTTTCGTGTTTACCGTATCATATATAATTGATAAGCTCTTGCGTATGTGCGCTGTTCCGTGTTCAATAAAAGTCTAAATTAAATCAGTTGAACGACGGACTAACCTGTCGATCTCTGAACTCTTTGAACAAGTCAGGATGAGCAACTGACAAGTCAAGTGCTTAGGCAGATTTGATGTGTTGCCTCCCCGTTTGCAGAGTGGTGCATTGAGATCTGTTTCTTTACTTGTCTCATTACTTTTGTAGGCAAAGTAAAGCCTTATTTCACTCATACTGCTCTCTCTATTTATTAATTTCAGGCGTGTAGAAATTCGAATGAGCTTCGTTTGATCTATCGTGTTCCTCTGTTGTCGCCGTTTGCCGGTTTCGCATGACCCGCGTCAGTTTAGGTAGCGCACTGCCGCCTAGCGGTGAATACCAGAATTCCAATTCTGGTAATTCTGGTAATTCTGGGCGCTGAGAAGGCCTTCGACAGGGTGGAGTGAGCATATCTCCTCTTTTCCCTGAAACAGTTTGGTTTTAATACTAACTTAATTTCATGGGTCAGATTCCTCTACTCCTCCCCTTATGCCTCAGTGTGCACAAACAACCAACGTTCTACGTTTCCACTCTTTCGGGGAACACGACAGGGCTGCCCGCTATCCCCGTTATTATTTGCGTTAGCGATTGAACCATTATCAGCTGCTCTAAAAATGGAGGAGGGACTTGGGGGGATTGAAAGATTGAAAGGAGTATAAGACATCAAGTTTCATTATATGCAGATGATCTGCTTCTCTATGTAAGTGACCCTTTGGCAAGCATCCCACGTATCCTGACCTTGGTGAACTTCGAAACAGCAGCGCATCAAATACCGAATTGAACAAAATTAGGATATTGTACCGTTTGAAATATAATATATACCGGTATTTTTGCAGTACCGGTATACCGCGCATCCCTATTTGCTACTTACTCCTTGAAACTGACCTGAAAATCTTACCACGAGACGCTGAAACATGGCTAGTGTAACCAAAGGAGGTGCCGTTGGCGGATGGGCTATGAGGATTAGCTCACTAAATACTGGTGGGCTAAACGCTGAAATCAAACGCACAAAAGTTATGACACATATCAAAAACCTGCGGACATAATGTTTCTTCAGGAGACGCACTTATGCAACTCTGACCATAGAAAATTAAATAGACCTTGGATTGACCAAACGTTTCACTCACAATTCAATGTAAAAACAAGGGGCACGGCTATGTTAATCCGGAAAAATGTCCATTTCACCTCAGATAAAGTAATGACAGATTCAAACGGTCGCTATGTTATTGTTACCGGTACGTTAAATGGACAGCAGGTAATTCTGGTATCCGTCTATGCTCCTAATTGGGACGACCATAACTTTGTGAGTTCATTGTTTGCTACCATTCCAAATTTAGATTCTCACCTTCTTATAATGGGAGGAGACATGAACTGTGTGATCGATGCAACATTGGACAGGTCTAGTCTACGATCAACCACGGCCATGAAAATGTCCCAGGCGTTTTTCACGTTTATGAATCAATATGGATTGGTGGACCCATGGCGTCTTTCACATCCTTCTGTAAGACAATACTCTTTTTTTCTCCCATGCACATCGTTCATTCTCGCGCATAGACTATTTCTTGATAGATAAAAAGCTTATTCCAGCGTTCGTCTCCACCCAGTACTTACCCATAACAGTGTCGGATCATGCCACGGTGGTCTTGGACCTTCACTTTAGTATGAAGCCAAAGAGATTGAGACATTGGAGGCTAGACCTTCTCTCGCTGGCAGATGCCAACTTTTGCAAACATATTTCTGAATCGATTACTTTCTTCTGTGAAACTAATAAGAATGTTGAAACCTCCCCGTCCACATTATGGGACACTCTCAAAGCCTACATAAGGGGTCAAATTATCTCTTTCACATCACATACGAATAAATTGCGCAGATCTCGGCAGAAGGAGCTGGAGGAAGCTATTGCAGACCTATATAATTTGCTTTTGTCCGCAAATTCACCGGATTTATATAAAGAAAGAATAAGACTCCAAACGGAACTTGATCTCCTTCTCACTTCTGAGGCTGAACAGCTTCTCCTTCGCTCTCGGGGGTTGGTGTATGAACATGGGGACAAAGCTGGACGCCTTTTGGCTCATCAGCTGAAGGCAAAAGCAGCATCAAATCAAATTACTTAGATAACCGATGAGTCAGACTTAATAACCTCTAACCCGGACCGAATAAATGACACTTTTAGATCATTTTTTTCCCAACTATATGCATCAGAGTCCCTCACAGGTGAAAACCAACTAAATAACTTTTTTGAAAAATTGGACTTACCTAAAGTTTCACCCGAGGACAATCTGAGACTAGATGCCGATTCAGTCAATGAACAGTGGCAAATCCCCAGGCCCCGACGGATACCCGGTCAAGTTCTATAAAAAATTCTCAGATCAGTTAGCCCCACTATTACTTGAAATGTTTGACCACTCATTTAATCGAGGCACCTTGCCGCCCACTCTTATGCAAGCTTCCATCTCCCTAATTTATAAGAGGGGTAAAGACCCACTGAGCTGCGCTTCTTATCGACCAATATCACTCCTCCCGGTAGATGTTAAAATACTCGCAAAAATCTTAGCTCGGCGAATGGAATCTGTCATGCCCCAGATCATTTCAGAGGACCAGACGGGATTTATAGGGGGAAGACACTCATACTCCAACATAAGAAAGCTTCTCGGCGTCATAATCTCTCCATCTTCCTCTAATGTCCCAGAGGTAATAATATCTCTTTACGCTGAGAAGGCCTTCGACAGGGTGGAGTGGGCCTATCTCCTCTTTTCCCTGAAACAGTTTGGTTTTAATACTAACTTAATTTCATGGGTCAGTTTGCTCTACTCCTCTCCTTACGCCTCAGTGTGCACAAACAACCAACGTTCTACTCCGTTTCCACTCTTTCGGGGAACACGACAGGGGTGCCCGCTATCCCCGTTATTATTTGCATTAGCGATTGAACCATTATCAGCTGCTCTAAAAATGGAGGAGGGGCTTGGGGGGATTGAAAGATTGAAAGGAGTATAAGACATCAAGTTTCATTATATGCAGATGATCTGCTTCTCTATGTAAGTGACCCTTTGGCAAGCATCCCACGTATCCTGACCTTGTTGAATTCTTTTGGTCGTCTGTCGGGATATAAGCTAAATATTTCTAAAAGCGAATACTTCCCAATTAACCAATTAGCTGTAGCCATATCGCCATCAACTATACTCTTTAAAATAGCCAACACAGGATTTAAATACCTTGGCATTACAGTTATACGATCCTTGCGGACAATGCAAGAGCAAAATCTGACTTCACTAACAACGACGGTCAAGTCCGATTTACAAAGATGGAATTACCTTCCGTTGTCCTTGGCCGGTAGGATACAAATTATAAAAATGAATGTGTTACCAAGATACTGGTATGTTTTTCAATGTCTGCCCATCTTCCTTCCCAAGACCTTTTTCACAGCTATAAATGACACTATTTCATCATTCATCTGGGCTGGTAAACGGCCAAGGGCAAGTCGTACACTGCTTTGTAGGGACAGATCGGCTGGGGGACTGGGTCTACCCAATCTAATGGGCTACTACTGGGCAGCCAACGTGCAAAAGATAATATCTTGGTTTACTTCCTCTCAATCCAGTTGGTGCCAGAGTGAGTCAGCCTCCTGCTCCTTGTCGCTGCTAGCTTTAACATGTAGCACCTTGCCCTTGTCCCCCGTCAAACTTTACCTCTAATCCGGTTGTTGTTGGAACTCTAAAAATTTGGACGTAAATAAGACGCCACTTCGGATGGCTCACCCCCCCTCTAGCAACTCCAATTTGCAACAATCACCTGTTCATTCCAGCAAAGACTGACTCACGATTCTTAGTTTTAGAAAACAAAGGGCTGCGTAGTTTGGGAGACCTGTACATTGATGGTATATTTGCAAGCTTCAACCAATTAATTTCTACCTTCAATCTACATAAATCAGACTTTTTCCGGTACTTCCAGTTGCGGGACTTTGCGAAAACACACGCCACGTCATTCCCACAAATACCAACACCCAGCGGGATGAACCTGGCTCTCAAGGCTAAAACCCTGTCAAAGGGCCATATCTCCTTTTTTTATAATTTACTGTCCTCAGCCAGTGAATCTATTTTGCATAAGAACAAGATGAATTGGAAGTCAGTATTCCAATTTAATCTCTCTGAGAACTTCTGGGAGGGAGCCATAGGGGCTGTTAACTCGTCATCCAGCTGCGCGAGACTGTCACTAATACAATTTAAAGTTAAAGTCACAGGTTACACTATAGTAAGGACAAACTATCAAAGCTCTATCCAGACAAATTTGATGAGAATTGTAGTAGATGCATGCAGGCTCCATGCAATCTTACCCACATGTTTTGGGCATGCCCCAAGTTGTCTGAATTCTGGCGACTATTCTATAAAACAATTTCGGATATATTAGGCATAACTTTAACCCCAACCCCACATATCGCTATTTTCGGCAAGCCCCCGGACGGCCTCCGTACCACAGCCATTCAAAATAACGTAATTGCCTTCGCCTCTCTTATTGCTCGCAAGAGAATTTTGTTATTGTGGAAGTCTCCTCGACCACCATTGTTCAAAGTCTGGCTACACGACATTTTAGGTCTTCTGAAACTGGAGAAGATCAAATTCACACTTAGGGGGTCATCTGGTAGGTTCTATACTCAGTGGAGACCACTACTTAACTATCTAGATAAGCTGCCAGCTCAGGAAGTCTCTTTGTAAAGTCCCACTGTATGGTTATAAATGTTCTATTCCCTCTGATATGGTCCGCCAGCGGCAGATAATCTGTTCACCCCAAAACATTCCAACATAACAGATTACAACAGATAACTTGCTTTGGTGACTGAGGAGTGAGCAGCAATTGATTGATATTTACTTTGTACAGTTAATGTTTAGCACTAGCAGCTTACATTGGTATTTTGAATTATTACTGTGTAAGTATAGGTGTATATACAGTAATTGTATGTATGTGTACATATATAGTTTATTTTTTTTATTTTTTTTTTAAGTGGATCATTCTTCGGGAGGGGGGGGGGGGGATTGTTGTTCATTTAAGTTTATAAAAAAGAAAAGACATTGTATTCCTGTATGCACTTTATGTCGGTTTCTTGTACTTGATAAATAAAAGCTATAAATTTTTTTTTAAATCATAGCCAGCTTAAAAGTTTTCGATACGTATCCTAATGACAAAGATGAATTAATGATATTAAGAAGAGGATCTATGACCCCTGGAAGCATCTCTTTCAATAGCTTAGTCGGTATAGGGTCTAGCATAGGCCTACATGTTGTTGATTTAGATGATTTAACGAGCTTAGAAAATTCTTCCTCTCCTACAGCAATGAAGGAATCAAATTTTTCGTCAGTGAGACTACAGTGCACTGTATGATGCGATACTAAAGTGCTGGAAAAAAGAGAGTTATAAATGTTTCTGTCGCAATATCGAGTAAGCTATCTGGGATGCTGAGATTATGAAACTGATCAGGAAGATTATTAATAAAGCAATTTTTAGTGGCAGAAGTTACATCGAAATGTCATCGCTCTGCTGCAGAATTTCAACGGCATCAACATTGATTCCATGTGATAATATTAGATCTGGAGTATGATTACGACAATATCTGGTTTCCATATATATCAACATTTCCAAACAATGTAAGTTTATAAGACAGTGTGTAAACCTATGTGAAAAAAGTATTTAATGGGCTACTCAATCAAAAGAGTAAACACAACTATAGGCTACTTAAATACTTACTTTTTTTTATACATTATACTTTTAAGTATATCTCGATCAAAAGTTATTTTTTTCTTACCTATTTAGCAACTACAAAAAAAGGAGAAGATTCTCAGAAATGTTGATATTATTTGATCTCCAACATGGATCAATTATTGCAGTCCTAAATGTCTAAACGGGTTAAACTGAAATTCTAAAGAAAAAAATACTGTAAACGATAATTTATACAGAAAGATCTTGGTTTTGAGTTGATTCCTTTAGGAATGGAAAAATACATTAGCATTCCTTAAGGTTTTTTTTATTATTATGCAACGCCATGTAACTTGTCATGACCTGTCTGTCGCAGGGAAATAACAGCTACAGCTACAGGTAGCACTGCTAGATGAACACGGGGTAATTTTGTAACTAAAATATTATTTAGGCCAAATATTTGACTGACCTTGAAACCTTAAAACTGAAGACTATTTATGAATAAACTATAAAAATCTGGATGATATGGGCTTTATTTACCACAAGATGGTGCACTTTCATTAGATATTAAAAAGATATTAAAAAAATGAGCCTGTTGTCTGTTTTTATAGGTTAACCAGCTAACCTATTTTTGGTAATAGCCTACAAATTTTGTCTAAAACTGATGGTTAATGTTTTAATATATAAGCCAATTGTGTAGGCTATAAGATAATTATAGGCCTATAAAAACATATTTTGTATTCCTGACTGCTATTTTTACAGTAGGCTACTGCTACAACTGTCCACCGACTATCATACTTTTCCTTTGCCTCCTTTTCCTTGGGCCGTTTCTGTTGTTGAACCCTACATGCCAGTTCAGCATGACACAGCACATTCACACACTGACAGGGATGCTGGTCATTCTTCAAGTACAATGTGTACTTATAATAGAGAAATAAAAGTATCCTCTAGCTTATGTATATTTAATGCCTATATGTTCATAAGGTTTGTGGTAACACTTTAGAATACTGTTCCTTCATTAATGAATAACTACACAGGAAGGAAATGAGTAATGCACTATTAACATTCTAGTAACTACTATTAACTAACAAGAAACTCTGATTAACAAATTAGTAAGTAATAGTGCTCAGTTGAATGTGGTAGTTCACTATTAGCTAATCAGTAACTACTGAACTACTATATACAGGTTCATAATTAACATGAATAATGCATAATTTATAATAAAAGGTAACCCACAAGTAAGGACTCAAGTGTCACTAAAGGAACTAAGATATTTGGATCAGTCTATTTTTTCTCCTTTTCCCCCCAACCTCCCCCTCATTCCTGATGAAAAGATTAGTTATTATTGCTACTACTATTATTACTTTTATTATATTTTTATAACACTATATTATCATACCTTCCTCATCCTCCAGTTAAAAGCCTACCAATTTTTTTCTCTCTTCTGTTATTATTTAGTACATTTTTATTACGTCTGTTGTATCTGTAAGATGTTCCTCTGTTAAGTTATTTCCACTCACACACCCAGTAATACATGCACACACGCGCACACACACACACGTTTATGTATGTTCATGTTTACGCGTTGATGTTTATGTTTATGTATGCAGCCTTGATGTTTTAAGTTGCATCAGTCACTTGTAAGTATTGGATTGCATAATTAAAAATAAAATAAAAAATGGATCAGTATTCTAAAGTGAAAACATGATAACTAATATTGACTGAAGTCATTGTAAGCTTTTGAGATTTTTGTAAGGTTTTGAATTGCAATTCCTTACGATGGATTTGGTAACACTTTAGTCATTACTAGTGTGTTCCCATGATCTTCACTTTAGAATACTGATCCAAATGAGTAGTTCCTTTAGAAGGATGTAGTAACACTTGAGTCAATACTAATGGGTTACCGTTACTTTATACAATATATTACATTATACAATATAATATTAATTATGAATCTGTATATTTTAGTTCTTAGTAGTCTTCAGTGAGGTATGAAAAATAGTAGTTACTGATTAGCGAATAGTTAACTACTACTCCACTGAGCTATACTTATTAATTTGTTAATCAGAGTTTTTTGTTAGTTTATTTTTTTTACCTTTATTTAGTTACTAGAACATTAATAGTACTTTACTCATTTTAATATTCAACAATATTATTGACTGCACTGACACTATTGGATGAGAACTGAACATTTTCTGCAGAACTGCTTTATAGATGAAATAAACTAATTTAATAATTGATGATTTTTACAGAGTTATTGAACCGAACAGAATCAATGCTGAACTGAATTCAACTGAATAATGACGGTTTACTATTTTCCCTTATCGAGCTGCTTTATAGCAGAATTGAATTCTGTTTGCATCATTGAATCATTATTTTCCTTTAATCACTGTAAAACTGCTTTGAAACAATCTGTATTGTATAAAGTAAATAAAGGTGACTTGACTTACGATAAAACTGAACGCAATAAAGAGTAAAATTCGATTAAAAAAATACAATTACAATTTAATTATTATATTTTATTATTATTTAGCATTCTATGATAATTTGATAATTCTATGATAATTTCTATCATTCTATGATAATTCTATGATAATTTCTATGATTATGTATTCAAGTGCAATTTTATTTACACCTAAAAAGGAGATTTAGGGCTTTTAGCCAGCAATATACAGTATAATACAATGTGGAAAAACTTGAAGCTATAAGCTACAATCAAAAACATACTAAGGTAAACTAGAAAAGTAATTTTTTGTTTGCTATTCATATTTAGTTAAATGTTTGTATTATCATATTTACAAAACAAGTAATGAAATAACAAGTGCACTTCATGGTTATTTTCCATTCTTCAATATATTTTGTAGGTAGATTTTTGTGACATACGCAGACATGTAGGTTAAGCAACTCGGCGCTTGCACTGCTAAGCCACATCCGCTTCATGACGTTTCCTCACATGGACGTGACTTCAGCCACGGGACGCAAAGCCACGCCCATCTCATTCATATGCAAATGGAGCTACTTTTATAAGCTGCGCGCGCAGCCTCTTCCTCACTCACACTCACAGCAGCACCAGTGCGGAATAAAAGCCCAGTCTACACTGCATTTCACTGTCAAATAACAGCATCTACAGGTAAGACACACATACACTAGTTACTAATATAAAACATTCAATAAAAGAAAGTTATAGTCTTATGCATACAAGGTGTTGGTTGTTATTTTTATTTTTATATAATGTAGCCTATATAGTTAAAATTCTCTTGAATCTATATATGGCATTCTTCTTCTATCATTAGGATGTAAAATGAGTCACATCCTTCTGTTCCATGCTTATAAATGATTGAAATCTGCTGATCTCTCATGTCCTGATGAAAGCACCGTTTGCTCTTGCTGTCAAGCTGCGATGATGTTACATAATCGTTGTTGCACATCATGAATACAACAGTTTACAAATAAACAGCATTTTTCACTTATTGTGAGCTCAAAGACGACTTGTTACTGCTTGTTTCAAAATAATAAGCTTATGATCAGGTATTGATGTTTAATCAAATTCACTTTCATGCAGTGATCATTTTCGAGCATTTTAATGTATACTGGAGAAAATGAGTCAGTTTTGTTAGATGTTAGTCTGTCATTCTGCTTGGTGCGTCACTGGAGTCTACGTGCTTCATGGACAGATCAGATGCACTTCATGTTCATGCACTTTTTGCTTCCTTATATGCAAAGGATTCTGGTACTTGTGTTTTTAGGGTACATTTATTCCGGATGCTTTACATAAAAGTCCCGATTTGCACAATTTGTGCCCGAGATGAGTCAGTATTTCATTCAGCTCGTGTAGGATTGCCATATTTATGTTCTCGATATGATTCGCCCTTGTTGCGTCAATTTAACACCGGCCTCTAACGGGAAAATTAAAGTAATGAGACTACTGAAAATCGTCATTGGGAATAATGAGCAGTAAAACATCCGGACACATTACGGTAATTAGCTACATTTCTTTTTGTATTACGGTAATGAAATTAATTAATAAAAATATATTATAAATATATTATATTAATACATATATTTTCATTGTTCGAAAATAGGCTCAAATGTCTTTTAAGAAAAAAGAAGAAAATGTATAAAATCCAGACGTTTTTATATCCTACATGTGTATATATATATATATATATATATATATATATATATATATATATATATATATATATATATATATATATATATATATATATATATATAGTCTTGTCGAACATGCACTGATGAATGGAGTAAATTAGCATCTATTTATTTATAATAAATGCAGTTGGTATTAATGTCTGGGTTTTTTACTCCATTCATCAGTGCATGTTCTACAAGACCACTCAGTGACAGACATAATTTCTTCAGATGTTTTGGTTTTGTAGTGATGGACCTGCTGGTTTGTGACGATCTGAGGATAAATGACTAACAAACATTAGAAATCTTCTTTGAAGTGCATGTGTTTGGACTGCTGCTTATGTTGAATGACCGGTTTAAATCATGAGAAAGGGGCTCTTCAGGTGATTTATTCCTCCTCTTTGCATTAATTCCTCTACGTGCCTCTGTGCACACAACACTGCAGCGGCTGGACATGGCGTGGGGGTGGGGTTGGGGGGTTTGGGGGGGTGCCACTCCGACAGGTTTGAGAAGCACTGCCTTTGACTCTGTGTCATCATGTAAATGATCAGTCAATGCAGCTGTTTTAAAATGGCTTCTTACTCAAAGCAATTCAGATTCGCATCATCTATAGTTTCTCAAAGAGCATTGATTCTAAAAGCAAATGAATGATGCATTTAAAAGCCCGAGTGACCGATGAGATTCTGTCCCCTGTAGCTGAAGATGGCCTCCACAAAGGAGAAACTCATTGCTCACGTGAGTAAGGAACAGCCTGCAGGGCCCACCAACAAGGTGACGGTGGTCGGAGTGGGAATGGTGGGAATGGCCGCCGCCATCAGCATCCTCCTCAAGGTCAGTGAGGTCACGCCCCGGATACACACTCATCACTAGAGATATTATATCACTGACAACATTCATGCTTTGCCATTTAAAAAGTTTAAAATAAAATTGAAAATAATTAATTTTAAAATAGAAATTAATTATTTATAAATTATTTTTTAAAATAAACTGAGTAAAGACCTTTTTAAATCTAAATGACAAATGTATTTTAAAATAAATTAAGAAATTATTAAATTGGACCTTTTTTAAATTATCTGTAAATGACACATTTATTTTAAAATAAACTGATTAAAAGTGGACCTTTTTAAATAATCTAAATGATAAATTTATTTTACAATAAATTAAGAAATTATTAATTTAAATTTTAACAAATTTGTAATTTTTAATAAATTTGGTAAAATTGGACCTTTTTTAAATGATATAAATGAAAAATTGATTTAGTAAAATTGGACCTTTTTAAATCATCTAATTTACACATTTATTTGAAAATGTAGTGAAATTGGATTTATAAATTTATTTTTAAATAAATGAAGAAATTATTTTATTTTTAAATGAATGTAGTTAAATTGGACCTTTTTAAATTGTTTATTTGACAATGAATTTGTAATTTTTGTAATCATGTATTTGTAATTTGTAATAATTTCCTGTCATGTCTTAACTCTTCCAGTAAAGAACAGTGGTGAGAGTGGGAAAAGACTATTTCACTAATATGACTACTGTATATTAATCACATCGTCACACACGTTTGGATATTAATCTCATATCACTTATATTGAAATCTTGAATAAAAGTTTGTTTTATGAGGTAAACAATAATTATGTGCCAATAATTATAACGAATTTAGATAGTTTGTGCAGGTCCAATGTAAATCAAATGCTACAGTATGTTGTGCCCACTTTTTCTATTTCCTACAACAACAACAAAAAAACTGTCTGAAATGAAAATGTCACATTGATTCCCATATCTTCCTTGAACCATCAGGAATGTGCTCGTGTTTTTTTTCTCCTGAATTCTCAATGGGGGTAAAGCTGCTGTGGCTCAAGTAAATAACACTGGCTTTAAAGCTTTCCTGACCTTTGAACGTAGAGCGATTTCTGAATGAGAAGGAAGGCCTTGAACCTCCTCCAAGAATGAACATGATCATCATATCTGGAGACTTGGCAAACATTAAGAGTCTGCACTCTTCAGCTCTCTTCATTTTTCCATCGGTGTAAAATGCAGTTGCTGAACCTACAGGTGCAACAATCTTTAAATATTAGAAAATATAGAGGAACATAAATCAAACAGGTTCAAACTCATGAATTTAAGTAATAAAATGAATCCCTAACTCAACATTTATCAATGTCTAAGCATCCATGTAAGGTGTGTAGGAGTGTATTATATCTCGTGTGTGTTTGTGCAGGATCTGACTGATGAACTCGCCCTGGTGGACGTGATGGAAGATAAGCTGAAAGGAGAGGTTATGGACCTGCAGCATGGAAGCCTCTTTCTCAAGACACACAAGATAGTGGCGGATAAAGGTCAGATTTCATAATCTACCATTAAAAGAAAATGTGAGGGGGGAAGAATAACAGGGTTTATGATCGATGATAAGGAGCAGACGGTTTGATTGGTGCCGATTTGGTGATAACGAACTAATGAGGTGACCTAGATTCAAAATTATTATACGATCTATTTAAAAATTGAAGTAAAATATTTAATTAAATTAAAAGCATCATTCAGGGGGCTGCATCTTAATCAAAAAGGAAAGATTATTTTTTATCAATTAACAACTTCCCAGTCTGCTTTAACGTAGAAGAAGCGTTGTCCGTCTAAATGCCCAGACACACCAAACTATTAGCAACGTTGTAAGTAAACTGGTGTCGTCTCGCATCGTCTGCGTCTGGGCCAAAAGGTTGTGTTTGAACACACCACACAGACTATAGTATGGAGGCTTGTTTCCGCCAATGAATAGAAAATAAAAAAGCTAATTGTGACTTTTTATGTCACAATTCTGATTTTTTTTTTCTCACAATTGTCAGTTCACATCTTGCAATTCTCAGAAAATAAAGAATTGAGTGAGTTAAGGCTGATTTATACTTCTGCGTCGGACTGCCTCTACGCTGTAGGCTACGGTTTGGTTTTCATTTATATTTCTGCATCGTTGTCCACATTGACGCGCAATTACACATGCTACTACATGTGAAACCCGAGGGAGCAGTTCTAGTAGACCAATCACAGCGTTTGCGTTCGCGTAGAATTTACGCGTTTTTACATTTTTGGAGAGGTGTACGTCAGGGTACGCCGTAGCTACGGCGTGAGTCCAACGCAGATCTCTTTTTTTAATGACAGTGTGAACGGAATATGATCTTTTTAATTGTGATTTGTGCCACTTCCATTTGTGGTCCTGAATCCGATACAGGTCAAATGTTTTGCAATGCGACCTCAGTCTGAACAATCATATCGGAATTCATGCAACTTTTATGTCACTCTAGATCAACATACATCACATTTCTGCACTCATGAGAATCACTTCAAGGATTTTACATTCCCGAAGTTATCAAGACATTGGCGAAAGGTAGTCAGTGAAGGACAGTGATGTGTCAGAACTCATAAGTATAACAGTTACAGCTATATATAAAAGCAAAACGCGTATCATTAAAGCTCTTTTTTCGCATCCTCGTCTTTGTTTTTTTATATGGCCTGTGCATAATTTGCTGGCTTCCACAGCAGATCAGACTATAAATAAACTTGTAATTGCTTACTTTAATGTTCTCAGTGTTTACTTCTCTATGACAGTGTGCTGTATGGCGTCTTTTTATCGTTCCAGCTATACAAAAAAATCAGGTCTAAGCAATAAATGAGAATTGAGCACTAAGGATTTGCAGTGTAACTTTTCCATAAACTCGCAATTGCGAGAAATAAAGTCAGAATTGTGATAAACTTGCCTTTTTTTCACAATTCTGACTCTCTTTTTTTTCCTCGCAATTGGCAGTTTATATCTAGCAATTGTGAGAAAAAAAAAGTCAGCATTGCAAGATTTGTAATATCATATCCAAAGGTCAAATAACTCCTACAGTCTGTGCCTGTCAGAGAACATGAGCTCTCCACACCAGCAGGTGGCAGTAGTCTGTATTTGTCATTCAACAAGGGAAATTAACCGAAGATAAAAACAAAAGTCTTCTTTGTGTGCCCTCTTGACTTCGTAGTTCACTTGCTTTTGTCACTTCCATTTTTCTTTTCATAGTTCGCTAGGCTAAATTGTTTATCGTGGGTGTGTTTTCCAAAAGTATAGTTGGCTAACTATGCTCAGTTGGGCTGTTGGTAATGATGGAACTTGGGACCATAGTTGCTTTTGGGAAACACACCTGGAGTGATCCCTTTCACAGACAGACTCCTCCATGAGTCGACATGCTCAATCATCCGAAAAGACTCCACCCGCAGTCCTACTAGTGCCAACAGTGTGAAACACACAGCTAAAACAAGACTGACGGATTCTCAAGAACTTTTGCTCACTTTGCATTGGCCGATTGTCGGCTTAGTGTGTCACAGCCTTAACAGAAAGAAGTTTATTAACATGAGAAATCAATTTTGAAGCCAATATACTATGAATGCCTATTTGCACCAAGAACATAATGAACAAGGAAAATAATGCAGATGAAAGGGCAAACACAAAAGCACTCTGGATTCCAGAAAGGAGAGCAAGCAAAAAACAGTCCTGTCCTGGCATGCAATGCTGCTTAATTCTTATTGTTCAGTGATGTCCAAAAAAGTGTTAACTTTCATTTACGGATGGACAAATTTTCCCCCTCAGCCGGACTGAGTTCAGTTTAAACTAAAGGTTGGACTCGATATAGTGTTCCTTAACACTTACCAAAGATCCAGTATTTTATGGATATTGACATGTAGCCAGGAATCGTGTTTCCTGACATTTATATGTGCCTGATTTTAACGTTGGGGAAATACATACAGCAAATTTGCCTGTGAACGCTTTATATAATGTAGGTCTAAATCCGGGTGATCACTTATATCAATGTTATATACATATTGTCCAGCCTTAAAACTTGTATAGTTTTTTGTGATTATTTATTTAAAAACGTCCAATTATGCAGAATATACGATGGAAAATTTTAATTGAGTTGTAAATACAATATATAGTGTATGATTTTACACCTAAATTCAGCATAAATTAATATTCAGCATAAACACTAAATTATAACTGCAAATCCATCTTTCGCTGCCTGGATTCCAGTTGTTTCTGTGAATTGCAGCGATCCATTTGTATATAGATCCAAAATGTACCTCAGATTTCTTGTCAAATTTAGTTGTACAGTCAATCGTTAAGCTTTTTCTTGTTTTAGATGTGTTTTGTGTGTTTTTCACGGCACTCACGCTGAAAACCAATGCTGCCGCTCAGTCTTTTTGCCACTCAGGCACTCCGGCTGACGTCATGCGCATAACCTCTATTTAGTGGCAAAAGACCATTGGTGCCAGTTCTTTCTACCATCTACTTAAGCTTGGTCTGACTCTGAACAGGCTGTTTCTCTCAGAGTGGGAGATCCTTCAAAAATGTATCATTTCATGTCTTTTCCAGACTACAGTGTGACGGCAAACTCCAAACTGGTGGTTGTGACTGCTGGAGCCCGTCAGCAGGAGGGCGAGAGCCGCCTCAACCTCGTCCAGAGGAACGTCAACATCTTCAAGTTCATCATCCCCAACATCATGAAGTACAGCCCCAACTGCATCCTTCTGGTGGTCTCAAACCCAGGTGTGACACAACGACTGTCCACTGAGACCAGCACCGGCATTGAATGTCCTTTTGCAATGAATGGTTTTAGTTGACGGCGTGTAGCTTCAGAAACGTAAACAAATGTCCTCTCGTCTGCAGTTGACATCTTGACTTACGTGGCCTGGAAGTTGAGCGGTTTGCCCAGGAACCGTGTGATCGGCAGCGGCACAAACCTGGACTCTGCTCGTTTCCGTTACCTGATGGGAGAGAAGTTGGGCATTCACCCCTCCAGCTGCCACGGTTGGGTTGTCGGAGAACATGGAGACTCCAGCGGTGAGGACAGCAGAGATGATTAGGAGCCCCAATGTGTTTCAAGAGCACACTGAATACAACTAAACATCCCTCTTCTCTTTCAGTTCCCGTGTGGAGCGGAGTCAACGTGGCTGGTGTGTCCCTTCAGAGTCTGAACCCTGACATGGGTACCGATAAAGACAAGGAGGACTGGAAGAGCGTCCACAAGATGGTGGTTGACAGGTAATTTGCAACCAATTAAACATCCATATAGTGGTTTAGTACTTTACACTAATTTTCGTCTCAGAATGACATAGAGAAAGGTTTTAGGGAGAGAGGCCAAGTGTTGAGTCATCTCTATTTGTATATGATCTGTAATAAATGTATACTATGTGTCGCCATTAGAAAGCCTATAAATCAACTGCTTGCGTAAATGTATTTAGTCTGGACTCATGGTTGTTTATCTGTGTTTAACACATAAATCTGGTTTGCTTTGGCAGTGCATATGAGGTTATTAAACTGAAGGGTTATACTTCCTGGGCGATTGGTATGTCTGTAGCTGACCTGTGTGAAAGCATCTTGAAGAACTTGCACAAGTGTCATCCAGTTTCTACTTTGGTCAAGGTGAGATTCTCATGTTTAGTTCTAGTTGACCTGTTGTCTTCATTAACAAAATATTGTGAACCATATTTTTTTCTAGTAGAGACAGAAGATAAGTACGTACATATATAATAATAAACTCTGTCCCAAAACCGCCGTCTTATGAAAAAATAGGCAACTACCTTCTAAGGCAGCATCAAGTGAGTGATTATGGACAGCAATAACAGCAATTTGATGTAAACTTGAAGCACACAGAAGAACTAACATTTACAGTTGGTTCCAGTAGATCTTACGTTAGATCTGAACAACTCTTCATGGACACATGGAAGCTTGTTTCCCCATGGAATAAAATAATTTAAAGATAATTGACTTTATCTCCCAATTTTGACTTTTCTCAGAATTGCAATATATAAACTTACAATTCTTCCTTTTTTTTTCTTGGAATTTGCAATTCTGACTTTATAACCCACAATACTGACTTTTTTTTCTCACAAATCTGACTTTTCTCTGAATTGTAAGATATAAACTTGCAATTTTGTGTTATAAAGTCAGAATTGTGAGATAAGAAGTCACAATTACCTTTTTAATTTTTTATCCTGTGGCGGAAACAAGCTTCCATACAGACAGCAACTATCACCATCACATAGTGCTCATCGCTCAAAGCGCATTCGATTAACGTTCGCAGCTGGTTTATGTTAGCGTTTTACCAAGCTAACAAAGTGCAAACGCACAAAAAAATGGGTGCAGTATTAATTGGTTTGATCTATTTAATGTACCAAATGATCTGAACAACGCTTCATGCACAGCAACTCCTTCGAATGCCACAAATAGGTGTGAAGTGCACAAAAGTCTTTACTAGCGTTCACAGTTGGATCCAATAGATCTTTAGTTAACATGTTGCTAAACTAACAAACTATGAATGCACAACTTGGATTTGCAACCTTTTGGTGGATTTGTAAGTACATAGAACTGTTTTATCTTCCCATGCTTTATTACTGAATATAGGCCTTCTCAAAATGTATTGTTCCTACGTCATTATCTTAGCAACATGCTAACGGCAAACTCTGTTGGAAGGCATTGCTGGTTGAGTTTTCAAACCACTTGAGTTTCATTACTGAAAAGTTCTATTGCACTTTCTGGGCCCTATCATACACCCTGCGCAATGCACCGCCAGGCACAACGCAAGTGTGTTTTGTTAGTTTCAGCCAGACGCAGTTATCATTTTCACGTCCTGCGCCACGTTGTTTAAATAACAAATGCATTTTCGCCCATTTGTGCGCCCATGGGCTGCCAGTCTGAAAACGTGGTGTGTTTGGGCGCATTGTTGATGCGTTGCTATTTTGAGCCAACCAAAATAGACTGTGCCACTGCCCAACCGAAACCGGGTCTAAAGTCAATGGCGCAATATTTTGTTGTTATTTAAAGGGTGCATTAGTAATATGCGCCTATAGGCGGGTCCACAATGCACTACACTCTGCTTATTACACACACAGCAGCAGCACACAAACTATCCAAATATTAAAAATAAAAGGATTACAATATAAAAGATTAATATTGTGTATATAAAGATATGGTGGAATCTGGCTTGTCCCGTCGATGGTCTGCTAGCGCGCTTTAACCTCGCACACGAGCAGATCCGTTTCCTCGCTGGAAAAGCGTTCAGTTTTTCCACTTGCAAATTCCGCCATGTAAATAGCGAATAGCACAATAGCACAACTGGCTTTTAAAGGGAAAACACACCCATTACTCATTAAGAGAATAGGGACAACCCTTTTAGACCATCCGCAGGGCGCGCCGACCATTAAACTAACACAAGTGGATTCGGACACTCCCTAAGTGCACTTGCGCTGTGCGCTTTAGACCATGAGCTTAGATCCTTAAAATAGGGTCCTCGGAGTTCATATTTATCATAATAGACATTTCCCTCGACTGTCCATCATTTTGGACTAAATGCTTCTCAGAGTTTGTCTCAGTGCATTGTGTGATTTAATTATCCTCGAAAGGTGCATGCCATGCTGCTTTATATTTGGCCATAATGAGGCATCTAAAGAGGCAGAATAGTTATCTTTGAAACAGACTGTTTAAAAATGTTGGCTAGATGCTAAGCTTACTTGGATTTGGAACAAAGCTATAAAATGCCTACAGGGCACCAGTGTTTGACATTTGTTGTGCATTTACAGGGAATGCATGGGGTGAATGACGAGGTCTTCCTCAGCATACCTTGCATCCTGGGTAACAGTGGCCTGACAGATGTTGTCCACATGACCCTCAAACCAGACGAGGAGAAGCAGCTGGTGAAGAGCGCTGAGACCCTGTGGGGCGTTCAGAAGGAGCTGACCCTGTGAACCACCGCCTTGTCCAAAATGTAGCCAGTGTCACAAAGTAAAAACCTCAATGAATTCTGCCTATCAGTCTCCTGACTTCATAAACCTTACTGCCTGTAACCATTAGAAATTTACACGCCAGTCTCAGACCTTTAGATTGTAACACTCCTTATTTTAGAGGTTTTAGCTGCAGAGGAGAAATCGTTTATTCCTGTTGTCTTTCAAAGATGATCACCCTTTGTAAAAGTTTGTGTCTATGTGCATACTATTGTTATTAAAGAAAGAAGCACTTGCGAGCAGGATGATGTGCAATTTGAGTCTATTTTATTCTGATCTGAGGTCAGCTAGCATTCCGTACTTGCATCACGCTATTGATAATTTCACCAAGACCAACACGTAAATTCAAAGCTGTTTCAGTTTTTACAAAATATCATTGTTTACACGTACAACAAAACGAACTTTCAAAAATCAGCTCATTATACAAACCTGTCAACGCAAAGTTTTACGTTTTTCGGCAGGCTTGACATCAAATTGTAAAAAGACATGCGCACAATAGTCCTCATTTATGAAAATCAATCTGTAAATCGTTTGTAAAATCTTTCTTGCGTAACTTTTTGCATTGATTTTACATGCCATTTTAAATTTCTGAATTCACTTTACAAATTTCAATAGTTTCATTAAATGTGACTGCTAATGTCAGAATGGTTTTGAGCGATTTGGAATTGTCACATTGAAATTAATGCAAGTTTACATAATTATTTTACAGACAGAATTTATACATTAAAAGCAACAGTTAACTGAAGAATGGTTTAAAGAATGATGTTAAATTGTCAAGTGGAATGTGACGGTTGATAATTATTTAACAAATGATTTAGAAATTGGTGGTTGAACTGAATGCAATTGTTCAATTTGTATTAAAATTGCTTTAATTTCTTTTCATTTAATGAATTAATTTAAAGTAATTTGATCTGTGCATGTTTCATGATTGAGGTCTATTGACTAACAAACAGATTATGAATAACATTGTTTACATGTTAAGACAAATTGGCTTTACGAGCTTAACACGTCGTTAACATAGTTAATGTACACGTCGCAAGACCGTGCATATAAACACTCAATGCAAGTCAATTGCTTTGTGTGACTTTGAACTGAATATATATATATATATATATATATATATATATATATATATATGGGAATAAAACCTTTTACAATGATCTACATTTGTTGTCTAAGCAGAATTCATTGTAAATTATGCTTTAACAAAACCATATTGAGTTGTTAAAAAACTACTGTATCAGCTGGAAACAAAATGCTGTTGTCAATGTATTTTTATTTCTGTTAAAGTTGGTCCATAAGAACAAGGACACACTCCAGCCGAGTGGTAAATGCACAGCGATGGATATAGCTGTTACTTGAAGCGTGTGACTGTACAATTGAGACCCGTTACCGAATAAACAATGTGACTAACTACAAAAGCTGTTTTTCTGTGTTTGTTCTCTAGGCTAAATAGACATAATAGCTGTACCGGAAAAAAAAATGGTTTTGTGAACCATGTTGTTTAAATAATCTGTCAAAAGTGTATTAGAGCATTTCCAAAGGTGCATTAAATAGCATCATTATAAGGCTGGTCTGGAGTTTAATACCTCAAGGTCAAAATACAAGTTAGCACGGTGGGACCTGCCAACCATTTATTACACACACTGATATGAAAACATGAGGCAATGGCTGACCATTCACAAATCTATCAAGATGTTCTTTTATTTGATCTGCTTGACAATCTATAGCCTTGAACAAATAAGAACAAATATTAGGGGGTAAAGTCTAAGAAACAGCAACGCAAGTCTTAAAAATGTCATTCACATCCCAAAAGTGCATTAAAACAATTGCAACTGAAATCCAACAGGTAAGAAAAATACATCTAAAGAATTGTTAATATTTTAAACCCATTTAGAAGAATAAACAGTGAGAAAATTGAAAGTACAGTACAACAGTTTATATCTTTTCAGTTTTCAAAACAAACATTATTAGTAGCAAACCATACTTTGTATACAACTAAATGATTTACAGTTATAACATCATAACAATAAATCTGGAACACCAAATAGTTCCCACTTGCGACGATAAATAATAAATTCAGCAAAATAAATGTAATGAAATTGAAATATTGAACCAGAAGTCATAACTGTTCTCCATAAGGTGAATCTCAAGAAATGTCATATTTTACCCCAAAGTAAAAAAGGAACAATAAATTATATTTTGCAAAAGTAAATGAAGTCGATTTTTAGACAGTTATTATTATTTTTTTGCATTGTGATATTAAAGAAATTTTACAAAAATTCTCGTAGTCAAGAGAAAAAAATTATAAAATAAAAATTAAATGTAATGTTGATTTTAATTATAAAAAGTAATCCAAAATGCTTGGACCGAATAAGATTGTATTAATGTATTACAGTAATAACAATAAGACCCTATGTACCTTATGACCTTTTTCCTCATGTACTTAACTGTCATGATAATGCCACAATGAAAAAATCTAAATAGTCTTAAAAATAGGTTTCATCTTTTTGTGCAAAATTTACATTTTTCTTTTCATTTTTGGGGTGAATTTCACTGTGATTCATGTAGGTATGGAGCATGACAATATTCTGTAAAAGTGCCTGAATGAAAATAGGAGTAGCTATCCATATTTGAGAGCAGTTTTCTCACATGTTACCTGTGGATGTCTCGTTTTAATTGTATCACTCTGTACGCTTAATCTAAGTATCTAAAGCCAAAGACCCAAACACCTGCCAGTTTAACATGAGAAGCTCAAATGAAAGAAGGAACATAATGTCTATGACGTCTCATTTACTTCTAATTCTCAGGACTAGTTTTTCAAATATCGAAATCAAGGAGGTACAGTGGCTAAAATTCTCACAGAAGTTAAATATCCTAAACTGGTGAGTTCCCACTGACCCAGATCAGAGTCCGGGTCATATGATCACCGCTGGAGTGTCAGGAGGAGAATGTATTGGTGACGGCAGGGTCAGTAAAGGTCACTCAGTCCAGCGGTCTTTCGTGCTTTCTGCATGAGCGCTCGCAGCTGGAACTGTTTTCGGGACAGCAGACGCACATGCTGAGGACAAAAACGGGATGATGTCAAACATTACATTACCAAGAAAATCAAATACAGGAGAATAAATGCCAAGTCTGATCCAAAACTTTTGTTTTCTGAAAAAAAGAAAGAAATAGAAAGACCTTGAGAAAGACCTCCAGGTCGATGACTCCTCTCCGCAGGGCTTCTCCCAGGTAAAAGATGGTGTCCTCTATAGCGTTCTCCTCTGCATACAGGTTCAGGATCTGCTTGTAGAGCGGGGCTGTCGGTATGATCACGTCGTCAATGTCATTGTTTTCTGATTGGTTCTCCATCTTCTCCAGAGCTTCACTCAGTTCCTCGTCCTTCTTCTTGAGGAGCTCAATGTTTCGGTCCACCTCAGCCTGAAGGTGCACAAACACACATCTAACGTCATGCTTCCACAAAAACTGTGGGATCTCAATGCAAAATTTGGGAAGAACAAACTTAATGGAATAATTGCAAACATTCTTACCACTTCCTGGTCCAGGCGGGACACCATGTCTTCCAGCTTCTGGTGTCCTTTCTTCAGGTCTTCCTCAGTCCTCTTCAGGGCGTCCAGCTCGGCTTGCGCTCTGTCCATTTCCTCCTTCATTCTCCAGCGCAGTTTATCGCTCACAGCTGAGATTAGTGACGCTCGGATGGTGTCCTCACCGATGGTACCATCACGACTAGGACCTGGAGGGAGAAGACAGAGGCACAAATTTAATGCCACAATTTTTTAGAGATAGCCAAGGTTATGAGTTTGATTCCTAAGAAATGCATGAAGTAATAAAATGAATTCACTGAAGTCAATGTAAGCTGCTTTGGATGAAAGCATCAGAAATGTAATTTTAATGAGATCGACTGAGTCTCATTCACTAACCGTGAGTGAAATCTGCGTACGAAACGTTTTCACAAACAAATCATGATTTATCAGTAACTTTTATTCTAAATTGAATTCTAAATTTACAAAAAAATAAGGAACAACTTAAACCAGACTTAAGCAAAAATCATGTGCTCTGGGTGGTCTAAACATGTTTAGATGAAATTACATTCATATTTAATCTTAATATATATATATATATATATACACTATATTGCCAAAAGTTTTGGGACGTCTGACTTTACATACACATGAACTTTAATGACATCCCATTCTTAATCCATAGGGTTTAATATAGAGTTGGCCCACCCTTTTGCAGCTGTAACAGCTTCAACTCTTCTGGGACGGCTTTTCACAAGGTTGAGGGAGTGTGTTAATGGGAATTTTTGACCATTCTTCTAGAAGTGCATTTGTGAGGTCAGGCACTGATGTTGGACGAGAAGGCTTGGCTCGCAGTCTCCGCTCTTATTTATCCCAAAGGGGTTCTATCGGGTTGACGTCGGGACTCTGTGCAGGCCAGTCAAGTTCCTCCACACCAAACTTGTCATTCATGTCTTTATGGACCTTGCTTTGTGCACTAGTGCGCAGTCATGCTGGAACAGGAACATCCCCAAACTATTCCCACAAAGTTAGGAGCATGAAATTCCAAAATTGTCCAAAGTCCAAAAAGTCCAAAATGTCTTGGTATGCTGAAGCATTAAGAGTTCCTTTCACTGGAACTTAGAGGTCAAGCCCAACCCCTGAAAAACAACCCCACACCATAATCCCCCCTCCAGCAAACTTTACACTTGGCACAATGCATTTAGGCAAGTCCCGTTCTCCTGGCAACCGGCAAACCCAGACTCGTCCATCGGATTGCCAGACAGAGAAGCGTGATTCGTGACTCCAAAGAACATGTCTCCACTGCTCTAGAGTCCAGTGACGGCGTGCTTTACACCACAGCATCCGACGCTTTGCATTGCACTTGTTGATGTAAAGCTTGGATGCAGCAGCTCAGCCATGGAAACCCATTTCTATGAAGCTCTACACATTGTTCATGAGCTAATCTGAAGGCCACATGAAGTTTGGAGGTCTATAGCTATTGAGCTATTGAAAGTTGGCTTCTGAGCACTGTGAACCTCAGCATGTGCTGACCCCGCTCTGTGATTTTACGTGGCCTAATTGCTGTTGTTCCCAATTGCAACCACTTTGTTATAATAAAGCAGTTAACTGTGGAATATTTAGTAGTGAGGAAATTTCACAAATGGACTTATTGTAGAGGTGGCAACCTATAACGGTACCACGCTTCAATTCACTGAGCTCCTGAGAGCGACCCATTCTTTCACAATTGTAAGGCACGTTAGTGCCTAACAAAAATGTCACCCCAAAAATGTTTTTATTATGATCCACACATAGATTCATTCCACTGTGAAAACAACCCTTTTTCTCCATTATTACATAAGTTGTGCCTTTAAGAATGCCTGCTTTCAGAGAGCAGCTAATCTGTGTTTATACTATCTCAGCCATACAGAGACCCTCAGTGTGATTATAGACTCACACATTCTGCATAGCACTGTAGTTAATGTCATGGTTCAGACCTAATGATGAAAATTCCCTGGGGTATGATATCCTCTTCCCACTCCTGCCACTCTAAATATACCCACTAGCCTCTATGTCAAACTGGATGAACTAAGTCCTTTGACCTTTACCAGCTCAGAATCTAGTTACAGGCCCAACCTTTCAGAGCGCTCCAACGCGGTCACTGTAAACCAGTCACGGAGCCGGGCAGAAGACCGAGGTCAGGGTCACGACGAGGCAGAGATAGAGGAGTAGAGCCAATATAAAGGGTGAAGTGTGTTGTACTTTTATGAAACTGACATTAACACGTTGTCTCATATAATTCAGGGAAGCTGTGTCTTGTCCAATATCTTATTTTAAATGAACTCCTAATACTGCAATATACTCTTGACAACTGAGTAAAAGTCTAGTTAAAGAATGATGTATATAGTACAGGCCAATTTATAGTGTTGCCAATTCAGCTCAGATGCAGATTAAATAAAGCCAGTTCAGACTATATGTTGTCAATTCTCACATTCAAACTGATTATTGCTAATCCAGATTAAATCTTATTCATATATATATATTTAAAAAGACAATTCACATTAAGTCCCAGTATTGAGTGGTACTAATCCAAATTCAGAGTAAATGCTAAAAATTCAAATTAATTCAGATTCAAACTGAATACCATTCAGTTTAGCTCTGATTCAGATTCAGTGTTGTCAATTTAGATAAACTTGCATTAATTTTCAGTGATTTAGATAAACTCATATTCATATTGTATGCAACTACTTTAGATTAAGTAATTTAGATTTGGATTGAATGCTGCTCATTTAAAAGCAGAGTAAAGGCTATCAATTCACATTAACACGGATTCAAATTAAATGTGGACAATTCAAATGAATTCAGATTCAAATTGAATGCTACCACTTCAGTTTAGCTCAGATTCAGCTTTGTCAATTCAGTTGATCTCAGATTGAGATCAAATGTTGCTAATTCAGATGAACTCATCTTCATACTGAATGCAGCAAATTTAGATTAACTCATATTCAAAATGAATGTTGCCAGTTCAAATTAATTCAGAATCTAGTTAAGTTTCTCTGATTCAGATTTAGTGTTGCCAATGCAGATTAACTCAATTTAAAATTATAATTATTAAAATTATGTACAGTTAATTCAGATCTACTCTTTTTTTATACTTATACTTGACAATATTTAAGTATACCGAGTATACTTATACAATATTCATTCCGAGGCTGTGGTTTACAAGTAATAATGTTGTAAATAATGTTCAGTTTCTTGCACAGACCGATCTGTGATAAGACCTCAATGTATGGTCGTCAATTGTTTTTTCGACTCGCAAAGTGACGGTAGCCATTGACTTGCATTATATGAATCACCAAGGACCACAGTTTCAGCTAAAAATCTTCTTTACATTTCTACTGAAGAAATAAAGACACATACGTCTTGGATGGCCTGAGGGTGAGTAACAGCCAATTTACATTTTTGAGTGAACTAACCCTTTAACGCCACTTCAAATGAACTCAGACTGAAATTGAACGTTGCCAGTTAAGATGAACTCAGATGCAAATTCACATCAATCCAGTAAATGGATTGTTGGCAATATATTTGGCAATTCATATTGAAAGGATAACATCTGAGGCCTACAACTGAAGTTTAAAAAATAAAATCCATATTGCTTATTCCGAGGATATTGTGATTTGTGGGTTAACATGATAAATGAACTGACGTACTTTATCTCCAGAAATGAGCCAAAGGCAAACATGGGAACTCACCCACAGTGGTGGCAGGAGTCTGGGAAGGGTAATGTGCAGGACCACCCGTGGCAGGGTAAGCATTGCCTCCTGGGTAAGGGTAACCTGGGTACCCACTGAAGAAGACAAACCATTTCATAACCAATTAATCACACTCTTTAATTACAACACTGCCTTTTAAACCATGTGTTTTATATCATGAGGGTTGGAAAAAGTATTAATGACTTTAACAGGTTTATTTAATATTTTTCAGGCCGTTGCATGTGATCTTTGGTCAGACTGAATCAGATTGAATCATTACCATGGGTTTGGGTTGGGCCCGTAGGGAGACACTGCTGGCATTCCTGGCATATAGGACTCTGGAAGGAGAAGAAGGACATAAAACAAACACTTTCAGTATGGAGCAGGGAGACATCTGCTGTTTAAAACAGGCATTACTTTGTAAAATGGGAATGGTTAAGTGATCATGTGAAGCTTATTTCATATATGAACAATCTGAGCAGAAAAAAGTTACTTGAAAGTCTACATTCTCAGTGCCCAAAATATATGATATTGCAATCATAAAAATGTACAGTACGTTTTCCTTATAACAGATTAAAATATCTATGTTTTAACATCCACACATCCTTTAAGGAATATAATCTCCAGGTGAAGAAATATCTGTATCCTATTGGCAAAATCTGCAAAAATTAGAAATTATATTTTGCGCACAAAAAAGTCTATATAAATTATTTTTATATATATTTAAAACTGTACATATCACTTGGAAAGTGTTTCGTTTTCTGTGGAGATGCTCACATGAGGATTTTTGCAGACGATACCGATTACCATTTTTTTTGTCATCCGATTCATTCAATAATAATAATAATAATAATAATAATAATAATAATAATAATAATTCATTACATTTATATAGCGCTTTTCTCGGCACTCAAAGCGCTTTACATAGAAGGGGAATCTCCTCAACCACCACCAATGTGCAGCATCCACCCGGATGATGCGACGGCAGCCATATTGTGCCAGAAGGCCCACCACACACCAGCTTACTGGTGGAGAGGAGACAGAGTGATGAAGCCAAATAGTATATAAATGGGGATGATTAGGAGGCCATGATGGACAGAGGCCTCTGGGCAAATTAGACTAGGATGCCGGGGTTACACCCCTACTATTTCGAAAGACATCCTGGGAATTTTTTGTGACCACAGAGAGTCAGGGCCTTGGTTTAACGTCTCATCCGAAGGACGGGACTTTATATAAGTAATAATTAAGCTCTCATTTGAATTTTTTTTCCAGATAAGTAATAAGAAAGACATTATTTACACTAATGCTATATATGGATGTTTTAATTGAGAATCAAAAAAATAAGCACAACAAATATTAATGTTACTTCATTAATTTTACTTCCATAAGCCTTTTAAAAAGGGCTTACGCAAAAAACTATCTATATTAGGATATTCCGGCTTATTAAAGAGCCGTTAAGACTTTATGTCAAACTGAGCATAATTACAACCAATAAGATGTAACTAAACATAGTCCAATATGTGATTGAGGACAAAAAAAAAATTCTGAAAAACTGGAACTCCTATATATAAACTAAATTTGCTATCTGAAACCAAAATTATCAGGAATATTATTCAACAAGTGCTGAGTATTCCTATTTAAAGGAATAGTTCACCTAAAAATTCTGTCATCATTTATTCACCCACAAGTTGTTTCAAACCTGTATGAGTTTCTCTCTTCTGCTGAACACAAATGAAGATATGTTGAAGAATGTCGGTAACCAGACAGCTGCTGGACCACATTGACTTCCAAAGTCAAAGGGGTCTATCAACTGTCTGGTTACCGACATTCTTCAACATATCTTCTTCGATGTTCAGCAGAAGACTGAAACTCATACAGGTTTGAAACAACTTGAGGGTGAGTAGATGGTGACAGAATTTTTATTTTTAAGTGAACTATTCCTTTAAGTAGGCAGGACTGTCTTTATAAATTCAAACTTTTAACCTCTTTGCATCCAAAACATGCGGCTCTACTGAATAGTCGCTTTTCATCAACACTTGAGCGCTAAACTTCAAGCACTAGAAATAGAAATACAAAATCAATGTATTTTAAATGTATTTGTACAATCAAATGTTCACAAAAGTGATTTAGTTAAGAGCAATGAGAGACTGTTTGATTAACATGAATGACAAGGACGACAGCAGCTTTATTAGCCGTCTTTCACTTTAAATCCGAATGGACTGTTTACGTTTACTTAAAGGAGGTGTTCACTTCAGAATTAACATTTCCTGATCATTTACTCACCCCCACATCATCCAAGATATTCATGTCTTTCTTTCTTCAGTTGAAAAGAAATTAAGGTTTTTATGGAAAACATTCCAGGATTTTTCTGCATATAGTGGACTTCAATAGGGGTCCAACGGTTTAAAGGTCCAAATTTCCGTTTCAGTGCAGCTTCAAACAGCTTTACACGACCCCAGCCGAGAAATCATGTTGAAAGGTCAGGCGTGTTCCAGTTCAAAAAGTTAAGGTAGGGCAAAAAATCTCATTTTCTCCTCCAACTTCAAAATCGTCCGACATCGTTGTTTTACCTTTTCTTTATTTATTTAGTAAATGACATTTGACTTAGTCTTTGCACGTTCACTTTGTAAACACAAGATCTGTACTTCTGCCTACCTCACACTTGACCTTTCAATGTGATTACGTAATGTGTGGCGCATCACAACTAGTGCAAGATGAGCATTTGTGGTTAAAAATGATATAAATTTGTTTTTTAAATGGCCGATGGTTTGATTAGATAAGACTCTTATTCCTCAGCTGGGATCGTGTCGAGACTTTGAAGCTGCACTGAAACTGTAATTTGAACCTTCAACCCGTTGGTTCCCATTGAAGTCCACTGTATCTAGAAAAATCCTGAATGTTTTCCTCAAAAACCTTGGTAAATGGTAAATGGACTGCATTTATATAGCGATTTAACAGACCCAATGGCCACCAAAGCGCCATTACATATTACCTCACATTCACCCATTCACTCACTCATTCATACATTGACGGCGGTGTCAGCCATGCAAGGCGCCATCCAGCTCGTCGGGAGCAGCTGGGGTTAGGTGTCTTGCTCATGGACATCTCGACACTTGGTCAGGTGGAACCGGGGATCGAACCACCAACCTTTCGGTATGAGCCACTGCCGCCCCATACAATCTTAAAAACCATAATTTCTTTTCGACTGAACATGAACATCTTGGATGACATAGGGGTGAGTAAATTATCAGGAAATTTTAATTCTGAAATAAACTAAATCTTTAAGACATAAATGACTGTGTTTACGAAAATATTTGCAAAGACGGGCCTTTTGACAGTTTGTATCGGCCTGTTTTAGATACTCCCGATCGAGTCACAGAATATGATTTTCAGCCGATGCCGATCGATTGGAGCATCCCTAGTTTTCTGAGATTCACTGATGAACACACGATATGATATGCTTACGGTTGGGGGGTCCGGCAGCTTGGAAGGCCTGGTAAGGAGGCTGTGTCGTGGGTCTGGAGAAAACAGGCGGCTCCTCGCCAAACACCACAATCATGACCTGGATAAGCCCGTATAGATCTGACTGAGGCTAAAGGGCCAGGAGATAATAATGTAAAAGTTGAGTGGGAGATTTGACATAGTCTAGTAGGTTGTTAATTTCCATGTCATTTTTATTTCTTTGTGAAACGAAGACATTGGGGGAAAACATTGCTATTTTAATGAAATAGTTTTGTGTGATGATGGAGTCGTACATGCTTCCACTCGTGCAGGTAAGGCAGGTAGATCTTGCCGTTGGCATCTATATGTTTGCCGGTCTTGATCATCATCGCACTGGTGGGCTTCACAAAACATATAGGAGGATTGTAGGGATACGTATCCAACAGCCACAAGCACACGGGAATATTGTACACATTTCCTGTGATGGGAAAACTAGTTTAGTTATAAGTGTTGTAATGTTGCCTTCATCTTTACACTATAAACAATTCTCTAACCCACCTCTATAACTAACTGGAACAGTTCCTGTGAGGCTCATCAAGTCCCTGGATGATCCGTCATTAAACACTGTGAGAGAAACATCGGTTACTCATGAAAAACTAAAAAAAGTACATTTCCAGAGATCTACAAAGTGCAGGATGAGAGAATCTTACCGTACGCATCCATAACGGGTTTGAGGTCTTTGTACTGAGAGATGACGTTTGTTATCTCTCGGACAGTGAGATCTCTGTACTTGTATTGCTGAATATAGAAAAACAATGCACTAATATAAATAACCCAATAATCTTATTAACAAATTATTTTCTCTATTATAAAGCCTTATCAAAATGAATTGTATGAAAGTATATTGAATCAATAATACATTTCAAACTATTTAAATGTGTATTTAATCATATGTTAAGAATTCTATGTTATAATGTTTGCTAATTAAATAAAGTTATTATAAAATATGAATATAACTATTTTGACTTTAAAAAGGTAAAACAACATGAAACCACCCAAATCCAATACATAAATTTAGTACATCTTATATAAATACAGATAAATAACCTGCCTAATGCAGTAGATAAACTGAACTTAAACAAACATTTAAAATTGTGTCTTGGCATCTAAATAAAATAAATATGTTTACGTTCTAAAATTACTCAAACTAAAACTGAAATAGAAATAAAGCTAAACCAATGACAAAAGCCATATACAAAATTCAAAATCACATAAAATCACTATTACTTTAAAACTTAAAATGAAAACTGAAAATAAAAGCTAATGCAAAATATAACTAAACATTATACGTTAATAGTACATTATTATTACCAACATAATACCAATGTCTTCTTAAATTGTATGGTACACATGTACATTAACGAGAATGAGAAAATGTGTTAAGATGCTAAGTTTCATTTTCTTTATCTTTTCTTATTTCAAAACTGTATCCATTATAAAGTCTTATCACAATGAATTGTATTAAACTAATTTAATCAAGATATATCATTCAACAATGAACTGTTAAGTGTAAACATTTTTCTTTACTAAACCTAATGCAGAAACACTCAAATGCAGTATTACAACGATTTCAGTACATTTAATATAAATATAGACAAATAACCTGCCTTATACAGACGATATGAATATTATTTCACATTTTAACACAATAACGTTAAATATCAAATGCCCTTCATACTCTTCCCTATTAAATGTAAGTAACTATTCAAAATTAGAGATTAGACATAAGGCGCAGTACAAACCTTCAGCATCTTTTTAAGAGCTCCTTCGTTGACAACAGCCATGATTTACTATACAAATATAAATAAAATAAAAACACTAAAGTCCTGAGCAAAAAAAAAGAAAAAAGAATAAATGTGTCAAATATGAATGTGTTTCAGCTCAGGCCAAAACACTCAACAAACCCTAAACACTCGTATTAACGCCTGCTGTACGACACTAACACACTCTAAATGTCTTAAAAACTCATTAATATAGTCTGAATTATGGCTATTTAAAGAGACTTCAATAAATATAAGTAAAGTTGACTAACGTTCATCTCGAGAAAGATAAACAATACGAACGATGCGAACGTCAACAGTAAGATAGTTTCACTTCCGGTGGGAGTGTGTTGGGTCTTTCAAAATAAAAGTCAGACAAGTAGTTTCTGTTTATGATAAATGACAAGCATTTATAATTCGTAAGTCATAATTCATAATTTATTTAATTAATTGAAAATAATATAATGCGTATGCTCTATTTAATAGACTTTCATTTTTCATTTTCCTAGTTTAGGTTGGTTAAATTTTTTAAATTGCATTGTATTTTGCAATTTTTTGCTTATTGTACATCTGGCCAAGGACTGTAGATGAAAACTAGCCTTTTGGCTAACTCTGGCATATTTTGACTTGTCATGTTAATATGCATTGCACTTGTAATAAATGAACAGATAAACATAAATGTACATTCTACTGTCGTATGTTAAACATCCACAAGCAAAACCAAACACTTGACAACACTTGATTAATTTAAACTACTTTTAAATTAATTCGATGAATGTAATTTTTGAATCTTGATATTCATTTGAATGTGAGTGAATATATAGTGGTGTCTAATTATAATATATAGTGAGTGTATTATATGCACATTTACATAGGCTATATGAGTAGGTGTTTTGATATAATACAGGTCAAATGAAATCATATGCATCAATGAAAACATTTGAAAGAGCATTAATCACTAGGAAAATATTGCATGATAAACATGTGACTTGTGTATTTACATACAATTTACAAGACATTTTTTCATACTGCTTAAAATTAAAATATACAAATCATTAACATATTAAAATATACAAATCATATTTCAAAGATATTTAGCAAGCTAACAGATGGTTTCATTATGTTCGGAGAAAGGAAGATCATCCTCAATATCCAGCGTCACATGTGAGAATTCCTCAAATGACTGTACTTTGTGAGCAGAACTTGCTGTAAATAAACAAGAATTGTCATTTTACCGAAATATCCACAAAAATACGCAAATGTATTCTTCTATAAGAGTGCAAAATAATAAAGTATATATCACTTGGTCATCAAATTGCCATGTTTTTCTGCTGTTGTCTAACTGTGCATTCACACCGCCGCCGGCGAGAGCGGCAAAATTCGCTCTCGCCGCCCTGCCAGCGACACCGTGGAAAGATTCGTGGACGCTCTGATGCTCTGATGTAGATCGAATGCTTGGTCTTTTTTTAAACTTAATTTAAAGGGGCCACAAAGCAAACAAGCACGTCGATCGTTATTTTTGCAGAAAATTGATCGATGGAAAGCACTTAACAATTACAGTGACAAGTTTGCTAACAAAATAAACCAATTAAAAGCCATGTTTGTGGTGTGACTTTTGTGTTCATGGTTAAGTTATATTCTAATTTACATTCCCGCAGAAATAAAGTGTATTAGCACGAAAATATTGCCTATAAATAGTGTTGCGCGCCTTCTTATTAAATTCAAATGATCAACCTCTCCTCTATTTGCTTGGGATTATGCTTGGGAACTAATGTGGTCGGAACCAAAGTTTACAGACTGCGTTCTCTGGAATCCTCACAAATGGAGCACTTCTACATTCCGATTCGTTGCCGCCGGTTGCCGCTGAACCGCGTCATAGCTCATTACCATAAAGTTGACCAGATTTCAACTTCTCCTCGCCGCTATCGGCCGCTCTCGCCGCCCAAGACGCACCGCGCTGCTCTCGCCGGAGTTCGCCACCGGCTCGAATTGAAAATGAATGACTTTGGGCCACTTTGACGCTCTCGCCGGCGGCGGTGTGAACGCACAGTAAGTGTCATAGCTCAGTGATAACTTCAGTTTAATAAACCATAATATCACATCAATCATTGAACACTTTATCATATTTCAGATAACCTAAACAAGGTCTAAACTGCCTGCTTATCTGTTTCCCTGAAGCAATTAGAAGAGATGAAGAGATTCAGGAGTTAAACTGCTCTATTCACATGTGAAAAGTGAATGGGGTGAAGGGAATAAACAGGGAAACTATACTCACAATCTTCTGGGTCAAGACACATTCGCAGAGGAGGGATCGCGCTAAAGATGGTCATCATAACCTGAATCAAGCCATGCAAGTCACACTGCGGCTGTAAATAAACCCCCAAACAAACAAAAAATGGTAAATCATTTATATAGTGGCAGGCGAAAATCATTGTAGCATCTTCAAGCTGTAGTCTTACATATCTCCACTCGTCCAGGTAAGGCATCAGGATCTTTCCATTGCTGTTGACGTGTTTGCTGGTCACAATAACCATCTCACGGGTGGGTTTCAGATAGCAGATGGGGGCAGTGCGTGGATAACTTTCCTTTAGCCACAAACTCACTGGAATATTGTACAGTTTCCCTAAAGCACAAAGTGTAGAAGTGTTTTGCTTGCTGCATAACATGTTTCTTGACTGTAAACCAACAGGGAAGGAAGTCAACTTATCTTCGTGGTCTAACTTACCATTAAAAAACACCTTAATAGTTCCAGTCAAACTAATCAAGATCTTTGCTGTGCCATCATTAAAGACTGTGAGGAAATTACAAGAAAATGAAAAGCTTAAAAAAGTTAAGGAAATTCATGTAGTTGGAAACAAACATACTTAAACATATCTTAAGTTCACTCTTAGGTTCACACTGTAAACTTGTTTCTGTTTTATATGGTAAATAACTGTAAAATAACTGGCCATTAAAATGATTGTAATATAACCAAACAGTACTAAACTGTGATATAGATGCAATATTTCCAAGTTTCTGTGATGCCCATTATTAATTACGGTAAATTCAAGTTAAGTCAAATAACTATTTGTAGATATTTCAGAGCCTTTTATAACGTCAGCCTGTAAAAACATTTTGCTTCAAAAAAGTAGTACTATTGCATATTAAGTGATGTATAGTGAAGTTAAACATTATGTAAACGTGTAAAGTTTCCAGAACAGTACAGATATTCTGTGAAAATGCTATATAAATAAACTGAATCAAATTGCTCACCAAATCTCTCCAGAACTGGCTCAAGATACTGATGCTGAGACAAAACCGTAGAGATCTCTGACAGCACCTTTCTCCTGTGATCATATGTCTGAAAACACGTCCACATACATGGCTTTATTATACGTATGCACTTACCTGCTACATACACCTAAAACTTTTCTTAATGCCATGTCGTATTTGTAAGTAACACTTAAAGCCATAGAGTAATTCACCCAAAAATGTCAATCCTGTCATCATTTACTCACCCTCAAGAAGAAAGAAATTCTTACCGGTTTAGAACAACTTGAAGGTGAGAAAATTAGGATATGATTTTAATTTTGGGGTGAACTATCCCTTTAATGAAGACAAATTGTGAGACATTTACATAAAAAATTCTTAAAAGTTTTACCTTAGGTAATCTCCACTTTAGATCACGAACTTGTGTAACTGTCATGATTTCAAATTAAACACAAACTCAGAGAAGTGCTGTTTAGCTCCGAAAGATCTAACGGTGTTTTTCACAACAGGAAGTTTATGAAGCATATGAAGTTTTTATTGCTCCCTTCAGCTCAATAAAACAAGTTATTGCCATAAACAGCCAATAGCAGAGCAGTTTTAGGGAGATTTTTGCAAACTGGGATGAACTGTGATCTACCAACTAAAGGTTATTCAGAACAAATAAACTGCACATAAACCTTCATGTATATGTGTGTGACAACCAAACCTTTTTATGTGCTTCTTCAAAAGACATACCAAGGAAGGAAACATTCATTCATGTCAATGTTTGATGTACAGCCACACTAACACACACTGATAAACCAAGCATGTTGTCAATGTTGTATTATATATTTCTATATACAATTATTAATAGCCATGTGTTAAACTAACACAATTTCAAAGTAATTTACAAGTATTTTATTAGGTGGATAATTCATACGACCTCACACCACATTTGTTTAGACCCCAGTTGAGTTTAGGGGTGGTCCTTCCTAGTGAATCTTTTGAAAATTTTACAAATTCATATGAATCACTCAAATCAAATATGAATTACTGTGAGATCAGGTTGGTTAAACCAAGCATTTTTCTGACCCAATAATATGGAAACCTTTTATGATGCAAAATATTATATTATACATTGTTATGTTATGATATATGTTATGCTATATTTTATGTTATATGTTATGTTTTATGTTATTTGTTAGTCTTTCTGCTTATTCCGAGGGTTACTGTAGTCAGCCGGATCCGGGCCGTATGCAGACCAGATGGTGGACCTGCGCTAGACACGACCACAGCTTATCCCTGAGGTGTCAGCAGAGATTGTGTCAAGTAGACTCTCCCCTGTGAAGGCCTCATCGACACGACAGCCATTGGCACTGATCCTCAACAAACTCGTCTCCATACTGGAGTGACTCCGGTCTTCAAACAGATGAACTGCATAATATAATGTTCCGATCCAGTCTGACTTCTGATATTACATGCTGCCTGAATCATAATCATACACTGTGATGGCCAGAGGAGAACTGCAACCCACCCCCCCCCCCCCCCCCACCCCCCCGAGCCTGGGTTTTACCAGTATTGTATAGTAAAAAGCGCTATATAAATAAATAAATGTGACTTGACTTGATGTTATATGCTATGCTATGTTATGCTTAACTTTTATATTTTTCCATTTTTGGTTATTGTTACATGAGTGTTACAATTAAGGTGTTTAAATATATATATATATATATATATATATATATACGTATATATATATATATACGTGTATATATACACACACAGTGAAAAGTTTAGATTAATTAAGGTTTTAATTGAAAAAAGTCTCTTATGTTCACCAAGGCTGCATTTATTTAATCAAAAATACAGTAAAACAGTAACATTGGGATATATTACTACAAATTAAAATGAAAAGTATTCTCTCTTTTAAAATAAATTGTATTATTATTCTTAAAAAATAAATTAATACTTGTTTTAGGCAAGGTTGCATTAAATTGGTCTAAAGTAACAGTAAAGACTGTTTACTTTCTTTTTTTACTAATAAATGCTGTTCTTTTGAACTTTCTATTGTATTACTGTCACACACCTCAATGGCTCTGTGTATTTAAGTTCCTCCTTGTGTTCACTTCTTGGACCGGTATTGTTTGTGTGTAGCACTCTGTCTCGTGTTGTTGGCTCTATAGCACTTGTTTAAATAAACCTTGGATTAATCTTGATCTTTGTCTTCTGTGGATATCAGTGTTACAATTACATTTTCCACAAAAAAGATTAAGCATATAATATTCAATATATAATAATAGTAATAATATACAGCAATAAGATATGTCATAAATACCACAGGAATAAATAACAACTCAAAATATATAGCCTACTGTATAAAAATGTAAAATGGCTATAAATAGTAATAATATTTCACAATCAGTTTTCACAATCGGATTGAGATCTGGGGAATTTGGAGGCCAGGGAAACACCTTGAATCTTCATCATGTTCCTCAAACCATTCCTGAACAATGTGTGCAGTGTGTCAGAGTGCATTATCCTGCAGAAAGAGACACTTCCACCGGGAAACACTGTTGTCATGTCCAGAGCCTCACACTCCCTCCACCGGCTTGACGTTTTCCCACAGTGAATCCTGGTGCATCACTTTCCCAGGGAAACGGCACACATGTACACATCTGCTCATGTGACGTAAAGAAAACGGGACTCATTGGACCGGACGACCTTATTCCACTACTCCAAGGTCTAGTTCTGATGCTTGCGTGTCCGTTGTAGGTGCTTTCGACCGTCGACGGGTCATCACAGGCACTCTGATCACGGGTCATCACAGGCACTCTGATCGCTCTGTGGCTACACAAGCCTCGCCGTTTCAGAGATACTCTGAGCCAGTTGCCTTGCCATAATTTGGCCCTTGTTAAAGTCACTCAGATTTATTCCTGCATCAAACATGAAATGATCGTTTGCTAACCATTTAATCTTCCCAAATACCTTAATATGTGCCTCGTTAGGGGATGATTAACGATATTCACTTACCTGTGACAGGTCATAATGCTTTGGCTCACCAGTGTGGCCCACGAGTTCTGTGGGAGAAAATGCTTTGTTGATTCCCAGAGGTCAGAGGAGAATACCAGACTGGTTCAGCTTATAGAAAGGCAACAGTAACTCAAATAACCAGTTGTTACAACCGAGGTCTGCAGAAGAGCATCTCTGAACAAGACGAACCTTGAAGCAGATGGACACAGCAGTGACACTCCTGTCAGAACTGCAGAAAACTGAGGCTACAATTCATGCGGGCTTCTCAAAATTTAACAATAGAAGATTGGAAAAACGTTGCCTGTTCTGACGAGTCTGGATTTCTGCTGCGACTTTCAGATGCTTGGGTCAAAAGGGGGTCCAACCTGGTAGCAAGGTTTACCTAATAAAGTGGCCAGTGAGTGTGTATATATATATATACACACACACACACAAACACACATTATATATAACGGTCACACTGGGGTGCTGTTTTCTATGGAAGCTTGTTTCTGCCACAGAATAGAACATTTTAAAAGATAATTGTGACATTTTATCTCACAATTGCGATATAAAGTCACGCAATTCTGACTTTATATCTTGCAAATCTGACTTTCTTTAATCTTCAAACTGCATGTTATAAAGTCAGAAGTGCACACAAAAATTTATATCACGTAATTCTGACTTTATAACACGCATTTCTGACTTCATATCTCGCAAATCTGACTTTCTTTAATCTCCCAACTGCATGTTATAAAGTCAGAATTGCGAGATATAAACATGCATGTCTACGAAAAAAAAGTCAGAATTGCAAGTTTATTTCCTGCAAGTTTCCTGCTTGCGAGTTTATATCACGCAATTCTGACTTTATAACACGCAACTCTGACTTTATATCACGTAATTCTGACTTTATATCACGCAATTCTGACTTTATATCACGCAATTCTGACTTTATAACACACAATTCTGACTTTATAACACACAATTTCAGCTTTATATCACGCAATTCTGAGAAAAAAAGTCAGTATTGTGAGATAAAAAGTCACAATTACCCTATTTATTTTTTATTCTGTGGCGGAAACAAGCTTCCATAGTCATCTTCTTTTTTCTTTTTTTTACCAGTACATTGATTAGAATTTAACATTTTGCAACAATAACCTCACAGACAGAATTCAAAAACAAACAAACGCTTCTTCAAACAACTCAACAGTATTTATTTTTTAAAATTCAGTCAGCCTTTTTAATGTTTTAATGGTAACGTTCGTTCGTAACATACACATATACCAGCACACATAACTAATGCTTCCGTTTCGATTTCCACAAAGCCCTATTCACAAACGTTATGTTAAAACAACCTGCACGTTAAGCAAAAACAACTCCATACAGATTATTTTGTACATAGTTTCCGACATCCATTCTCTCCAACCGATATATGCTTTCTATGAGGTGCAACTGAGGGGGGGCGGGGGTCACGGGATGAGGTCACTAGTGTCCAGTCTTTTCCATCGGAGCTGAGGAAGGTTTTTGTGTGACGTTGAGGTCATGAGATGTGCCAAGTCCTTTTAAGACCAGTGTTGAGACTTCAAGAACAATAATTTAGCAGAGATCCACAGAGTCGCCCAGCACGAGTACACTGGGGTTACAAATAAAGAACATAAACGAGTAAGTCATTAGTGGTGTTTATCAAGCAGACGTGGACAGCCAGAGAGGTCACCCGGGTGGTCAAAGCAAGACTCCTTCCGGTTTCAATTGTTCGTTACGCAGGAGGCCTTGCTCGCTTTTCCTTAACAGTCGGGTTCAGATGAGACGGCACGTCTTTCCTCTCGGGTCCAGTCTGCCGCACGAGACCATGGGTAAACTTCTCCCAACACATGCCAGTCAGCTGGGGACCAGAAAACCGGAAGTGTAGATATGGGTGAATCAAATTAAAAACATGTCTTTGTCATATTTCACCCCAAAATCAAAAGAAAAATTATGTTTTTGGTTACGCTTAATTTTAAGGTGTCATTGTTACTGTGTAATATTATATATTTGAGTACTGAGTCATATTAATTAACTACATGTACTTACTATGGGGTTAGGGTAGGATTAGGGGTTGGTTGCATGTAATTATGCATGATTTGCTGTTATTACTATGGTAATTATATGTTACATATTATATAACAAGGACAGTGTAAAATAAAATGTTTTATATTAGGAAACTGAAGCCTTTTTGGACCATTAAAATTTTGTATGACATTTGGTTCTCATGAAATTTCACTGCCAATTTAAATTTAAATTTAAAATGCCAAAAACAACATAATGTATCTTGACTGTTTTCCTTTGTAGTTTTTTTCTAGTACTGCAATACATTTTTACTAAATTATTTATACATATTTTTTTAAATCCATAATTAGGGCTGGGCAATCATTAATTGCGATTAATAGAAAATAAAAGTCCAAAATAAAAGTTTGTGTTTACATAATATATGTGTGTGTAACGTGTATAATTATTTTGTATATATGAATACACACATATGCATGCAAGAAAAACACATATGCATGCAAGAAAAATGTATCATTAATATATTCAATATTTATTTATATTATAAATTATGTATAAATATATATATATACATACAGTGTATTCATAAAAATATTTCCTAAATATACATATGCATATGCGTGTATTTATATATACAAAATATTTGTACACACACATATATTATGTCAACACAAACTTTTATTTTGGATGTGATTAATCGCGATTAATCCATAAAACAACGTTTTTCATTTTCTTTTAAATTAATAAATTAAAAGGGAGACAACAAACACTATAATATATATATATATATATACACACACACACACATATATATATATATATATACTTATATATATAAGAACTGGATTTTTGTTGGTTATATTATACACAAATAAAAAAACACAATTAATATACTAAAAACAATTAATAAATAAGTACATTTTTCAACTTAGTTATTAACAGTAAATGTAATGTTTCTTGAGCAGCAAGTCAGTGATGTTATCATGTGACACTGAAAACTGGAGTTTCATGATGCTGAAAATTCACTTTGATCACAGGTAAAACTGATTAAACTCAGTTGTTTTAACTCAGCGTAATTGACTATAAAACACAAAAACATTTTACTTTGGAACGGTGGGGAAAATCCCATTATGTGCCTAGAGATATTTATAAAACTTTATTGAAAAAAAAATGTTCTTCATACAAAACTCAGTGAGCATGAATGAGATACATATAGTGATAGTGATGCTTGCCTAAACAAACACGACTAATAAATATGTAAATATAATATTTCTCTCTCTCGCCATTGCTGGCATGCATGTCCAAGGTTGCCAACTCTTGATCTATGACATTTCTCAGCAATTCTCTGATTGTCAGTGATGATTTGCAGCTTATTTTGCGTGATCAGAGAGTAGTGAGTAATTTGAAGACCGAAACCAATGTGTTATGCAGTTGCTTCACTATCTTTTACATTGTCTGCTTACTGTGTCTGCTTGTCTGCTTAACATTAGGCATGTCATTATGTGTATATAAGCACCTTAAATCACGACACGACGCAGCGGCAGTTCATGCAGTCCTGTCCACTCTCATCTGGTGGGTTCAGCTTCCTCATTTTGTGTTGACGGATCTCTCGTACCAGCGTGTAAAACGCGTCCTCCACACCCTGCAGAGATGTACACTTATGATGAGAAAAGACAACCCTCAATGCTGATGCTATCAAGAGATTTCAAGAGCAGTGAGTGATTGGTCAGAAACTTACACACATCTCAAAAATGAGTAACAAATGTGACAACCAAAAAAATGACTAGATCTAAATAACTACATGGAAACCCACAACTAGTAATGAAACTGTGACAGCCAAGAGTAAAAGATGATAAAAGTGTGGTCTTGGTCTTTACCTCGCAGTTCTCGTCAGATTGGCGTAACACAAAGCAGCTGTGAGTCATTCCCTGCAGTGTTATACAACACATCCTGTGTGTGTGTGTGTGTGTGTGTGTAGGTGGCCATGAGGAGAATTACAGCATTAAAAACTGCAAATCCAAAGAATCTCGCAGAACCATTAAACCCTTGAGACTAATTCTGGACACAGAAACCAAAATATAGATCCATCGAAAATTGTGTCCTATTAAAATTGTCCTATTTTAAAGCTATAAATTGGAAAAACTTCAAAAAGATACAATCAGCAGTGGGGTGTTTTCTATTTTGAGGCAGGGTTATTATATTTAACTAAAACTAAAATTATATTAAAATTTACTTGAAATAAAATAAACGTTAACTGAAATAAAATAAAATACATCAAAAACCTTAAACTTGTTTTATTTCAGTTAGTTGCCAATTTTAATTACTATCTTTTTATTCTTATTTTAAAATATTTATTAATTTTATTCTACAGACATGTAATGTGATCATCTAAGGACCAAAAATGAAGGTGTGTGTGTGTGTGTGTGTCTGATTTTAGTAATTTTATACAGTGTTGGGTAAGTTACTCTAAAAAAGTCATTAATTACTAGCTACTAATTACATCTTCAACAGTGTAATTACATTACTGTACTATTTACTCTCTCTAAAAACTATCAGATAATTTTACTAATTACGTTCTAAATCCCACATCAACCTTGACCAGTTGAGCAATACAAGGACAGACACAATCTGACTCACCTGTCTGGTTTTGGCAGAGGTCTCGATGAATGGGATCCCGTAGCTGCGGGCGAGCTCCTGCGCTTGCCGCGTGTCCACTGTCCGAGTCGGGAGGTCGCATTTGTTCCCCACCAGCACCATGGGCACGTCATCGGAGTCCTTCACCCGTTTGATTTGTTCCCTGTGCACAAAAAAGCCCAAAATGTCACAGTCAAATATAATCTGCAGACTGTGGGCAGACATTTGATCGTGAACAAAATGTGGAGGAACTTGACTTAATTTCAACAATTAGCTAAGACACCTAGTGCATTCCTAAGATGGCTGATGACTAAATTGACTTACCTTTAACCCTTTAACTTGTCACCCCCTTTTTGGGCATAAATGTGAAAATGCACCATCCAAATTTAAATGGTTGCAATTCATGAATGCTTTGGAATACACTCTGCAGATTATTACTGAAGTGAAAAGCACTTAAAAAAAGTGTAAAATCTTATTTTACACTTATCATCCGGCTCTTATCATCCGATCATGGTTGTATCTCTCTATTGGTGTTACTCAATCTTAGTGCTGCATTTGATACTATTGACCACAACATTCTTTTAAATAGACTCGAAAATGATGTTGGCATTAGTGGAATTGCATTAGCATGTTTTAAATCATACTTATCTGACCGTTATCAGTTTGTAGCAGCAAATGAAGAAATATCTTATCGATCACAAGTTCAGTATGGTGTACCACAAGGCTCAGTACTAGGACCGTTGCTGTTCACTCTTTACATGCTACCCTTAGGAGATATTATTAGGAAGCATGGCATTAGTTTTCACTGTTATGCTGAGGATACTCAGCTGTATATTTCTTCACGCCTTGACGAAACTTACCAAATCACAAAATAAACGGAATGCATAGCTGATATAAAACACTGGATGACTAGTAATTTCCTACTACTTAATTCTGAAAAAAAACAGAGATTCTATTTATTGGACAAAAAATGTCCACACGTAATAACCTAGAATACCGTCTAACACCTGATGGCTGCTCTGTCAAGTCTTCGTCGTCAGTTAGGAACCTGGGTGTGCTCTTTGATACCAATCTTTCATTTGAAAGTCACGATTCTAGTATTTGTAAAACCACATTCTCCCATCTTAAAAATATATCTAAATTACATCAAGGCTAGATTATTGTAATGCTATTATGGATGGTTGCCCTGCATGCATAATAAACAAACTACAGCTGGTCCAAAACGCAGCCGCTAGAGTTCTTACTAGAACCAGGAAGTATGACCATATTAGCCCGGTTCTGTCAACACTGCATTGGCTCCCTATTAAACATTGTATACATTTTAAAATATTGCTGATTACTTACAAAGCACTAAATGGTTTAGCTTTCCAGTACTTGAGCGAGCTGTTAACGCATTATAGTCCTTCACGTCCATTGCGATCTCAAAATTCCGGGCAGTTGATAATACCTAGAATATATAAATCGACTGCTGGCGGTAGATCCTTTTCCTATTTAGCACCAAAACTCTGGAACAGTCTTCCTAATATTGTTTGGGAAGCAAAAACACTCTGTAAGTTTAAATCTAGACTAAAATCAGATCTCTTTGACCTAGCCTACATAATACATCAACTTCTATAATTCAATGTTAGGCAGCATGTATACATTTCTATTATTCAAATCAGTTAAATGATTGTTAGGCTGCATAAATTAGGTCAGCCGGAACCAGAAACACTTCCCATAAATCCTGATGTACTTGTTGCATCATAAGAAGAATGGCGTCTACGCTATTTGTCTCTCTGTTTATCCCGAGGTTTACCGCAGTCCGCCGGATTCAGGCCGTATCCAGACCTGATGAAGCCTGTAGACGACCACAACGCAGTCCTGAAGTGTCAAATAGTCTCTCCCCTGTGAAGGCCCCCTTTCTTTCCTTTTACCTCTGTACAGGTTAAACGTTGTAAAAATTATTCTGGTACACATGGATGCGCGGAAGCGACAAAAAATTGTGTATTATGAATTTTTAAGGCCAGACAAGTAATTTGGTGAGGTCAATTTGTAAAGAAAGACTACACACCGGCGCACGTTTATATTCAAACGCGCATACCTATAGACTAAACACTTAATGCGCATGTGCACGCAGCCAGTGTTTTGCGGGGTTCGCATTTTGAAGTTTACAGAAAGGAAATGATAATGTTTTTCAAAAAAAATTAACCCTTAGAACCTATTTCAAGGTTTGCGTTCTCAAGTCACCAGGCACTGATGTTGTGTAAATGTGCGGGCCGGAGCACTTTAAGGGTTTTCTGTTAGAACGGTGTCGTGTAAATCAAAAAATAACTTTAGCTGGACAATAACTTTATTCTAGAGCTGCTGTTAAGCTAAAACAATCTATTTTCCTTTAATTTCCTATTATCACTGTAAAGCTGCTTTGAAATAATCTATATTGTAAAAAGCGCTAAATATATGAAGGTGACATTACTTGACCCGACCATTTTTCCCATCGTTAAACTAGCAAAAGTGCACTTGGACCGTGCGCTTTAGACCATGAGCTAAGATGATTAAATAGGGCCCGATATGTTTGTTGTCTAAATTAGAAACATTTTGATTATAATATAAATGATGTAATATGACGCTGCCAGGTAGGGGGAGGAGCTCGCTAAAAGGTTTTAAAGTATCGTTTCCATGGTACCGCAATGTCCGATTTCAAAAAGCTTTCGAATGATACCTAATTTATAAAATAATGCTGACAGTTAAGGGCCTTTGGTATTGTGTTGTTAGCATAGCAATATGCTAACATCAAACTCGCTTCAAATCAATTCTGAGTCGAGTCTTCCATGCATAATGTAGTTATATGATGGTTAGTTTGCTGTCTTTCTGTAGAGTTTGGCACTAGCAACGCCAAAGTCATAGGTTCGAATGCCACGAAATTCATAATCTGGTCAAACATAAATCACTTTTTTATAAATCACAACAGACAGAAATAAAATATAATAATACAGATATATTAAGACTAACCTGCATAGAATAACTTACAAGTTTTCAAGCCAAATGTGAATAAAGTATAATGCAAATTGAATATTGTATGTACACAACTGCCATCTGAGGCTGATATTAAACAGTGCATTACTATTACCCATGTTGTACTGTACTTCTTACATTAAAAACCCATTATCTAGACCCCATTATCCACAAACAACAATCTGATTGATATAATCTAGTTATCCTCCTTTTCCCTTCTCCTTTCATGCCCTTGAAAGCTCTCTCTCTCTCTCTCCTTTAGTCTAATTGAGTTGGGATCGATTTCACTGGCACTGCACTATAATACTCCATCTCACTTTCTGCTGTCCTTTCAAGCACAACTACTGAATATTTCGCAACGAATCCTCAGTCAAAGATCCAATTTAAGGATCCGACGGTGTAATCCATGTTGAGTTTCTGTTGTGACGTCAAACAAGCTTTTAAATAACAATAAGAGTTGATACTAGTGTGAATCAGAGGCAATGCCAACGTAATTACGGAGGTCGCAGGGTGGATGGTCTCACATAAGGGAGCAATATGCTACTTTCATCAGCTTTTTTGTACACGCCGGGTCACATTTCACCCCCAACCGGTAACCCACCAAAAAAAGATAATAAATTATAAATTATACAATTGCAAAAATTAAATATATAATTAAATATAATAACATTTTGAACACCCGTATACATAGAAAATATATACATCAATAATTAATCAAACTTACAGGTTGTAAATTTGAGGAGCAAGTTTGTCCAAATAAAATACTATCCCATCTTTAATGGATAAGCATTTTGTAAATCCCATTTAGACCAAACAGAGAATTGAAAAGCAATTGTCAAAAGGTTTACTGGTGTTGTATCACTGTGGTAATTTTAGCCACTTGCCAATACAGATTTGCACCAAACTTTTGCGATATTTTCTAAATGTCAATAAAAAACTAAATGCGAAATGACGACGTTTCCATTAACCGATGTTATGTGACTGAAACGTAATTTTTTCCTCTCACAATAAATCCTTTCAAAATGGATGTTGGTAGGTTTATGTATATCGCAGACACTGCACTAGCCATTATTTTTTACCGAAGGAGACGTAGGCGTGTTATCCAAACATTAATAGCAAGGAAAGCCCCATTTACTTGTGAGCGACACATATGAGGTGTTTCTGGGTGTTTTTCTCTCATATCTGCTTCGAGGTCTTGATTGTGCCATTTCTTAGTGGTTTAGAATCCAGTATTCCCGTGAATCTTTTGTCTTTTACGAGTTTAATAAAGAACTCTGTCTCGTCTTCTGTCCAAACCCTCTGTTTCCATTGCAGTTTTGCCAAATATTCCTTTTTTGAACTGCCTGAAAAACCACCTTATGAGATGCGTAAACACTTTTTGAGATATATGGGAGTGTTTGCGAAATTGAAGTTTCTTCTTGGGCGTATTTTTATTCACAATTTCAATTTGCGCAATTTGAAGGGTAATGGGAACGCGGCTACTGACTCTTCCCATCATCATCCTATAAAACAGTGTCTTCTTGACATGTACACAACGCGAACCAGCTACAGCGTTTAAGGGCGGGTCAAAGTAGATGTTGTTCGTGTGCAGCCAATGAAGATCATAGCATGAGCATTATGCAAATTTGTTACTGCGTGACGTATGCAGGTCACGGAAGTGAGACTGGAATTCTTGATGATTTTCTTTTGGGAGACAATAACGTTATTTATCGCACACTTTCGACAACTTTGCAGACTTGTTTACATTCACAGACAGTTATATTACACACTGCATGATAGGGAATATTCGAAAAACCATAATAGGGGCACTTCAGACAGATTATGATATTCACCCACTTCAGGTGTCATATAATGGATAATGTGAGTCAAATAAATAAATAAACAAAATAATATGAATGTACAATGTAGACAACAGACTATTTGTTAAGGTGCAGTCACATTTACTATTGTTCAGAGAATTTGTGTGGATGAAATGCAGTCATTTCAATAGGAAGAATAATAAGATACACAATATTTATAAAGGCTAATGTTTTATGTATTTGAGGAGAAAACTGTCTCAGTCCAGCATTTGCCGTCGAGTCATAGCAATCCTGTCTTAAACAGCCGGTGCATAGCACACAAGTGGTTATAAAGGTTATAAACCCTGCCCTCTCCATGTAATCAAATGGGACGTGAGCCAAACTAAAAAATCTGATTACACTTCAAATATTTTTTTTCTAAAGATGGTTTTTATCATTTTAGGTAGTTCTTATCATGCAGACATATGTTCAAGTGTTAGTTTTTCCAATAAGTTTGGTTTTAGTTAGTTATTTCATGATATGAAAACGGAGTGTAGCCTCATGATTGACAGCTGTGCTTGCGAATGAGTCTGCGGGAACGGGAGTGTGGGCGGGACCCTGATAAATATAGCAACAGTAAACCTTATAACCTATAAACTTAAGTCATTCACTGGTCAAAAACTTGTAACTCAATTTGAGCTTGCTTTTGTTCAAATGTTAATAATATAATGACACATGCAAGTGCCATTTATAAAGCCACAATATCAACTTTGGCAACACAGTGTTTAATTTATTTCTAAATACAGTGTTTTTTCTATTTCCTGAAAAGTAGCGCTTTTGAAAGTAGCGCTTTGATTTCATTAATGTAACATTCTAAAAAAATGTGCTTGCTTTATTTATACGGTCTGGCATGGGCTTGCCCCACCTGTTAAATTAATTTATAAAACAGAGGACAGATTGTGGTATTGGTACCAGGTCTATCATTAGAGGGGATTGCGAGGTGTCATATAGAAGAACATCTTTTGGTCAGAAAGTGTTATCTATAATAGGAAGCAAAAACTGGAATAGTTTACCACAGTCAATAAGACAATGTACTTCTTATCACACTTATCATCTGAAAAAGTGGCTTATGACGAATTAGTTGTGTAAACATTTTATTTAGAAATTTTTATAAAATGTGTTTGGGCTATCTGTCTCTTTGTAGTGTTGTGTGTATAGTTGAGTATTTGTTCTTGTGTGTACCTGCCTAGGGACTAAATTAGCAATGTTGCTATAATCCGGCTTGTTTACATTTTCTATTTTATACTGAATGTTCACTAACATGCTTTGTCCCTATCAAATAAATAAACAAAACAAACACACACCTGTATTGATGAATGTCCTCAAAGGACTTGGTGTTATTGATGGCAAAGACACAAAGAAAACCCTCTCCTGTCCTCATGTACTGGTCCCTCATGGCGCTGTACTCCTCCTGACCTGCAGTGTCCAAGATGTCCAGAAGACACGTCTCCCCGTCAATCACCACCTGCTTCCTGTAGGAGTCCTGCACAGAGACACCCAGACATCAATACCCAACTCATGCTTGCTTTCATCAATAAAACAGAAAACATAGAGTTTTGTCTTACTCAGTAGCCAAAAATATTTAGTTATTTCACAGCCATGAACTTGATTTGAGGTCTTTTAATTACATTTCTAAAAATGTGCACAATAAAGAACTTTGGGACGAAACTATAAGGATTGAAACACCAAACGCACTGTAGAGATGTGTCCAGTCAGACACATAAGCTTGCGTCTCTGTGCTCAAGTGTGTTAGCAATTTCAGCCATAAAAAGGACATTGTTTGTCCAGAGACGGGTGTGGTGGGAAAACAGAGCAGAGAGAGTTAGAAAGAGGGACATGTAGAAGCAAGTACACACACACACACACACACACACACACACACACACACACACACACACACACACACACACACACACACACACACACACACACACACACACACACACACACACACACACACACACACACACACCCCTCATGCTGGAAGCAAATGCAGGCCTAGGGGAAACTCCTGGGGTTTATTTGACACTGAGTGTGCAGAGGAAGAGAGAGAGTGAGTGAATGGAAGGGCCAGATTGTAGTGGTCGCTCAACGCATCTAGCGAACAAACGGACAGTATAATAAAGCATGACATACAGTATAAGAGATTTATTTTTTATTGTTAACTGAAAGTATTAAAAATCATTTTTGGCATTTTAAATAAACCTAAATTAAGTAAATATGTAAATATTATATAAACAAAAAGTAGAATGTTGCCTTAAAAAATAATAAATAATAAAATTACGAAAACTAAAAAAAAAATACTAAAGCTATAAATATAAAATAATTATTAAAAATGACAAAACAAACAATAAGAACATAACAAAATTACTAAACTTAAACTAAAATTAAAATGAAATTAGTATATGTACTATAATAGGACACTGCCCGGCCAAAAAAAAAGGTCACTGTTTGGATTTAAATAGGCAAATGCTTAAGAGTCTATTATTGGATTATTATTGCAGTGATTATTCTGTTTCTAGCATGTTATATGTTTAGAAACAGTACTTCTAACACTAACTGATGGAGTGTGTAGCTTTTCATTTCATGGTTTCACAAACATGTAGGAAGACACATCATGGCCATATTCCAGGATGACAAAGTCAAGATTCATCAGGATCAGATTGTGAAAGAATGGTTGGGAGGAGCATTAATAATCATTTTCACACATGAATTGGCTCCTCTGAGTCCAGACCTTAATTTCATTGAAAGTCTTTGGTATGAGCCATCTCCGGGGCACTTTTAAATACTTACAAATGTTGGTGTCAAGCCAAGCAAATGTTGATTCAGGTTTTATTGCAGACAGGTTTTTTTATTTGTTTGGTTTTACAACTAGTAATTCCACGGAGGTTTGCTGTTTTGCATGGTCAATATTTCGCTTGTTTTAACAACTAACTTTCATCTTAACACTACATCATACTGTGATGTGAAATGCACAGGCAAATGATTATGTATGCAATTTCCCATGAAATCAAGCCTGACCGCTCTAAAATATAAATCATTACGGTTTTGAGTAAAGTAAAGACACGGGGCCATATTCTGAGGATCTAAGCGCATGGTCTAAAGCAAACGGCACAAGTGCACTTATGCTGTGTCCGAATCCACTTTTGCTAGTTTAACGATGGGAAAAATGGTCGGTGCGCCCGACTAAAAGGGTTGGTCTAAAAGGGTTGGTCTAAAAGGTTTAAAATGGTCTCAAAGGGTTGTCCCTGTTATCTTAATGAGTAATGCGTGTGTTTTAAGCGTAACGTGCAAAAAAACAATCAGAGTCTCATCTCCCATACCCTTTAAAAGCCAGCTGTACTCGCACCATGGTGGATTCGCTATTTACATGGCAGAATTTGCAAACATAAAAATTGAACACTTCTCCAGAGAGGAAACGGATCTGCTCGTGCGCGAGGTTAAAGTGGCCAAGCAGACCATCTACAGGATAAGCCGGATTCCACCATATCTTTATGTACACAATAATAATCTTTTACATTGTAATCCTTTATTTTTTATTTGGCATGTTTGTGTGCTGCTGACCGTCCCTGTGTGTGAGGTAAGCAGAGAGTACGTGCGTTGACAAAAATATTGTGCTATTGACTTTAGACCAAGTTTTTGTTGGTCAATGTCTCAGTCTATTTCAGTTGCCTCAAAATAGCAACGTGTCAACAATGCGCCCGAACACACCTCATTTTCAGACCAGCAGCCCATGGGCGCACAGATGAGCACAAATGCATTTGCTATTTAAACAACGTGGTGCAGGACATGAAAATTATAACTGCGTTGGGCTGAAACTAGCAAAAAACACTTGCGTCACGCTAGGTGCTGCATTTCGCCAGGTGTACGATAGGGTCTATGGTTTGGAAGATGGATTATTTTTGCAATCTCTCATTAATAAAAAAGTTACATAGTGTAGCATTAATGAATTAACGTAATTATCTTAACAGCTTCAGCTGATTAGGTTAAAACAAATTGATATATTATTGATAATGTACTAATATAAGTCACAATGACCTGACGATTTTAGATTATGTGTATCAGCATCCTTAGCATATATATTATTTATATAGATGATATATATCACTAGCTGAGATCACTGAATGTGCACACACACACACACACACACACACACACACACACACACACACACACACACACACACACATTACCTCTATAGTAGGGTCGTATTCATCCACAAAGTGGTTCTGGATGAGTTGGATGGTGAGAGCGCTCTTACCCACGCCTCCAGCCCCCACTACCACCAGTTTATATTCAGTCATTCCTTCACGCCTCTTCAACCACTCACCACACCTGAGGAGAAGCCAGCAAAACGATCAATACAAACAAACCTCCCACTGCTTCCATGTTCAGTGATGTTTCAGATCTTATATAGACACAACAAAGATCCTTTTCAGGCCTAAAGGTATGGTTAGTATAGGATTCATGGATGCAATATTATGGATGCTACCGATATACAACCTGATTTCTGACGCAGCCCGAATCATAATGACACCGTGTTCCTTCATTGCCCAGAGGAGAACAGTCCTGGGTCAGCTGAACAATGACACTATTTTCTTTTCAGAGCTGCTTTAGTGGAAATTAACTTTGTTTGCATCATTGAATCATTTGACTTTTATCACTGTAATGCTGCTTTGAAACAATCTGGATTGTATAAAGTGCTATATAAATAAATGTGACTTGGCTTGACTAAATATTTGTTGGCGAAACTTTTTTGAAATTAGCATATAATAAGTTCAAAGTCTTATTGTCTGACTTTCAGGACTTCTAAGTCTGCAAATTATTACAAGATGTAGCACCTTGCCTATTTCTTTAGCTATTCATCTATGTAAAGGTCCAGGCACACCAAACCGACATCAAAAAACTAGTGACAGTGAAAGCCGACTGTGCTGTTGTCTCATGTTACCTGAGTCTGGTCCTAAAAGTTGCACTTGAACACACCACAAACACTACAGTCAACCGCCAACTAGCATGTACCTTATACACCTGAATGAGAGGAAGTAAATCTACATTCCAGCAGGTGAAAGTAGTCTACATGAGTCATTTAAAAAAGGAAAACCGGAAGAGCTTGCAGATATACAAACCGTAAAAAAAGCAGCATTTCATCATTCACTTGCTTTCGTTCACTTTCATTTTTTATCTTGTACACTGGTTTGCTAAGTTAACCAGCCAATCTGTGGTGCGTTTTCCAAAAGCATCTTTAGCAAACTATGGACACAAGTTCTGTTGTTACCAGAGTATGCAAAGTATGCAAGTTGCATAGTGTCAGGGTTCTGTCAGTTCTGTCTAGTCTATTTGTTGGTTTTGTGACAGAGTCATGACACTCCTTTTTTGTCTTGTACTGTTTAACACTGTTTAACACTAGCTGTGTGCTTTCATGTTGTCATGTTTTGTGTTAACACGTGGCTTATGAGTGTTCTCATTGGCTGCGTGTTCATGTCTCGTTTTGTGTTAGCACATGGCTTGTGATTTGTTTTACTGGCCATGTGCTTGTGTTTTAGTCATGTTTGGTGTGAGCACATGGTTTGTCATGTATGTTTCCTTGAGCCATGTGCTCTCCTTTCGATTGTCTAACCCTGCCCATCTTGTTACCTGATTATTGATTAATTTGCCCCACCTGTCCTCCCTTGTTACCCTCTTTTGTTTGCTTCCCTATTTATTCTCCTTGTTTCGTTTCCCTCCTCGGGGTAGTTTTTGTTTGTATTTTTTTTTAACTTAATAAATACCCATTGTCCTGCACGTGAGTCCTATCTCCTTTCACCTACCCAAACCCTGACAGAATGAACCAGCCATCAGAGGACTCAGCAGACAATGGGAACCTTCCTCTTCTCATCTCCCTCCAATGATCCACCCTCAGTGAAGGATCAGATGGTCCAGCTTGTCCAGTACATCTCGCTTCGTCAAGAGGGTCGTAACATCAAGGACTTTGCCTTAGACTTTCTGGCTGTGGTGGATGACTTGGACTACAGCGATAACGCGGACCTTAAAGAGGTTAACACCTGCCTCACAATTGCCCCTCAGCCCTTGGAAGATGGGAAGGCTGGGGCACCTGCCATTCTGGAAATTCATGTCAGTTACATCAGCGTAAGAGGCCGGAGTCCCTTTGTAGCACGAATTTCCACCACACTGAATTTCCACCACCTTTCCACCTGCAGTCAGTGGAGGCCCCAGTTCTCCAATGACCCATAAACGAAGGAGGAAGAATGGCTCCGTTTCATCCGCAACCTCTGCTGGGGTAAATTCTGCAGAGTCCCCAGTGGTGGCTGAAGAAGCTGCAGCGAATAACCAGATGCAGTTATTCCCATATGCAGGAAGAGGAGGGCTCCTGACGCTTCCCTTCGGTCGGTGGTCCAGGAGGACCAGACTTCGGGGGTCTCAAGTCCAGTGGTCCAGGAGGACCTGACTTCAGGGGTCTCAGGTCTGGTGGTCCAGGAGGACCATAGCCACTCACTCCTGCTATGCCTTCACCCTTCTGTGTGTGTCTGGGCCACACACACATCCCTCCTAGCTTCCTCGGATCCAGCCCTGAAGTCTCGAGTTAGCCACAATCACAGAGGCTGTCCCAGATCCGTCTGCTCTCTCGGCCACAGAGACTGTCCCAGAGTTTGCTCCTGTCCCAGAGTATTGTCTGCCCAATGCCCACTAACCTGGCCGTGCTTCCTTGGGAGCAGTCATCTTTGTGGGTTTCCCGTTCCTCACCCTATGCCCCATCCTGCCAGAGCCTGACAAGTCTGGGAAGATTATCTGTGCTGGGTTGACTGTCTCGCATGTGTCCAGCCTGCCCTGCCATGACGTGTCAGCCTCCCTTTCCCTGGCGGTGATCCTTCTGTCTAGGATCTCCCCCCTGGATCCATCGGAACCTCCTTGGTCTGTCCCGCCCTTGCCCTCAGCTCGGATTCCAGTCATGCCAGAGCCTGCCTGGTCTGTCCCTCTCGCACCGCCCTGGCCCTCTGCCAGGACTCCAGATCCCCTTGAGTCTCCCTGGCCCAACCCTCCTGTCCCTCCCTGGTCACTTCTAAAGACTTCCTGGTCCGTTATGCTGGCACTAACTTGGCTCCCCTCTCTGTGTTTTGATCTTCCCGTCTTGTGTTGTCTGTTGGTGAGTTGTCGTGTCACGTTCCTGTCTTGTTTTGTGGTTTTCCTTGTTAGGGACGCCAGTAGAGGAGGGGTAGTGTCAGGGTTCTGTCACTTCGGTCTAGTCTATTGGTTAGTTTTGTGACAGAGCCATGATATTCCTGTTATGTCTTGTACTGTGTAGCACACAGCTTGTTTAACACTAGCTATGTGCTTTCATGTTGTCATGTTTAGTGTGAACAAGTGGTTTATGAGTGTTCTCATTGGCTGCGTGTTCATGTCTCGTTTTGCGTTAGCACATGGCTCGTGATTTGTTTTACTGGCCATGTGCTTGTGTTTTAGTCATGTTTGGTGTCAGCATATGGCTTGTCATGTATGTTTCCTTGTGCCATGTCCTCTCCTGTCATTGTCTAACCCCACCCATCTTGTTACCTGATTGATTAATTTGCCCCCCACCTGTCCTCCCTCATTGCCCTTTTTTGTTTGCTTCCTTATTTATTCTCCTTGTGTTTTCACTCGTGTGCTGGTTCGTCGTCATATCCACACCGTGTGTTTCCTTGCTGTCAAGTCCAAGTCTGACTTGTTTTCCCCCTTGGGGTAGTTTTTGTTTTTTTTACTTAATAAATACCCATTGTCCACCACTTGAGTCCAGTCTCCTTTCACCTACTCAAACCCTGACAAATAGGGCCCCTGAACCACCAGGGGGCCCCCTTGCTCTCAAAGATGATTTGATGACTAGGGATGCAATCGTTTCAGTTTTGATTTTGTCTTCCAATGATTATTGTGGCAAGCAGGGCGGGCGGTGGAGTGAGTGAGCGTCACATGCGTGCCACATCATCCTTGTATCTCAAATGGAGAAGATAGTGACGACAGTGAAGGAGGAGAGAGGACCAGGCCTGGACATTTGTTTTTGTTTTTTATGTGTGTGGCAGTCATCTGTGAGGGGCTGTCGCTTTTACTTTAATTTTGGGTTTGTTTATTTTATTGGATTAAAGTTGTGAAGCATTTGCCGGTTCCCTCCTCCTTCCTGGAATAACAAACTTGTTACAATTATGAAAACATGATGCCGCATTTTGTTCCTTTCCTTAAAAGCCGTGCATTGTCGCCCTTCCTACAGTATGTAACATCCAAATCAGTCAAGTGTAACATGATCATGTAACATGATTAATATACAGTCTTCCTTTATTGAGCTGTGAAAGAGACGCTGTTCCCCAGACGGCTTTCTGTGCACGCAATCCGAGATGGAGTGAAACACGGACAACAGGCTACTTTGTACTTCGGGTATGCGCTTAAATGGACAAATATACACAAAAAAAGTGTCAAAATGCCAGTCTTGGCAAGTTTTCACTTAAATTTGGTCTGTTATGTCTTAAGTGAACACAAACAGTTGGGAAAGTATCCTTGTTAGTATGTCCATTAGTGGTATATTTTAAACTCCATTGTTGATTCGAATAGTAAACAACTCTAACTGCACGCACCGCAACAGACTTTTAAAAATGGTGGTTGAAATAAAATGCTTTGAGGAGTCAACCAATCAAAATGCTGCGTGAACTCAACCAATCAGCATGTTCAGCGTCCACCCCCGAAAGCTCCTGAACAGTGAAATAGTACAACCTCAAGAGCAGGGACTTTCTGAGGGGGACATTTTTACCCGCAACTTCATTTAGACCCTGGTTCCTGCGGTCGAAACACACAGAGTACCAGCCCAAAGTCCCTAGTTCCTGGGGAAAGTTCCTCCGGTGGAAACATGGCTTTAGTGAGTTTAATTCATACATTGATAATTTGTGCTGTCAATTATATGATGCATGATGTTGATTATTTAGGGACAAGAAAATTGATGATTTGTCAAATTCGAATGAGGTTTTAGTCATTTTGAACAGTATGAGTGTGTTTAATTCATTGATTGATCTGGTTAATGATTTAATGCACTGAGCACTGCTGTAGTTTATATCACAACACTCTCCAACAGCAGAATGCTACTTTTAATTCTTTTAAGTCTAATTCCTAGTCAAATTAGAATGATATCTTTGTTTTTATATAATTTTATATCATTTGTGATTGCATTTTCTTAAGATATGGCCAGATATACAGTCTACCAATAACATTAGAGCGACAGCACTGGGAACGGCCACAAGCGTCTTTACAGTACAGAGACTACCGACTACCGACACCGCGGTGTAAATGGGGTTTAATACAACGTGTCACCAACGCCGTCTCTGATGTTCAGAATGTATTACTCCCATTGTAGATGTGCTCTTCCTGGAACAACACAGCAACTAAACCCAATGAATTGATTATTCACAACGTTTTATTACAATATTGTTCTCTTTATAATGTTACGTAAGACAGTCTCAATCATAGTTATGATTAGTCGTGCATTGCTATTTGAGCAGCATGCACTGAAGCTGAAGATAATCACTAGAGCTTTGTCCCACGTTAATCATTAACCAAATGCATCCTATATGAGATAAATCAAATAAACTCTCCGCCACTGATTAAATATTTTCAATCGACCACCGAAAAAAAGCCGCAGAACATGCTACAAAAACTGGACGACAGACCTGACATTGGCCAACTGTCGGCTTGGTGTATCATGGCCTTTACGATTGCGGTGATCCAAGACCAGGAGACTTGGAGAATTTATCCTGAGGAAATATGGAATAATCTCCCATCTTCCACTGTTTGGCATTCAGTGAACAAACTCTTATAGAGATAAAAAGGAGATAAACTATGAAATATGAAAGGCATTCTGGCACTTGAAATAAGACCCGAGCTTGCAGCACATTGCAGCTTTTATCTGATAACTGATAATTTTGTGGGTTTCATTTCAAGTTTCAGCATGGTCTAAAACAACATTTCTAACTCTGAATGTGATCCAGCTACCATCCATCGCTCAACCTCACTGGTTATTCTGTCATAGGTTGGTTAGTGCTGGTTTTGGGTGGTCAATGTTGTTTTCCAGTGAGGTCATATGGTTTAATTCCCATTGGATTACTATATATCTTCTTTTGTGTTCCACAGAAGAAAGAAAGTCATACAGGTTTGTAATTACACACGGGTGAGTAAATCATGACAGAATTTTTTATTTTGGGGGGAACTATATTTACATGCATGATGCTACACTGACAATGTTTCATAACACCATATACACGTAAACAATTTCAACAATGTTCTTGTAAGAGTTATGTTCTGTTAGTTTCAATTTTTTTGTGGACTTTTAGTTTATTCATTAGTTCCCGTTTCCCATTGTTTGGTTTTCCCGCCTCTTATTAGCGGCTATGGAGATTAATTTATCATCACAAGTGTTTGTTATTAATTTCCTTTGTATAAAGTTGATGTGGTTCAGTTCTCTCGGTTGGTTATGATCCGCTCTGTTCCGCACCGGAATAGCGAGTTAAAATCGAGGTATTACCAGTGTTGTCACATATCGATTAATTGGTGAGAAAATTTCCTTACAGTCACATCTCTAATTACTACATGTACTTACTATAGTAATAATAGTAAATTATGCATAATAACAAGTAACTAAACCTAAACCAAACCATTACCCTAACCGTAACTCTATAGTAAGTACAAGTAGCTAATAAAAATTTGAGTAAGTACAATGTAACTACTTCACCTTAAAATAAAGTGTATAAATAAACCTTAATTTCCAACTAAATAAAAAGTATTAATTTTCAAAAAAGTTTTAAAATATATTTCCAAGATAAAAAAAGTATTTTTGCAAAAACACTACTACTAATTTATAAATAGCATCATGCTTATTATGTGGATTGTGCTACATGCCATTTTACAACCTGAAACAACCTAAATAATTAAATGGTCAACTTATTTTTAAATCCATTTTTCAAGGCAAAAAGTATTTATTCTTTTAATAAGAATTATTACAATTATTATCTTTCAAAAATAATTATTCTTATTACAAATATCTATATTATGTTTTTGGAGAGGTACACCACATTTTACCATTTTACAATGTGAACTAACCTCACCTTGCAAATAAAAGTTGTACCACCCTTACATTTTTGACTTCATGCCCATTTTTAATTCATAGTACATAGAAAAGTTTTTTCGAGTTATATATATGATTTTTTATATATCTGAATTAAAACTTTTCTAGCAAATGGTATGAACATTTTTTAAATCATATAAAACTTAACATGAATAGAAAGAGTATATTTAAGAACTTTGCAAATGTGTTTTGAACAAAAACATTCTTTTAACTTTGCATTTCTTTATTGTGGTCTACTTACTTTTCATTGCCCCTGCTACATATCCCACAACACAGTAAAAGGCTCACTTTAAGACACAACTGTAGTCACAGCCATCCATGACAGCACATCACCAGACAGACTATATTAGTCCCAGGGTGTGGAGTTTTATTATTAGTCGTCATTGGGGCTGTAGGTGCAACTCAAGATCACCAGAAGTGAATCTGCAGCATTAATGATTAATGAAAAGACAAAGGGTCTTGGTGGTACTATGGTGACTGCAACTTATGAGAGTCCAGCACAGTGTATTTGTGAGTAACACTAAAGTGCTGGACGATTAATGAGTAACTGCACACACGCAAGCACTCGCACACTCACAATTGAGCAATTGAAGGGCAGGGAGTTCATACATTATGCCACAATGCATTACTCCCTTAACCCCTTGAAAGCAAACAAAACATTGATTAAATGTAATAGAAGAATAAAAATATAGCAACAACCAAGTATACATTTTTACATAGATAGGAGGTTCCTCAATGGCAAAATTTAAAGAGCACACCCTCAAGGCTTTATGATAATCTATGCTGGCTCTATATATGGATGACAGCAAATCTATGAGAATTTTTTGGCTATTTTATCATCCACCATGAGAAAAAAGTACAGCAAGTCTAATCATTTTGAAAGGTAATAGCAATGTACATAAGCTCGAGAAATGCAAATACAATTCCAAAGAGAAAAGTTAGTTGGGTTTAGGCATGAGGGTGTGTAAATTATGACCGCATTTTTCAGATTTGCCTGAAGTACTATACATTTTTTATGATAAAATAATGTGCACTGATGAAGTGCATGCAGTAAAATGCAGGATATAAGAAGTAAATATATCCAAATTTACATTTTAAAAGCCTGTTGATATAAGCGAGTCATTAGAAATTGTGCTTTATCAACTAGTTAAACATGAATACAGTGAAAGTCAATTTGTCATTCTAAGGGAAATGTGTTACGTATTGCTGATGTTCATTTATATTTAGTTGCGCAAAACCAGAGATGAGTGACACTGCCACTTTCAGATTCAATTTAACACGGTTGAGCAACGTATGCCCAAATTTAGGCCATCTTTTGAATAACCCCTTTAACTAAACTAGGGCACAACGAGGGAAGAACTGAATGAATTATACACACATTCAGAGGGCAATGAAAGTTTGATTAGGGCCTTCTGTCAGAGCAACCTGTTGTTTGGGATGGAGATCAGTAGAGACACATCCCATCGGGTTCTTTCCAGTGCGATCTCTATATCACTCTTTCTAAGATTCATAATTAGTGCCAAAGTGCCAAGGGGCTTCAAATGGGTCCTAATGAGCCCCCTTAGTCCTGTACTGTTGGGGATAAACAAAGCCATATGAAGGCAAGCCTGCAACCTTTGCCGAAAAAAAGTGTAATGTCTGCTAACGCTGCAATACGCAGGGAAGGAGAACAGAGGCCTATTTTTTTAATAAATGTCAATGGGGGAGAGGCTTCATTACTCTAAATACAAAATGCTTTTGTGAGGAAATAGCTTATCATTTAACGAATCGACAGCCTGTCTGCAAATCTGAAACATGTTTGCTCTTAAACATTAGTTTTGGATGGATCTATTTTTCCAGTTTACAGCAAAAAAAGTCAATTGCGCAAAAGTTATGATTTCTATGGTAAGTAACCGCAAACAGTGACTGACTGTCGCACAACTCTGAACGAAATTCAATGACGTCAATGCTGTAATGTGATTGGTTATCAAGGCACACGTGATCCAAGTTAGCCGCTACACTTTCTCCAATGGTAGAGCCACGGACCCTCGTATCTCCCAATAATAAGACTATCTCTGGAATAAACCATCTAAACCTGCCACAACACTTACACAATGGGTGCCCAGTTTTGAAATAACATCTTTAGTTTGTTTCCAATACAATTTTTGCACATTGCTATGAGGTTTCTAGAGTTTTCTGTGTGGTTTGTTTCTATGTGGTTACTTTCCAACCCTATTCAAAAGTTAGTTTTGGGCTTCATATTTTTTTGCACACAACATGTATTAATTACAACAGGTAAACATAGACGCACTTCACCGTGATACATTTTTGTTTGACATATTTGGCATTTAGTAAATTTGAACCTTCCTAATTGAAAGAAAACAAGTTTGCAAAAAGATTGAATCCAATATTTGGTGATACTATAGCATATTTTTTTCAACAGTTTTTTGCTCAGATTTATAAAGATTAAAAAGCACGGCCAAAGGCATTCAAGCATAAGAATATTATAGTTACTTTATGACCTTTGAAGTGTGAACACAACCTTTGATATCGCAAGTCGGATTGTTTAGGAAAACAACAACATGGCTCTCTTAAACAAGGAATGTGATTTATCATTCAAAAACTACAGGAAAGTGTGAAAGCAAGTAGACATTGGCACTAGGATCTGCAGTATACATACAATCTGTCACCATGAGCGGTAAATATGAACAGGTCACTTTGAAACCCTATAGTAAGCTCAGGATAAACTTACTGACATTATCAGGTCTGCATTTTATGGACATGAAACATATCTAATACCAAAGATTTGGAATGAATATTATTTGCCTAATCATTGAGAACATTTATGTCCAGACAATTACAGTGATTTTAAATCTTATTTTGCTAAAGATTATGCTAGAGCACAAGTAAATGGTCCCAATAGAATCTCAAGTATCAATTTTCCCTGAGCCACAACCCCACAAAAAAAGAAGGCCTAAGTGATATCCAGTCAGGATCAGACAGTAAAAGGAATCTCACATGGGAAATGGAATCGAAGGAATCGAATACTGAGGAACCATAACAGATCCAGGCTGAGTGAGCTACTGACATCATCCCCCAAAATAACCATCACTAGCCAGATCATTACATCTGTCTAGCCTAAATCTGCTGCCCTTCACTGCAGACACTTCAAGATATTGGTTGTATGTTGCAGATAAATGCAATAGAAGTATTTGGGATGAGACATCATGTGCACATTGAAAATGAAATAAATAACAACCAAAATATGAATGTTTCTAAATATCTGAAACTCAATTAGAATTAAATGATTTTGGGGGGCTGAAAATGCAAACTTTTGAAAACTTGTTTCAAACTGCAAGATTTTTGAAAACGATACTGTTATTGTCTCCTTGTAAACTACAAAAATGTACAATGACGTGATGCGTATGTGTATAACTACATGTTCATAACTACATAAAGGGACATAGTTTTTCTTTACAAAATGACAACGCTACTTTTTTTGTTATTATTATTTAAGATGATTTTGTCTTGGTTTTTCTTTGTTGTAATATTGCATGAATAATACAGCGTTCTTAGTCGTTTACACAGATTCGTGTGAACGGGGATTGTTTTGAAAACGTTGTCGTCTGTACGCAAAAAACTCAAAGGAAAAACGTTTCTGTTTCTAGTACACCATTGTTTTGTAAAGATACCCTGAGTTTTTATAAGTTTAAGTTTTTTTATATATTTAGATTAGATTTTATTTCAGTTTTATTTCAATTAACTGAATATATTAATAATAGTTGTAGCTTTTCTGGAGCTCAAACAGTAGAGCGTTGACGCTTGCAAAGCCAAGGTCATGGGTTCGATTGCCAGGGAAAGCAAGAACTGATAAGAATGTAAATGTGTACCTTGAAATGCAATGTACGTTGCTTTGGATAAAAGTGTCTGCCAAATGCATAAATGTAGTAAATAAGAACAACACTAGTCTTTACTGGTTTGAGATGGTCATAACTGGATTAACCTGGCTGGTCTTCGGCTAGGCCACCTGAAAGTAGCAGCCTTTGCTATGTTTCACCCTTTTCACTTGGAACGGGCCTCTCAACAGAAGAGGCCTCCACTTGCACTCGCCATCATCAAGGAAATGTATAGAGGCTATGAGCAAAAATGCCCCCAAAATTCAAGCTATGGGTCAAAAATGTCCTTGTATGAGCTCTTGTTTTTAATATTTATAACAGGCCATAGAGTGCTGTTTTCCCGAATATCAGCACGATTGCAAATACGATAGCCTATTGATTTCATACAACAGTTCAATAAACAATAAGTTAATGTTAGGCGACTTTCATTTTAGTCTTAGAACATTGTCTGTTTTTGCACTATTTCGCCAATGAAAATAGTTTCAAACAAATCCATTGGGCATCCCAGAGCAAAACAGTGATGTACCATATACTAAATTAATTTCGTAACATGTTTTTAATGAATCGTTTGACAGAATGTTGGGGGGCCTCAAAATGTTTCTTTGAAAATGCATGAATGCAGACCCGACAAGCCCAAAACCAACCAACAGACCTGTCTGGGACACCAACTGAGAGCAATAAACATCTCAGACTGGCTCGCACCTGTGTTTCAGCAGATTTTCGTTCAAATTTATACAAGTAGGCCTATAATCAGGCTAATATGTCCCTCACAATTAAACACCCTGTAAATAAGGATTAGTTGATCAAATTGAGTCGCATTATATGATATCATCTTCTCAGATTATCTGAAATAACAGTCAACAGTATAGAAGTCTTCAGAAAAACACATTTGGTTACTTTCATTTTGTAACTAAAGAGAAAATCTACGAATCACACTGTGCAGTAACCTATAAAATATTATAGAGGTGCAATACAACTTCTGTAGACCAACTTAAGTACTTAAGCGACCTAAACTTGCTTGTTCTGCGATAAAACATACTATTAAACTTCCGCACTGCTCTTCATAGTCCAGAAATTACGAATCCTACTATGCTGAGGCATCTTAATATTCATGATCAAGTCATTGCCATTGGTGGGCTACTAAGTAACGTCAGCAGAAACTAATTACTATTCAGCAAGCAGTCTTCGCCATTGGAATGCTACGACGCAAACTACTTAATACACATGAGCTAGTCTTCGTCATAGTAGAATTTGCAATTGTTCGTCGGGTGCTATGGGGCGTCACCCGAGTTTACAGAGAGACTCGTAACTGTCACATGGATGCCACCAAAACTTAACAAATCAGATAATTAGACAACATGTTTACATTCCGTGTTAGACTTGAAATCTTTTCCAATAAGTGCAAGTTGTCGGGAAGAGAAGCCATGGTCAGTTTGATCGATTACTAGAGTCTGATTCAATGTAAACTGACCAGATTCAGTTTTTTTAGATGCTTGAACAGGTTTTCTTGTGAAGGGTGAATTATATATAAAGTAATTAAATAAACACTATACGAGTTTTCTATTTAAAAATTCTCAGCAAACAATTTTGAATAAAACACAGATTACAGAAAATACAAAACAGTACTGGAATCTATAGATCTATCGATGACTGATTATTCATATGTAAACATTCTCCATGCAATTACAATAACGCACTAATAATTACAATAAATGTACGGCAATTGTGGCCGATAATAGCAATATGTTTAAGGTAAACAATATTTACCACTTTGAGTCACGTTACAATACATTGCATACAAACGATTTATGGTTTAATAGCAAAAAATTTACACTTCACCTCTGATTCCCCGGATTCAGTCACTCTTCAGGGAACTTCGTTTATTTCGAGATTTTCCTGGATTTTATTAGATGTAGCAGCCAGTAGCTACACTGTGAACAATGTGCTCCACTGTGTGTGTGTGTGTGTGTGTGTGAGAGAGAGCAGTACAGCCTACGCCCAGCCCCACACGACACGTAGGACCGCCCCGGCATCAGATTCACCAATCTTACTATGGCAAAGGCTGAGCTTATGAATATTAAGTAGATCCTGGTGACGTTGATCGGTGGCTCGTTCAGTGCCCGAGAGGCTGATCAACCAAAAACACAGCCAATCACAAGGCTGTGTCCCACCCTCAATAAAACAACAACCAATGGGATTAGTAGGCCTACTATCCACACCCCAGAATACAGCAGCTCGTACTGTATCATTTTCTTTATTGCTTAACTAAATAAAATATATATTTTTATGGTTTCAAAGCTGCTCTCCTAGCGTTCTCTCCTCATGTGTAGCTATATAATGTAATGTAGTTCTAATTTAGAAACTATAAAGTTATTTTTGAAGTGTGATTATGCAAAAGATTTATGGACAAGTGTATTAAAGTAAAATAATGGCAAATGTTTTTGAAACAAAAAAAGCTTGTTAAATTGTACTAATTGAAAAGAAATATGCATTACATTAACCAATTGACCCTTCGCTAAGCCCCGCCCTCCTTAGTTACTGTTGCTACGCCTGTCAAGCTTTCGCGTCTAGCACATCTATTACAGTGTGTATGCACCGGTGTCAGACATTCCCAATGAGATAATTAGTAATTTTTGTCGAACATGTGAAATATCTGAGAGAGTAAGACAAAAGGGACTGCAGTATGCATTCGAGGGATATATCCACGACATAATATGCAACCGATTAGAGAATAATTTAATAAAAAATTAAGCTAAAGACGTTATAGACGCAGCAGCAGCGCCTCATACACTGACCATTCAAATGGGAAACACACAAATCGAGGGACAGCTATGTTCGTGCACAGCAGGGTAGGTGAAATGTGAAAATAATCGAATAATTATAAATCAAACAGTTTATCCATAAATCTTGTGGAATAACACTAACTCCGGGAGAGCCGCGATCGGATTGGGCTAAAGTCAGGGGTAGTAGGCCGTCGATTAACAAAATGCTGGAATATATTTTAAAGTATGTCAGTGTGCCTCCGTCTTGTCTTTAAACGTCTTATTTTACGTTAAAACATGTGCATTATGAACAAAGAACAGTCATTATTTCCAACTTCCAAGCAATATGTGTTTTTTCTAATCCTTTCGACATTTAGTTGTGAATTGGGTTCTCCCACACTGCTTGATCCGCGCACATCATTTCTCCCCTTGGCTTTTAGATTTTCAGGAAGGAAAAAATTACACTCCCCCGTCCAAACTTTTAGGATACTGGATATCAGATTTGCACAATCCATACGCACAACGCTTCGGCATGTTTCCCTCGCTCGAAAGCTTGCCAGACCTCCCGCGCCTAGTTACGGTTGCTAAGACACGATTGGCCAGTGACGGTTTTCGGGCGTGGCTTAGCGAAGGGTCAATTGACACTTATTATTTTTATTCAGGCAAAAGTAATTCAACTATACATTGTTGAAGTTTATAGCTTCAAACCAGGTCACAATCAAAAATGAGTTTTTTTTTTTTTTGTAGTGATATTTTGTAGAAAGAAAGAGATCAAATAAAAGCGAAAGTGGAAAATGTTGACTTATTTACAGGGTACAATTTTTCAAGGATATATTTTTTAATTAATTAATTACTATTATTCCTGTCTGGTAAATTTTATGTTTCTTTTTAAACATATAAACTCGTGTCCAAGTCAAAGTGACCGGAAGCCCTACAATTATACTTTTTTTTTGGTCCAGAAAGCTTATTTTATTTAATTTTGTTAATTTTTTTTCTATTTTATAATGCACATTCTTTGGAGATTGTTTGTTATTTGTTTATTTTATTGACCTTTAAATTACTAGATTTGATCAATAAATAATAAATAGAATAGTAATTTAGTAATTTAAGCACATTCCTCACATTCTTTCAACTTAAATTCAAAATAACTCACAATTTCATGGATAAACCTTTTAATTCAGCTCAAAATAATCTTACATTGTTTGTCTTTGCCGACCTCTTGTGGGAAAAAATAATATAACATGATATTTCATAATTCTTGCCACTAGATGGCATTATAACTCTATTTGGAGAAAATGAGCTGTTCCGCTGGGTCCTAAAGTCTTTTCTCTTTAGTGTGCATTCAGATACACATGTAGAAATTATACAATCATTTTTTGGTAAAGACCGTAATGGAAATTTTTAGGAAATAACATGTTATGGAAATAACATTTTTAGTTTTTCTTTGTGTAAGCTACTTAAGGCAAGGCAAGGCAAGTTTATTTATATAGCACATTTCATACACAATGGTAATTCAAAGTGCTTTACATAGAAGAAATTAAAATAATCAAAAGAAATCAGAATAATTAAAACAGTTTAGAATAACAGATAAAATACAGAAATAATCAAATGAAATCAGAATAATTAAAACATAAAATAAAATACAGTGCAAACAGTCGGACGAACAGTGGCACAGTGCTCATTCAGTAAATGCACAGCTAAACAGATGTGTTTTGAGTCTGGATTTGAATGTGACTACTGTAGGAGCACATCTGATCTCTTCTGGAAGCTGTTCCAGCTGCGGCTGGCATAGTAGCTAAAAGCAGACTCGCCATGCTTAGAGTGAACCCTTGGTATTTCTAGCCGATGTGATCCTAATGATCTGAGTGATCTGTTGGGTTTATATTCACTGAGCATATCTGCAATGTATTGAGGTCCTAGGCCATTGAATGATTTATATACCAGTAATAATACTTTAAAAATCAATCCTAAATGTAACTGGCAGCCAGTGTAAAGACCTGAGGACTGGTGTGATGTGTTCATATTTTCTGGTTCTGCTCAGAATCCTAGCAGCAGCGTTCTGTATGAGCTGCAACTGTCTTATGGTCTTTTTGGGAAGGCCAGTGAGAAGTCCATTACAATAATCCACCCTACTGGTTATGAAAGCATGCACAAGTTTTTCTAAGTCTTGACTGGAAACAAAGCATCTAATTCTTGCAATATTTTTCAGGTGACAATATGCTGATTTAGTTATTGCTTTGACATGACTACTGAAACTAAGGTCTGACTCTAGAGACACACCAAGATTCCTGACTTGATTTTTAGTTGTTTGACCCCTAGACTGAAGGTATGCGTTCACCTTGAGAACTTCATCTTTGTTTCCAAACGCAATGACTTCAGTTTTGTCTTTGTTTAACTGAAGAAAGTTTTGGCACATCCAATTGTTTACTTCATCAATGCATTGGCAAAGGGAGTCAATGGGGCTGTAATCGTTAGGCGATAGGGCTAAGTAGAGCTGTGTATCGTCTGCATAGCTGTGGTAAGCGATTTGGTTCCTTCTCATTATTTGGCTCATTGGGAGCATGTACAGGTTGAATAGGAATGGCGCAAGAATTGAGCCTTGCGGGACTCCGCATGTCATGGATGTCCACTCAGACTTATGGTCTCCTATACTCACATAATAACCTCTGCCTCCTAAGTATGACCTGAACCATTTTAGGACTATCCCAGAAAGCCCGACCCAGTTTTCCAGCCTGTTAAGAAGTATTTTGTGATCGACAGTGTCAAATGCAGCACAGAGGTCGAGTAGTACCAGCACTGATAATTTGCCTGTATCAGTATTTAAGCGAATATCATTCATACTTAAGCGAATATCATACTTAAGCGTTCCTCGGATTCCATTCATTCCCTAAGAGTATCAAATTGACCTGCGAGGGAAGGATTTGTTACTTCTTCTTTTTTTTAAATTAAACCACAAAACTCCTCGAATCAATAAATATTTTTTGTGTTTTCCTGGTTCAATTGCGACTAAAAAAAAACGAAAAAATGACCCGAGGGAAGAATGAATTAGGCTGGCCCCTTGCAATATAAATACAATTATTTTAAATGTATACTTTTTTAAATATATTTCATACATTCTAAAAAAATTATATAATTGTTATATTTTATTTTAGTACAAATATCTTATTTTGGTGTAAAAAAAAAAATGAATAGCCTATTTTTTACATTTTTTTAGAAGAGACTGTTGCATTGTGTTTCCCCAGCGGATGTTCAGGGTACCAGGACAACTGAACACAATGAACACTAAAACCATATAAAGCATCTTAATAGCTAAAACAAACAAACAAACAAACGCATAAATAAATAAATAAATGCATAAATAAATAAATAAATACAATCTGTTACTGAGTCAAGAAATAATAGCTTGTCTAAAGTTAACATTAAAAATAATACAAAACTTTTTGGGTAAAACAGTCGGTGTATAACAATTTGAACCTTCTAGTTATTTACGTCCTAATGTAAGTGTGAATGTAATCGTAGTTGAATGTAATATTCATCATTGTAGAATTCGTTATTTCGTGCGCGTTCATGGAAATTACCACTTATAATATGACTATTAATTATTAAGCTACAGCACAGCCTTACAGTCTTAACCCATTCGGACCCTGCGTCCATTACAATGGACATCACATGTCAGCCCCCTTTTTTTTTTTTTTTTTACTTCTGGAGCATTTCACCTAGTTTAAAGCCTGCAGTCCATGAGATTGGACGTTTGTCATCTAATCAAATGGCAGTAAAGCTCTGCATGTAGTAATTATAAAAAAAAAACACTACATTGAAGAGAAGCATGACAGCACTTCACTCCAAACACAGAAGCAAGCAACATTTTCTATGGGTTTATTTACATTTTTTATATATTTTTGCCAGTATTTCATAGTTTGTATGTAAAATAGAAAGGTTGAATTTATTAATTAAAGTTAAAAATCGATTGTAGAATTGCACGTTTTAAATCAGGATTTTTTCAAATGTGTCCGTCCATAAGAATGGAAAGTGGGTTCATATGTCCAGTAATGCTGCTTCAAATTTCTTATATAAAAAAAATCTATATCACAGTACCAATACATTTTTGAAACTTTTTCATATGCAAATATACAGTTCATGAAGTGCTTGAACATATAGATGATGGAAATATCTCAGATGTTGACTTTATGTGGAGTGATGAGGAAGATGGAGATGTAAGAAAAATATCCATATTTAAAACTTTATAAAGTAAAATAACTAGCTTCAAGCCAAACGAACATACGGATTTGACTTAAATCTAAAGCGCAACTTGAATATTAATATTTTTCATATTTTGTTTTGTATAAAAAAATGTATGGATAGATGCACTTTTATGATGGATAGATGCACTTTATGATGAATAGATGCACTTGTACGATGGATAGATCCACTTTTATGGACTTTCAAAACAGAAACAACCATTCACAGCCATTATAAAGCTTGGAAGAGCCAGGACATTTTTTAATATAACTCTGATTGTATTCGTCTGAAAGAAGAATGTCATATACACCTAGGATGGGTTGAGGGTGAGTAAATAATGGGCTAATTTTAATTTTTGGGTGAACTATCCCTTTAAAGGTATAGTTCACCCAAAAATTATATTTGTCATCACTTACTCACCCTCATGTTGTTACAAACCTGTGTGAGTTTCTGCTGAACTCAAAATAAGATATTTTAAAGAATCTCGGTAACAAGACAGTTGACAGTAGCCATTGACTTCCATAGTATTTTTTTCCTACTATATATTTTCCTAATAACTACATTTTATAATATAATATTATCATTATTAGTAATTATTTTGAAAATTACAATAATATTTAGCAGTAATGTATCAATATAGATATTACAGTACAATGCCGTATAATTAATTACAGCAGAAGCAGACCAAATTACGAAATACAGTAAAAATACAGTAAAGTTCTATTTTGTAGTTTACAGTACTGATCTTGTGTACTGTAAAGTGAATTACACTACAGTTACTGGAAATCGAAATACAGTAACTTGCTGGCAACCGTGCTGTTAGTAATGTACTGTTAAAATACAAGAAAACCGTTTACAGAGAAATTGTTTCAAAGATGCACACAGGAAATGACTCTAACCTGCATGCATTGATTGATTCCTAGGTTTATTTTGTTATGAACACACAAATGTGCGATCTATAAAGCAAAAACCTTACAATTAAAGTTGAAATGTTATAATGTTCAAGTTTTTGATCTAAAAAAAGAAAGAAAGATGCACACAGAAAATGACTCTAATATGACCATAGTGATTGTTTCGAAGATATTTAGTTTGTTACAAACAATGTGCAATCTGTAAAACAAAAACCTCAAAATTAAAGTTGAAATGGTATACTGCTGAAAAGTTTTTGACCTTGAGACAACAATTTTTATGTTTATTAATTTTTTTCATGTTGGTACATTTTGGGGAATCAGGCTACACCTGTTTTGACCTGACGTCCATTTGACAAAAAAACATTTCAATGAAAGACAATATATATATATATATAATTTTGTCTCATTTATAGAAGCCTCATGAGCTGGAAAAATGTACTTTTATATTTTTCAAAAACTTGAAACATAATTCAGGTCTGAAGGGGTTAAATGGACGTTGGCTACAGTCACGAAGATGCATTTGATAACGGACTACAAGTCCTACGTGCCCCGTATCCAGGAAGTAGTTCCCGTTGCTATCCAAACTTGCTGTCGAGTGAGGCTGAAGACGAATGCTCACACACCGAATAATCACGTTGTTTGGGCTCAATAGGTAAGAAAATAATTAATATGTATGAAGATAAAACGCACATAGTTTGAACTGTTTACTTAATTCATTAAGTTTGGCGTTTTCTCTAAAACTGATAACATTTATTTCAGGGCAGGAAAGCAAATGTTGCAGATGTCGACTGAAGCATCACAGAAGAAGAGAGCTGACACTGTGAATGAGTTTATATCAAAACCTAAACCTCCTGCTGACCCCGATCTCTCAGACCTGATGATGGGCCAACTGTGTCTCTCACCAGAAAAGTTGGTAGGCTCTCATTGTTGAGGCTAAGCATTAAACTTCTCCTATGAATTGGGCGATAAATGTAAAAACGTTATACATAATGTATATTTAGCGTAAACCCACCTGATGTTTATAGGTTAAATGTCTTTTTCCCCTTTTAGAAAATCCTGACTGGATCAGAAAATCTACAAGAAGTGAAGTCACTAGAGATGTGTGTTGACACCAGACAGGACACTTTAGACAACTTTGGTGAGATTTTTATTAGTTAAAATTGTATTTATTCATTTAGAAAATATAGTCTATTTATATTTTTTAGATAATATATCAATTTTTTACATTATGCTGGTATTAAGAATTTGGGGGAGCCACAGGCACATGTTACTTGTCATAAGAATCATGTCACATTGTAAAAAAAAAAGAAAAAAAAAGTAATGTCCCAAATGTGATTGATTGGGGTGTAGTTTGGATTGAAATGGCTGAATAGACAATGAAGACATTACCTTGTATGAAATCTGATGAACATTTGTGTTTTTGTCCACTTGTCTCACAGGAATATACTTGCCTAAACTAACACAGCTGAAAATGAACAACAGTTTGATCTCATCTGTGCGGTAAGACCTCCATTTCCCTACATAAGTTACTTTGTTACATCCAGAAAGGAATAATTCACCCAAAAATGTAAAATCTGTCATCAGTTACTTTCCCTGGTTCTAAACCCTGAATGACTTTATTCCGTGGAACACAACAGATGATATTTTGCAGATTATTTAATACTGCTCATTGCTATTAAAGGGATAGTTCACCCAAAAATTTAAAATGTGCCATCACTTACCCTCAAGTTGTTCCAAATCTGTATGAGTTTCTTTCTTCTACTGAGCAAAAAAGAAGATATTTTGAAGAATATTGGTAACCCGAACATTCTTCAAAATATATTTTCTATATTCGATCTATCTTCTTTTTAACAAAAGAAAGAAACTCATACAGGTTTGGAACAACACAAGGGTAAGTCATTTTCAGTTTGGGGTGAATTATCCCTTTTACATGTACTTTTCACATGGGAAGACAATGAAAATTTGGGTACTTGGATGTCAAGCTTCAAAATGATATGTGCCAACAACATGGACAGGATGTGTTACATGTCCTCACCCTCAAAAACCATCTTCAAACATAAGAATAAACTAATATTTTAAAGAATGCACAACAGACTACATTCAATTTCATAGAAGATAAACATGCAAATAATTCTTGAAATATAATACGATAGAGACGGAGTGAATCAGGGAATGCAATGATCTCTTATTATTCTCCGTATTTCCTCAGGGATCTCGGAACCAGCCTGTCCCACCTGCAGGTCTTATGGCTGTCTCGATGCGGCCTGACCGACCTGGAGGGAGTTCTTGCTCTCGCCAGCTTAAAGGTATCAAACAACACTTAGAAGCAAAGGGTTACAGAGACTGAATTGATTAAACTTTTTGGAAGGCACAGTATAAGGTATTTGTTTTTCTAATGTGAAGAACGTTTTTTATGACAAAATTAAGCCATCGTATCATGAAGTATTAAATAAAATAAAATGTTTATTTTTTCAAATCTTTGAATAAAAGTAAAAGAGTCACCTGATAACTCAATCTTGTACTTTATTATGTTTTCCTCAGGAGCTGTATGTGGCGTATAACAGTATCTCAGACCTGACTCCAGTCAGTATGCTGGAATACCTGGAGCTGTTGGACCTGGAGGGGAATGATGTCGATGATCTGGCTCAGTTGATGTATTTAGGCTGTTGCGGGAAGCTCAGAACGCTTTCACTGGAAGGAAACCCTGTGTGCACCTGTCCCAGTCCAGGAATGTCAGAGGTACGTGAGTTCATACAGCAGATTATGGGCGGCATGTCTAATAGAGAATGAGAGAGATGAGGCTCAGTCTCTCTCTGTGGTTGACCAGACTAATGGTCCCGACAGATCATGATGTCTCCATAAAGTCCATTAAATCAGAATTTATTACCTTTTAATGCTTCATGTAATGCTGCCCCTCCCCATCCATATAGAAATGACACAATCATATCTGTCTGATATTAGAGACCCGAAATGGACAAGGGAAATGATTGATGTAAATATTGGTTCTGGAGCATTGCTACTTTTTGGCCGAGCAGAACAAAATAAGTCAGTAAAAATATTTGTTAAAAACTAACTTAACTTAACTTAACTTAGTTAAAGTTAATTTCAACATTTACTTATAGATTAAAATCAAATGTCGTATCTGTTAAGTTAACATTATTTAATGGACCTGAGCTAGCATAAACAACAAATGAACACAATGAATACATTTGTATTAATTAACATTAAAAAAGATTAATAAATATTGTCACAAATGCATTACTCATTGTTAGTTAATGTTAGTTAATACATTAAATAAAGTGAACTAATAGGACCTAATTGTAAAGTGTAACCAATTATTTGCTATTAGTATTGACCTGTTCATTCATTTACTTAAATTTTATATTGGTATTTATTATCTCTTTCTTATTTATTAAATTTATATATTTCTGCAAGCATTTAATAAAAAATGAAATGTATGTAGAGATGTAGACAAATACAGTTTTTTAAAAATATATATTTGACTACAATTATAAATATTTTGAATTTGCTTTTCATTTTATATTTTCACTTTTCATTATAATTTTAGTTTTTTTAAATTCTTCTGTTTAGCTTTAATATTTTAAAATAAAAAATATTTTAGTTTTAGTAATTTTTTTTTTTTCATTTATATTTTATTGTCTTTTCACAATATGAATTTTACAGAACAATAAGGCAAACATTGACAATATTTAAATACAGTCAAAACTTGTTTTTCCTTGAATTCCCTTAATGATAAGACATTCGTTTTTTGAAACATAAACCGAACATAACCATAAAACTAAAACAAAAAATTAAAAATAAAATTGTAGCTTAGAACTGGGGTGTGGTATGTGTTACTCTCCGTGACAATCCTTGCATAGTAAATTTGCTTTCTTCATCCTTCTACGTAGTACATTAAAGAGGTATTCATAAAACATTCAGACCTTACCACAAGTCTCTAAACAAAATCCGTTCTATGTTGCCTAATATATTTAATCCATCCTTTCCAGATATTGTTAAATTTATCGACTTCCAATCTTAATGACGCAGTTAGCTTTTCCATCTTATAAATGCTTAGCATTACATCTACCCATTCTTCCACTTTAGGCACCAAATCACTTCGCCATCTTCTGGTTATTGCTTTCCTACTTGCCAACAGCATAATTCGAAGCAATTTATAATCGTCCTTTCTTTTTAATTTTAGAGTCTCAGCTATCCCAAGATACATAATTTCAAAGCTGATTGGTATTTTCGTTTCTATCACCTCATCAATTACCACTTTTAATTGTGTCCAGTATTGTGTTATATGGGAGCAACCCCAAAAGATATGGAAGTGATTTGCTTTAGTTTCACCACAGGATCTCCAACATTTAGTATCTCCATGTTTTCTCTGTGCTGGGGTCGCAAAAAACCTTAGTGTATTTTTCCATCCATATTCCCTCCAGAATGAGGAATTTGTGGTTTTCCAATGATATTTATTTATTTCCCCCCAATTCTCTCCTGACAACACTATGTTCGCCTCCCTCTCCCATCTTTCTTTTACATATACTGTGTTGTCTGCTTTCAAGTCCTCCAGAATCTTGTACAATTTAGAAATATCTTTCCGTTCTATCTGTGACCTATATGCTTCCATCATTATTTTTATGATCCCTGGCCATGTTGAACCAAGATTAACTTTTTTTAATTCTTCTCCCAAGTAATGACGTAGCTGTAGATATCTATGAAAGTCTTGCTTCTGGAGACCATAGACCTCCTTCATTTTCTGAAAACTCATTACAGTTTGATTTTTGATAACCTCCCAATACATTTTTGGGCCATTATTCCACAATTTAAACCTGCCATCCAATTTATTGGGTGTAAAATCTATATCATATGCGATCCACCTCAAAAACCTACAATGACCTGTTAAATTGTATTTCTTCACAATTTTAGACCACATTTTAACCGATACCCCCAACCATGGATTTATTTTTAGTTTCAGATGAGACCTCAGTGTTTCATCACATAGAAAAGCTTGTATCGGGAGCCCCTCGATTAGTTTTCCCTCAATGTCTTTCCATTTTGCAGAATATTCTGAATCACACAAATGAATCAAAACCCTCAACTGTGCCGCCTGAAAATAACTTTTTAGACAAGGTAAAGCTAGACCCCCGCTCCCCTTAGGTAATTGTAATGTTCTATATTTTATTCTTGGCTTAGCACCCTGCCATATATATCTAGATATAATTTTGTCCAACTCATTAAATTCTTTTCCTGACATCTCAATTGGAAGATTTTGAAATAGGTATAGCAGCCAGGGTAAAACGTTCATCTTAATCACTTCCACTCTTGATACCAAACTCAAGTACGGTATTAAATTCCATCTTCCCAAGTCCATTTTAATCTTTGATATTATTTGATCGTAGTTTGAGGATTTCAATTTTCCCAACTCTTTTGGTAGATTAATACCCAAGTACTTCATAGACGTCATATTCCAATTAACATTGATACTCTGTCTTATAACTTGATTTGGTTCATAGTTAAAGGTTATGACTTGAGTTTTTTGGACATTAACTGTATACCCTGACAGCATACCATAATCCTTAAATGAATCCATCAATATAGGCAAGGATGAATCGGGATTCTCCAGATAAATCAGGACATCATCCGCAAACAAAGCTATTTTCTGTTCTAACCCTGCCATTACAATACCTTTGATGCTATTATTTTGTTTTATCCACTGGCTTAGCGGCTCCAGAAAAACGGCAAATAGCAAGGGGCTTACTGAGCATCCCTGACGGCAGCCCCTTTCTAACTTAATGATGTTAGATAAGCTACCGTTGACCTTGATCCTTGCTATAGGACCTGTGTACATAGCCCGAATGGTCTCAATGCACCTTTCATGAAAGTTAAACCTCCTCATTACCCGGAATAAGAAATCCCACCTTACGGAATCGAATGCTTTTTCTGCATCCATTCCCATTATTAAGGCTTCTAGCTTCTTATCATTAATATGTTGCATAATATGCAATGTTCTGCGGATATTGTCATGGGTTTGTCTATGTTTTATGAATCCAGTTTGATCTAAACTTATAATATCAGGTAAAATCTTTTCAAAGCGCCGTGCTAGAATTGCTGTGAATAATCTATAATCTATATTGAGCACACTTATAGGCCTATAATTTGAACAGTTGGTTTTATCTTTGCCCTCCTTAGCGATTACTGATATGATTGCTTCCCTCCATGAATCAGGAATAGCTCCCCCTTTTAATATCCAATTAAAAGTCTTGTGTAATAGTGGAATTAAAGTTTTTCTAAACATTTTATACCATTCAGAAATATATCCGTCTGCACCAGGGCTTTTATTATTTTTGAGTTTAGAAATTGCTAAGTTTATTTCTTCCGCCGTTATTTCTGACACCAAAGAATTATTTTGCTCTTCTGTTATTTGTGGTAAATTTAATCTGTTTAATAATGCATCAACCTGGGATTCATTATCATTATGTATCTGGGAGTATAACCTGCTGTAGTAAAATTCAAAACTCTTATGAATTTCTTCTGTTTTATAAACCACAGAATCCGTCTGTGGATCTTTAATTTTGTAAACATGTCTTCCCGTCTCCTGTTTTTTAAGCCTATATGCCAGTAATTTTGCAGATCTACTCCCAGCTTCATAATATCTTTGTTTAGTATAAATCATTTTCTTCTGAATTTCTTGTGAGAAAATCTCATTAATCTCTGCCTTTTTCATTTTAATTTCAGCCATAATTTTGCTATCTACTTTGTTTTTATGTTCTTCTTCCAATCTTTTCAAATAACTTTGTAGAGTTTTAAGCCTTTCTTGTTTCTTTCTCTTCCTAAATGCCGATCTTGCTATCAATTTCCCTCTCATAACTGCTTTGCATGCGTCCCACAGTACTGATGGAGAAACCTCCCCATTGTCATTTTGTTCCACATATTCACAGATCTCTTTTTCAATTTCCTCCTTCATTTGACCATTAAGCAGGCTTGAGTTCAGCCTCCATACTGTTTTTTTCTTTTCTGTCCCCAACATTATATTTAAAAATATTGGACAGTGATCAGACAGGTCCATCACTCCAATATCACAGCTTTCTATTTTGTATCTATCTCTTCCATAAATAAAAAAATAGTCAATCCTTGAATATACCGAATGTGGTACAGAAAAATAGGTATAATCTCTCTTAGATGGGTTTAGTTCCCTCCAAATATCCACAATTCCCAGATATGATATTATCTTCTTAATTTTTTTGCCTATAAGGTTTTTCTGCTGTGCTTTTCCTGATGAGTCTAGCTGTGCATTAAGTCTCTGATTAAGATCTCCTCCTACAATTAGCATCCCCACTGCCTCCGTTGTCAACAGATCAAAAAATTGTTTATAAAACTCCCAATCTGATCCTGGAGGGGCATAAATGTTTAATAAGGTTACTAATTCCCCTTCCAATCTGCCTATCACCAAAACATACCTGCCCTCTTTATCTTTAATTATCTTCAGCATTTCGAAACTAATTCTACCTGATATCAGTATTGATACCCCTCTTCTCCGGCCTGATTTATAAGATGATGAAAACTCCTGATTATAACCCATTCTCTTCAACTTTTCATGCTCTTTATCCGTTAAGTGGGTTTCCTGTAAAAAAAAGTATCCCAACTTCTTCTTTCTTCATTTTACTAATTACCTTGTTCCTTTTACCAGGGCTACCCAAACCGTTAATATTATACGAAGCTACTTTTAATGTACTATTTTGTATTGTCATTTACCAAAACACTATTGTTTAAGATCAATGTCTCTACCCCCTGTGCTACAAAAAACAAACTTTGTGAACAAAAAAGTACACTAGAACAAAACAAAACTCTCACTGTTTCCAAACCTGAGGTTTTACAGTCTTCAACCTTTCCTGAGCTCACACCAAGCTCTGAGGGGAATCCCCTGAAAGTTAGGGGGCCCTCATGACCATTTATGGTCCTTCCCATCAGTCACTTCTATACACAGATTCCCCAATTACAACTTCAAGAAGAAAAAATAGAAATAAAATAAATCCTCACTTTTCGCCTGCTGAAAATGAAAAATGAAAAAATTGCTCACCTAGTTTCTTTTTATTCAACGCTGAAAACATAATACGGAGAAAATGTCTTAACCCCCTATGTAGTATAACGTTACTGCCGGTTACTGTAGCTTGATGGGCCTACTCTTGTGCAGTCTCCGTAGATCTTCTAAAGGCTTGTAGTTTCTCCTTGTATCCCAAATTAGAAGTCCCTGCCTGGTCCTGTCTGCCTGTTCCCCGGGTGGAGCTCCACATCCGACGCTGGGACCTCCCCAGTGGATCTATCGCTGGTTTGACCATACGCACTTGAAATCCTCTGTCCACCATGTCTCTAGTCGCCTCTGCTGCGGAGTTATAGAGGCATGTGTCTCCCTCATAGAAAACACGAAACTTCGCGGGAAACGGTGTTTGAAATCTGATTTTGTTTTCTCTCAGCACTCTCTTTGCTTCGGCGTATTCCTTTCTCTTTTTCATCACTTCAGGTGCGTAATCGTGATCTACATACACCCGTCTCCCTTCAAAGAGGAACCCTTTTTTCTCCCATGCCTTCTTAATAATGTCCTCTTTACATTTGTAGCTTGAAAACTTAGCCACTATAGATCTTGGTGGTGCATCTTCGAATGGGGGAGGCCCTAGCGAGCGGTGGGCTCGCTCCAGACTGAGCTGGTACGTTGGTGGCAACTCTAGCTTTTCTCTGAGTAGAGCTTCCACAAAAGCCCCCACTGATTCTGCATCCTTTTCGGCCCCCTCTTTGATCCCATGTAAATGAATGTTTTCTCTTCTGGCCCTTCCTTCTTGATCAATTTGCTTATCCTCAATCTTTCTGTGGAGTTTGATGAGCTCACATGTGATTTCCTCAATGCTCAGAACTCGCTCCTCCGTTTCACCGATTCGTCTTTCAGCTTCATCGATCCTTACATTCGTCGTTCTAATATCTTCTCTGATGCCGTTTAGACCATCTGCTGTCTCACGCCTAAAATCCCTTATCTCCCGCAGGACTGCCTCCAAATCCGACATTTTCCCTTGTATTTGCGTTGTTCCGGATGTTAGCTCCGCCGTTGACTCCGGCTCCATCTCCGCTAGCTCAAATGCTAACTTCACTTGCTCGCCGTCCTCGTTCCCGCGTTGCTTAATGTTTCCAGCATTCCTTTTGGATTTCCTTCTTGACATATCCCGAGCCCCCAATATTGTCTTCTTTAAATCATCTATGTTACCCTCAGGCTTTAGGTTTAGGGGGCAGACTCTGAACTTTTATCGGGGAGCTGCTTCACTACGCTGTCGCCATGTTCAAACCGGAAACCCCCCAGTTTTAGTAATTTTAATACTTCAGTTTAAACATATTTTATTTCATTTAGCTGCCAAGGTAAAAAAAATAATCTAATATTTATATTTTACTTTTTATTTTTATTATATATATATATATATATATATATATATATATATATATATATATATATATATATATATATATATATATATATATATTACACATATCAACACTTTTATTTAGACTGAGTTCCCCTTACTTATTTCTTCTGCAATTTTCTCACTGTTTTCAGTCAGTTTCAGGAATTACAAAACTGGGCCAAGTGTTCAGTGAGTGAACAAACTGCTTTGAATATTCATGAAGTGGTAAATGAAGTTCATTGAATGGTGCCCTCATTTGCTTTCTCTATGTCTTTCACTCACTTCCTTTACTGCGGATAAAAACAGCCCTTTGCATTTCCTTTCACAGAAACAAGTGATTGATAACGATGTGCCCGTACAGTTCAAAAGTTTGTGTTCTTTTGGCGAAAGACATTAATACTTTTACTCAGCAAGTACATATTAAAGTCTTGTACTGTCACTTTTGATCAATTTAATATGTCCTTGCTGAATTAGTGTTAAAAAAAATTTCTATTTAAAATAAATTCTGTTCCCTATCGGTCAGTCACTACAACGTAGGTCATGACTGACCAATAGGAATCTCGCTAGAGAGGCCAATCTACTTCGAGTGAAACTAAAACAAGCCAATACACATTGGCGTGCAATCATTTGCATCAGCTGCGCGCCCTCGTTAGCGCGGGTATAAACGAGCAGCTGGTGCGATTGCACACTAGCTTTTTGCTTCGGAGCCAAGCACTTCGTATGCTGAACAGAGTGAATTTGAAAGCAAGCCTCTTCTGGATCTCTCCACTTTGGTGCGGGCGTGACGGCACAACAGCGCGAGCGGTCTTTTTCTCTTCTCTCTCTCTCTTCTTTGTTTGTTGTTTTAAAACTGAGCAAACAAAAAAGCAGTTTTCACGGCTGGTAAGGTGCGCGGTTAAAGCGCTCAACGGCCGTTTTTACGGCTGGTAAGGTGCGCGATTAAAGCGCTCAACGGCCGTTTTTACGGCTGGTAAGACCAGCGAGAGAGAATCGCGCACAGACAGGTGCACATTCCTGTCTGTGTTCGCTGTGACCGTTCCCCTGCGTGCTTCAGCACCAAGGAGAGCAGTCTCTAAAAGAGCTTACACAGATAGTTTGCGTCTTTTTCAAGATGACATTCTATCTGTGTGTTTCTGGATGCGGTCGTTACCTGGGGTCGCGGGATGGTCACGATCGCTGCCTTGTGTGTCTGGGCCTCGAACACGCACAGGCAGCGTTCGTGGATGAGTCATGTACCCATTGTGGGAAGATGACCATCTCGGAGCTGAGGTCGAGACTAACGTTCCTGCAAAGGGGCGGAGTCCCCGTGCCTGCACCTCGTTCCAACCCCCCTTCGCGGGTTGCTTCGGGCAGTGACACGGGTGACCTGAGGATTACAGTGAGCGCGCTTCCTTCGGGGAACCAACCCCCTAGGAACCCTCACTCCTCTCATGCTCCGCAACCAGTTGAGCTGCCAACGGAACGTTCTGGACCGTCCTCGAGATGTGTACCGGTCGTTTCGTTCGGCGCTCCCTGCGACGACCAGATGTCGATCGCTGCATCGGAGGGTGGGTCAGACCTCTCCGCGGACGACGGCTCGGAGCCGCTGCCTCCTTCAGGTGTGCCAGCGGTGCCCGAGTCGGACCCGGAGATGATGGCCATGCTTTCCCGGGCCGCCAACAGGATCGGGCTCGTGTGGAACCCTCCACCGTGTCCCGAGCCCTCGAGGTTGGACGATTGGTATCTCGGGGTGGCGCGCGCTGGTTCTCAGCAACCCACCCCAGTGCCTTTCTTCCCGGAGGTGCATGAGGAGCTCACAGGGACGTGGACGGCACCTTTTACTGCCAGAAACCGTCTCGGTGGATCCTCCTCCCTCACCACCCTTGATGGCGGGGCAGCTAAGGGATACACGCGTATCCCGCCAGTGGAACGGGCCGTTGCTATGCAACTGTGCCCTAACTCCACTTGGCGTGGAGAACCGTGTCTTCCTTCCCGGGCTTGTAAGTACTCGTCGGACCTGACCGGCAAGGCTTACAAGGCCTGTGGGGAAGCTGCCTCTGCCATGCACGCCATGGCGTTGTTGCAGGTTCATCAGGCCAAGGCACTGAAGGACCTGCACGAGGGTGGTCATGATCCACAAGTTCTCCAAGAACTTCGTGCCGCAACTGACCTCGCGCTCCGTGCAACGAAGGTCACTGCGCGGTCAGTGGGTCGTGCGATGTCCACACTGGTGGTCCAGGAACGCCACCTCTGGCTGTGTCTGGCTGACATGCGGGAGACCGACAAGATCAGGTTCCTTAACTCCCCCGTGTCCCAGACCGGCCTCTTCGGCGACGCGGTCGAGAACTTCACCCAGCAGTTCTCGGCTGTACAGAAGCAGACTGAGGCCATTAGACACATCTTGCCGCGGCGGTCAGCTGCTGCCTCCACCCCACCGCCCGCGGCTCCTCGGTCTGCTCGTCGCCGTGGGCGTCCGCCTGCGTCTGCCCCTGCTCCCGCGCCGCAGCAGCAGCCTCCATCCAAGCGGCACCGTGGAGCCAGTCGCAGGCAGGGCGCCCCGCCCGTCCAGGCCCCCGCCAAGAGGGGCGGCAAAGCCAAAGGTAAGCGGCCCTAGGACGGGCGACCCAGAGGTGGAAGGGACTGCTCTCCAGGAGACGATGACTGCATCGCTCCCTCCCCCGGAAGAGGGCCGGGTGGAAAATCCTTTGTTTCGTTTTGTTTGTGTTCCGCCGCTGGCCTTAAAACCAGCGGTACCCAAATTTTCAATAAAAGAGCAGTTTCTATCATCTCTGGGTCCGAAGAGGGCCCGGAGAGTAGTGGGGGGTCAGAATCCTCACCACTCTCATCCGCCTCTTCTATCGCCAGCCGGCAGCTGCGTACGGTCCGAGAACGCCATCGAGCCGCCTCCCGCACCTCCTGCCCCGTGGAACCAGGTAAGTGCTGCACAGCACACTCAGACCCCGCTACGGGCCGCCTCCCAGAGAGAGCCTCCCGAGCTGCGTCCCTGTGTTCCACCTCGCTGCCCCACTCCGGGTACGCCTACGGTCCCTTTGGTCCCGCTTGTACGGTCTCTGCGAGCCTGGTTAGCGCTCACCAGGCCGTCTCGCTGGCTCATTCGAACCATCAGGCTCGGCTATGCGATTCAGTTCGCCCGGCGTCCCCCCAAGTTTCGGGCCATCCACTCCACTACAGTGAGAGCAGCCGATGCCCATGTCTTGCGTGCGGAGATCGCAGTCCTACTGGCGAAGGATGCGATAGAGCCGGTCCCTCCAGCCGATATGAGGTCAGGGAACTACAGTCCCTACTTCATTGTACCCAAGAAAGGTGGTGGGTTACGACCGATCTTGGATCTGCGAGTTTTGAATCGGAGCCTCCACAAGCTACCGTTCAAAATGCTCACGCAGAGACGCATTTTCGAAGGTATCCGTCCCCAAGATTGGTTTGCAGCGATCGACCTGAAGGACGCGTACTTTCATGTCTCGATTCTTCCTCGACACAGGCCATTTCTGCGCTTTGCGTTCGAGGGTCGAGCATATCAGTACAAAGTCCTACCCTTCGGGCTGTCCCTGTCCCTCCGTGTCTTCACGAAAGTCACGGAGGGGGCCCTTGTTCCCATGAGAGAACAGGGCGTTCGCATCCTCAACTATCTCGACGACTGGCTCATACTAGCACACTCTCGAGATCAGCTATGCGAACACAGGGACCTAGTGCTCAGGCACCTCAGCCAGTTGGGTCTTCAGGTCAACTGGGAAAAGAGCAAACTCTCCCCTGTGCAGAGGATCTCTTTTCTCGGTATGGAGTTGGATTCGGTCGCCCAGACAGCGCGCCTCACAGAGCAGCGTGCTCAGTCGGTGCTGAACTGCTTGAACACGTTCAAGGGCAGGACAGCGGTCCCACTGAAACTCTTTCAGAGGCTCCTGGGGCATATGGCAGCAGCATCAGCGGTAACCCCGCTCGGCCTGCTACATATGAGACCGCTTCAGCACTGGCTTCACGGCCGAGTCCCGAGATGGGCGTGGCGTCATGGCACTCACCGGGTGGCAATCACACCGGCGTGCCGCCAGACCTTCAGCCCGTGGTCAGACCCCTCGTTCCTGCGGGCAGGAGTCCCCTTGGAACAGGTGTCCAGGCATGCTGTGGTATTCACAGATGCCTCTGCCACCGGCTGGGGTGCCACGTACAACGGGCATGCAGTGTCAGGGGTGTGGACGGACCCTCAACTGCGTTGGCACATCAACTGCCTCGAGTTGCTAGCAGTACATCTCGCCCTGACCCGCTTGAAAGGACGGCTACAGGGCAGGGACGTGCTGGTCCGTACGGACAACACTGCGACCGTTGCGTACATCAACCGACAAGGTGGTCTACGCTCCCGTCGCATGTCGCAACTCGCCCGCCATCTCCTCCTCTGGAGTCAGAAGCATCTGAGGTCGCTTCGAGCCATGTATGTCCCCGGCTTGCTCAACCGTGTGGCCGACGAGCTATCACGAGCTGTGCTCCCGGGAGAATGGCGACTCCACCCCCAGGCGGTTCAGCTGATCTGGAGAGAGTTCGGGGAGGCTCAGGTAGACCTGTTTGCCTCCTCAGAGACCTCCCACTGCCAGCTGTTTTACTCCCTGACCGAGGGAACACTCGGCACGGACGCACTGGCATATAGCTGGCCCCGGGGCCTTCGCAAATATGCGTTTCCCCCAGTGAGCCTACTTGCGCAGACACTGTGCAAAGTCAGGGAGGACGAGGAGCAGGTCCTTCTGGTGGCTCCCTATTGGCCCACCCGGACTTGGTTCCCAGAACTCATGCTCCTTGTGACAGTCCCTCCCTGGCCCATTCCTCTGAGGAAGGACCTTCTGACTCAGAGACGGGGCACCCTATGGCACCCGCGTCCAGACCTCTGGAAACTCCATGTCTGGTCCCTGGACGGGACGCGGAGGTTTTAGGTGACTTACCCCCTGAGGTACTTAACACCATCACTTCAGCACGGGCGCCGTCCACGAGACGTGTTTACGCCCTGAAGTGGAACCTGTTCGTCAAGTGGTGTTCTTCTCGCCGAGAAGACCCCCGAAGATGTCCGATAGGGTCTGTGCTTTCCTTCTTGCAGCAGGGGTTGGAGCGTAGACTGTCTCCCTCCACCCTCAAAGTACATGCTGCCGCTATTTCAGCTTATCACGACCACATAGATGGCAAAGCAGTGGGAAAGCACGACCTGGTCGTCAGGTTTCTTAGGGGGGCGAGACGATTAAATCCTCCTCGACCCCCCTCCATACCCTCTTGGGATCTTTCCCTGGTGCTTCGAGCACTTCAGGATGTTCCCTTTGAGCCTCTGCAGTCAGTAGACTTAAAGCTTCTTTCCATGAAGACTTTGCTGCTGGTTGCACTGGCCTCTGTCAAGAGGGTAGGAGACCTGCACGCATTTTCGGTCGACGAATCGTGCCTAGAGTTCGGGCCGGGTGGCAGCCACGTGGTACTAAGACCCTGGCCTGGCTATGTGCCCAAGGTTCCTACCACTCCCTTCAAAGACCAGGTAGTGAACCTGCAAGCGCTGCCTTTGGAGGAGGCAGACCCAGCCCTGGCTTTGCTCTGTCCCGTTCGCGCTCTGCGTATGTACGTGGACAGAACTCAAAGCGTCAGGACCTCAGACCAGCTCTTTGTCTGTTACGGAGGCCAGCAGAAGGGAAAGGCTGTCTCCAAGCAGAGGATGGCCCACTGGATAGTGGATGCCATCGCCTTGGCTTACCAAGCACAAGGCGTGCCCTGCCCGCTCAGGTTGCATGCACACTCCACGAGAGGCGTTGCATCCTCCTGGGCGCTGGCACGTGGCTCCTCGCTAACAGATATCTGTAGAGCTGCGGGCTGGGCGACACCTAACACGTTCGCTAGATACTATAGCCTACGTGTAGAGCCGGTGTCCTCCCGTGTTCTCACCCTAGACGGGTAGAAGCACTGAGAGGTCTGGCTCTGTCGGCTTGCTGCACCCTACTGTGCACTCTTATTGCTCCAGAGTAAAACCTGTTGAGTCCTCCAAAACCCCTCGGCCCGGACTTGGCGGAGCGTCCGGCGCCAGGCCCTTATCCGCTGAATCCTTGAGAACCGGATCTGGGCTGGGTTCCATTTGTGTGACCCTACGGGGATCCCATATGTGTATATTCCACGGCTGCTCCTATCGGAAGCCCGTGTCTTTCCCTTGGGCTAAGTCACCCTTTATTTCATATGCAGTACAGCCTTCGGCTAGTCCATATGCATTTCCACATAACTCTTTGAAGAAGTGGCTTCCGCAGCGTTCCTTCCTAAACAGAAAGGGCACGGTTTCCCAGTGTTATCCAATATCTCACTGTATGGGTTATTACGGAACAACAGTGTCAGACTCACTCTGTGTAAGCCTCCGCCTATCGTCCTTCCAGGCAAGAAGGTGTAGAGGCTTGCACGGGGGCGCTGGATGGGGTGCAGCGGCTGTGGCGCTTTGGTAGGGATTCCTATTGGTCAGTCATGACCTACGTTGTAGTGACTGACCGATAGGGAACGTCTCGGTTACATATGGTAACCCTCGTTCCCTGAGGGAGGGAACGGAGACGTAGGTCCCGTCGCCACATCCGCTGCCGCCCGCCGGGGCGGCCAGCTTCTCAGGCTTGGCTCCTCAGCAAAAAACTAGTGTGCAATCGCACCAGCTGCTCGTTTATACCCGCGCTAACGAGGGCGCGCAGCTGATGCAAATGATTGCACGCCAATGTGTATTGGCTTGTTTTAGTTTCACTCGAAGTAGATTGGCCTCTCTAGCGAGATTCCTATTGGTCAGTCATGACCTACGTCTCCGTTCCCTCCCTCAGGGAACGAGGGTTACCATATGTAACCGAGACGTTCTTTTGAACACTATCTATCAATAAATCCTGAAAAAAACTGGTCAACCGATATTGTTTTTTAATGGCCGATGCCGATATCTCAGATAGTCATAGTCTCTGTTGGGCCGATCGATTGCTCCTGTCTGCCTTGCTGCTGAGTGGTTTGCGTCTGTAAGCTCCTTATTGCTTTCTGTTTTGAATCTTTATTTACTATCATTACGTGTTGTTTATATTGCTAATTATATCTTACTCATCACCACACATTAATCTGACATCGCTAGCTTCTATCTAAATTGTTATTACTAGCACAACACGCTAGTAATTTCGCTAGCCTGCACAACATGCTAGTAACTTGTTAGCCTGTTAACGCGCCATCCGTGTCTGTCGTCTTTATTTAAATTTTTTTCTCACTCACACTCGCGTCATCCGTGCCTGCCGTCTTTATTTATTTTTATTTTTATCGCGCGCGCTCGTGTCATCCGTGCCTGTCGTATGTATTTATTTATTTATTTATTTATTTATTTATTTTTACTCTTGCGCCTTTTACGAATCCATCAAATAACTGTGGTAACTCTGTACATTGTTCGGTTCCGGCTGTAGAGCCCATGCTGCAGGGCAATTGGGTGACCGTGAGACGTTGTAGTCGCGGGACAAAAAACCGCTCTTCTGTTCCGATTACAACATTAAACAGGTTCTCCCCACTCAGTGAAACACCTACTGAGAATCCTGTTGAATGTGCCCTAGTTATTGGTGATTCTATTACACGGAACGTGAAAATAAGAGACACCAGCCACCATAGTCACATGTTTGCCGGGAGCCACAAATTTTAAAAGTGCTGGCTAATGCTAATCGTAAATTCTCTAAGATTATTATTCACGTCGGCACTAATGATGTTGGACTTCGCCAGTCGCGAAAATGAACGTTAAAGAGGTGAACTCGCAAGTACGATGACAGGCACTGTAATTTGCTCTGGCCCCCTGCCTGTTTGCAGCAGTGATGAGATACTTAGTAGACTGTGCTCACTCAATGGCTGGCTGTCTAAGTGGTGTCTGCAAAATAAAATAGAATTCATAGACAATTGAAAAGTTTTTGGGGCAGACCTGACCTGTTGAAAAGAGATGGTATTCATCCCTCCTGGGATGGTACAGACGATTACATTACTTTAAATGAGTACACCCCGCAAGATTACTGTTATAAACATGAGCCTCGTCTGAAAGGCAAAGGGGGAGGTGTTGCTGTAATCTATAGTAATATCTTCAGAATACCTAAGAAGTCTAGTTTTAAATATAATTCTTTTGAAGTGTTGGTGCTTAATGTAACGCTATCTAGTGTAAATGATAAATCACGTTTGAGATCTGGCTACTGTATACAGGCCAACAGGGTACCATACAGACTTTATCAAAAAATTTGGTAATTTTCTATCAGAGATAGTACTGGCTGCAGATAAAGTCCTAACTGTTGGTGATTTTAATATGATAATGAAAAAGATGCATTGGGATTGGCATTTCAAAGACATTCTGAACTCTATTGGCGTTAGAGAATACGTGTCAGGACCTACTCATTGTCATAGTCATACTCTAGATCTAATATTATCACATGGAATCAATGTTGATGCCGTTGAAATTCTACTGATGACATCTCAGATCATTATCTAGTCTCGTGTATACTTCATTTAGCTAAGGCTGCAAAGTCGACTCCGTGTTACAAATATGTTAGACCTATCACTTCTGCTGGCCATGTTCCATCAACACTGAAAACCGCTGTCATCAGGCCATTTCTCAAAAAACCCACCCTAGACCCAGAAGTATTCGCCAACTACAGGCCCATCATCAACCTTCCATTCCTTTCCAAGGTGCTGGAAATAGTAGTTGCCACACAGCTTCAGGACTATCTAAAACAAAACAACCTGTTCAAAAATTTCAGTCTGGTTTCCGCCCTGGCCACAGCACAGAAACAGCCCTGGTCAGGGTCACAAATGACCTGCTGATGACTGCAGATGCTGGCTCCCCATCTCTTCTCATCCTCCTGGACTTGAATGCAGCATTCAACACTGTGGACCACAACATCCTCCTCCACCGTCTAAATTCCACTATCGGTGTTTCTGACTCTGTCCCTGAGTGGTTCTCATCTTACCTCACCGGGAGAACTGAGAATGTCGCCTTGGGAGAGGCCAAATCCCTGACACACAACGTCACATTTACATTTACATTTATGCATTTAGCTGACGCTTTTATCCAAAGCGACTTACAATTGCTATATATTTCAGAGGTTGCACGCCTCTGGAGCAACTAGGGGTTAAGTGTCTTGCTCAGGGACACATTGGTGTCTCACCTGTGGTGTCCCTCAAGGCTCAGTACTCGGCCCCACCCTGTTTATTCTCTACATGCTCCCCCTTGGCCACGTCATCAGCCGCCATGGAATTTCATTCCACTGCTATGCTGATGACACTCAACTCTAGGGATGGGAATTGATAAGAATTTAACGATTCCGATTCCATTATCGATATTGCTTATCGATTCGATTCCTTATCGATTCTCTTATCGATTCTCATTGGGTGAGGGAATAAGTACAAATGTGTTTGTTTGTATTAACTCGCTTTAATATCTGATCAGAAGACACAGCACAGAGTATTAGTGGTTTGAACCTACACTGCATGGTCTCATGGTTCGGTTCGATTACGATTATCATGTCATCGATTCAGTTCAATTCGATATCTCGATGCATTACGATGCACTGCATCCAATTTTCAATTTTACTTCAAAAGTGATTTGTGCGTGCGCACGTGTGTGTGTGTGTTCGCCTGTTCGGGAAGTCGCAGTGACAGAAACAGTGACATTCCAGTTAAAGTTTCATGGGACTTAAGTATGTTTATGCCATTAAGAAAATGAAATTATGTCAAATCAATTTTGTTTTAAAGAAATGTTCATTTAAAAGCAGCGCTCATTCATCAGTGTATAATGTTACCTTGAGACGCGCGCATCCGTCAACGAGTCCGTTGTTGAAGACGATCATCCATTTATAATCACGCGTAACAACACAGAATACTTGTAATTTGACCATCGGGTGCGGATACCTAAATCAGATAACATTAGGGCGGGTGGATGATTTGTTTTTGGCTGCGGATCCGGGTGATATTGGAGCTCATGCTTACTCTAAAGCAGTCAGACTCTGCAGGCGTTATAACAGCTCGAGTGAACACGGCTAACGTGGTATTTCAAGTTAGTGGTATTACCTCCTGCATATTCTATTTGTGCGTGACATGAGCGCACACGCACTGTCTCTTTTCCAGGTCGTGCTTACCAGGTTGTTCATAAAAGCCGAAATGTGCCCAGATGTAGGCTTTTAAAGTAGTTGGAGCATTTTTAATTACTCACACTCGCGTCAAATGAATTGCATGCTGTGTGGCCAAATGTTTCTGCATATTGGAGGTAGTTCCCTTTGACGAAATTGAAATTTTACAAGTGTTGCAAGTGACCGCATTGTCGTCTTTTCGCGTGAAATATAACCAAAACAACGTAGCGCGTGTGTGACGTCATGACACATTTGCAACGAGCGGAACCGATAAGAGGAATCGTTAAGCAAGCATGCTAACGGTTCCAAGGAATCGGTTCACTGGGCACCGGTTCTGAAGAAGAACCGGTTCTCGATTCCCATCCCTACTCAACTCTATCTCAGGACAAATCCAACCCCCTCTGTTGCCCTGCCATCATCCACTCTGACCACCTGCCTGGAGGAGGTAAAGGCGTGGATTAAGCAAAACTTTCTGCAGCTAAACAGCTCCAAGACTGAAGCCATCTTAGTCGGCACTCCACACCAGGTTCGGTCATCTGACATTACCAGCATCACCTTCTCTGACCAAAATATTCCACCTTCAACATCAGCCACCAACCTGGGTGTTAAAATTGACTCTCATCTGACCTTTGAGGCTCACATCAAACATCTCTGCAAGACCTCCTTCTTCCACCTCAGGAACATCGCCAAACTCCGTCCCACGCTCACTCCTGCAGATGCAGAAAAGCTTGTCCACACTTTTGTCTCCTCCAGGCTAAACTACTGCAATGCGCTCCTCACCGGGATCCCTGAGAAAAGCCTTCAGAACCTGCAGTACAAACCAGAACAGTGCTGCTAGGATCCTGTTGAGGGTGCGCAAACATGACCACATCACCCCATCCTCAAATCACTCCACTGGCTTCCTGTCCCACTCAGGATTGAATACAAGGTCTCCCTCCTTACCCACCAGTGTATTCATGGTGAAGCCCCCCCTACCTCAAGGAACTCCTCACCCCACAGACCTCAACACTTGCCCTCCGATCTGCCTCAGCGTATCTCCTGAAACCTCCCAGGACCAAGCTCCGTACAATGGGAGATCGGGCTTTCTGCTCAGCTCCTCCCCGTCTGTGGAATGCTCACCTGAACCTGAGGACACCACAGACTTTCGATGCTTTTAAACGTGGCCTTAAAACCCACCTTCTTAAGAGAGCTTTTGATTGAACTCTTGCCCTTTACCTTATTGTTGTTGTTATTTTTCTTTCTTATTTTCATGCTCTCCATGTGTTTATTTTTAGCATTTACCTGTTTTATCATGTAGCACTTTGGTATTTACTTAAATATAAAGTGCATTACAAATTAAATGTATTATTATTATTATTATTATTATTAAAGATCGCTTTATTAATTATATTCCTGATCAGTTTCATCTCCTCAGTATCCCAGATTGCTTAGAAGAACTTGATATTGCAACATAAACTTTTGACTGTCTCTTTTCCAGCACTTTAGACACAGTTGCTCCTTTGCGCTTAAAGAAGATTAAAGAAAATAGTTCAACGCCGTGGTACAACGAGCACACTCAGACTCTTAAGAGAGCAGCCAGAAAAAAGGAGCGCAACTGGAAGAAATCAAAACTAGAGTTTTTTTGCATTTCATGGAAAGAGAGCACAATTGCATACAGAGAGGCTTTAAAAGCTGCTAGATCTGCTTATTTTTCAACCTTATTAGAAAAAAATAAACAAAACCCTAGGTATTTATTTTAAACAGTGGCTAAATTAACTAAAAATAAAGCTTCAATCCCAGACGTTTTCAAGCAGCACAGGAGTAATGACTTTATGAACTTCTTTACTTACAAGATTGATAATATCAGGGAGAAAATTATAACTATGCAATCATCTATTACAGTATCGCAACAGGCAGTGCATTGTAGTCTCCTTGAGGAAAAATTTGATTCATTCATTTCTATAGGAGAGGAAGAATTTTCCAAATTCGTTAAATCATCTAAATCGACAACATGTATGCTAGACCCTGTACCGACTTACTTATTGAAAGAGATGCTTCCAGAGGTCATAGATCCTCTTCTTAATATCTTTGTCATTAGGATATGTACCAAAAACTTTTAAGCTGGCTATGATTAAACCTCTTGTTAAAAAAACGCAACTTGATCCTGCAGAATTAGTAAATTACAGGCCGAATCTACCTTTCTAATCTCGAATCTACCTTTTCTGTCAAAGATACTACAAAAAGCAGTATCTTCACAACAATGTACCTTTCTAGAAAGAAATGGTATCTGCGTGGATTTTCAGTCAAGATTTAGACCGTACCATAGTACTGAGACAGCTCTCATTAGAGTCACAAATTATTTGCTCTTATCATCCGATCATGGTTGTATCTCTCTATTAGTGCTACTCGATCTTAGTGCTGCATTTGATACTATTGACCACAACATTCTTTTAAATAGACTCGAAAATGATGTTGGCATTAGTGGAATTGCATTAGCATGGTTTAAATCATACTTATCTGACCGTTATCAGTTTGTAGGGCTGGGTATTGTTAGGAATTTCACAATTCGATTCGATTTCGATTCTTGAGGCTTCGATTCGATTTCGATTCGATATTGATTTATTAGCTTCGATATCGATTCAATAATTAGTAAATACACAAGTAATTAAGTACCTGAGTATATTTTTAAATAATGTGTGCAGTATTACCAATGTTTAAGAACAAATTGACCCCAGCATGTTTCCTGTCTTGGTTTATTTAGCAGAACAAACTATACAATATTGTACATGTGTTGAATACAAACCACTACTGTAACAAACAGGCGCTTTATTAACACCTCTAAAGTGCATGTAACTGTAATAGAAAGTATATTTATTTCTTCCTATACATTGAAGTTGTAAACTGAAATGTAAACGAAATGTAAACAGAAACACAAAATGTGCATACTCATAAAAAAAATGCGCTTCGTGAGGCACACGCGCGCACATTTGCACACACACGCAAGGACTCTTCCTCTCTGTCGTGCGCGCACTATGCGTTTTGGAGCTCGCGAGCTTTAGATTTCGGAGGATTTGAACTAATTTGCGGACATCAGGGAGCCGCTATCAATATGAGGGAGACTCCCGGGGACTTATTGTTGTTCTTATTATCATTTAGGGGGGCTTAGGAACATTTTGGGGTAGCTTCAGCCCCCCTAAAATAGGCCTAACGATGTCCCTGGTTGGTGGTGCAGGCTTGAACTGTCCATCATCTTGCTGTTTTGGTAAAGCGCGTCTTGTACAACGCTGAACGCTCTCACTAGAGTGTTGCCCACAGCGCCGCCACTGGCCGGTTGGCTGAATAGATTCATAGGATTTGATGAATCGATATTGAATTGAGAAACAATTAATTGCAATGCATTGATGAATCAAAATTTTTACCCAGCCCTATCAGTTTGTAGCAGTAAATGAAGAGATGTCTTATCGATCACAAGTTCAGTATGGAGTACCACAAGGCTCAGTACTAGGACCGCTGCTGTTCACTCTGTACATGCTACCCTCAGGAGATATCATTAGGAAGCATGGCATTAGTTTTCACTGTTATGCTGACAATACTCAGCTCTATATTTCTTCACGCCTTGACGAAACTTACCAATTCACAAAATTAACGGAATGCCTCGCTGATATAAAAAACTGGATGACTAGTAATTTCCTACGACTTAATTCTGAAAAAACAGAGATTCTAATTATTGAACAAAAAATGTCCTCACATAATAACCTAGAATACTGTCTAACACTTGATGGCTGCTCTGTCAAGTCTTCGTCGTTGGTTATGGACCTGGGTGTGTCACGAAAGCTCTGAGACTAGGTGAGATCCAAGCTCAGCTTTATTGGAAAAATCCAGAATCGTAGTCATGCCAGGCAAAGGGTCAAAAACACTTGCAAACAATCCACAAAAGAACAAAAACACAAGGAAGAGTGCTCAGGAATGCCGTGTGACAATTACAAAACCTCGATGAGAAATGGCAGAGAGAACTTTGTATAAATAGGGTGAGACAAACAATGTAACACAGTTGAATGCAATAATAATGACACACAGATGAATGCCATAATTAGTGATTAGTCCGGGCAAAGGATTATGGGAACTGAAGTTCATGGCTAAGTGGCAACGGTCAGAGAAGGAGTGATCTCTGGTGGTCAACCTGGGTACACCAGCTGGTAACTTTGACATTACCCCCCTCTAAGGAAAAACAGTCTAGGACGGAGGTGAAATGGAGGGGGGAGGGTTGGGGGGCCAGCCCAGTTCCATGAAGGGGAACTGGAGCCAAAGGCAGAGCAGGCAGCCAGGGCAGAGCTAGAGCAACGGACCAGGCAGGCTCCGTCACATCTGCAGTCCCAGCAGAAACCCATGGAGGTGCCGGAGGGACTGACCAAGCAGGCGTCCAGGGCGGAGCAGGCGGAGCAGGCCGTGCAGGCGACCCGGACGGAGCAGGATGTGCTCTTTGATACCAATCTTTCATTTGAAAGTCTCGTGTCTAGTATCTGTAAAAACTTCCATCTTAAAAATATATCTAAATTACATGATATGCTCTCAATGACAAATGCAGAACAATTAGTTAATGCGTTCATGACATCAAGGGTAGATTAGTGTAATGTATATTAGTGTAATATATATATATTCAAACGCACATAACTATAGAATCAATTCTTAATGCGCATGTGAACGCCATCAGCGTCTATCACAGGTTCAGGTTTAAAGTCTGTTTAGAGAGAACGGTGTTGTCTTAGAGGCCCCTAATTTAATAACAAATGATCATTTAGACGGAAGTGAATCAATCAAAACTAACTTTAGCTGGAAAAAACATTTTTCAAGAACCACTATAAAACCAAACCAATCTCTGTTACCTTAAATTATATGTTTATCTCTGTAAAGCTGCTTTGAAACAATCTACATTGTTAAAAGCGCTATATAAATGAGGATGACTTGACTTGACTTAATGCTATTATGGGTGGTTGCACTGCACGCTTAATAAACGCAAATAAATGGAATAAATGTAAATGTAAATATAAATATAAATAAACAAACTACAGCTGGTCCAAAACGCAGCAGATAGAGTTCTTACTAGAACCAGGAAGTATGACCATATTAGCCCAGTTCTGTCAAAACTGCATTGGCTCCCTATTAAACATCTTATAAATTTTAAAATATTGCTGATTACTTACAAAGCACTAAATGGTTTAGCTCCCCAGTACTTGAGCGAGCTCTTAACGCATTATAGTCCTTCACGTCTATTGCAATCTCAAAATTCCGGCCAGTTGATAATATCTAGAATATCAAAATCGACTACGGGGCGGTAAATCCTTTTCCTATTTAGCAGCTAAACTTTGGAACAGTCTTTCTAACATTGTCCGGGAAGCAGACACACTCTGTCAGTTTAAATCTAGATTAAAAACACATCTCTTCAACCTGGCATACAAATAGAACATTATACATTCCTATTATTCAAATCAGTTAAATTATTTTTAGGCTGCATAAATTAGGTCAGCCGGAACTGGGAACACTTCCTATAACACCTGATGTACTCGCTACATCATAAAAAAAATGGCATCTACGGTAATTTTAGTATTTCTGTTTATTCCGAGGTTAACTGTAATCAGCCGGACCCGGGCCATATACAGATCAGATGGTGGAATTGCACCTTTCTTCGCCTTTGGCTTTTGGCTCGCTTAGTTGGGGACATTTAATTTTATATTTAACAATATTATTACAACATTATTTTCCTGTTATCTCTGTAAAGCTGTGTACCAAGGCTGAGCCGAGGTGGAGACGTGGGCTTGGCAGTTTCATCACTGTCCTCAGTTGATGTGACAGCGGTTCAAGGTGGAGCTGAAGGATGGAGGGGTGGAGGGAGGTTGAGTGGGACAATCTGTGACAAAAGACACTTAGAGCTGTGCAGAGCCAATGGCGACAACAGATGACTTGGAACTGGTCTGATGTAATGACCACGAAGATGACTTGGGAATGGGCTCAACCAGCAGAGACAAAGATAACTTGGGACTGGGCTGAACCAGAAGAGACGAAGGTGCTTGGGACTGGTCAGGACCAGTGGAGACTAGACCATGAAAGATTACATCAACCAACTCATCAAATAATACCTCAGAGGGGACTCCGCTCATTATAAACGGGCCTCAGCGACGAGAGTGTGGGCGGAGCTCCAATTCATCCCATTGAACTCCACTAATATTCCCTCAATGACCTTATAAGACTCCGCAATGGGCTCGGGCTCCAGGATGAAATTAGCCTCTTGAAAATGCTGTGGCTCTTGTGTCATAGCAGGGTCAGGCTCAGAGTCTGTGGTGGGCTCTGGCTTGTGAACTGCAGGCATGGCTAAAGGGAAGCTGGTATCTGGTGTGGACTGTGGAAGTCGGGTCTGGCGATGTCCTGATCAATGGGGCAGACGGTGAGGCGCACTGAGCCAGCACCCACTCCACATAGGCAGCAATGCTCTTTTCCATTGGCAGGTGTGCCTTGAACCAGGTGCATGTGTCAAATCCAATAAAGAGAGGCAGAATGATGATGAAAAACAAGATTTAATTAACAAAGAAAGCAAGAACACACTACCATAAACCCAACTCAATGTTTATTTGTATAGCACTTTTTTTAAAAAAACTGACGGTTTACCAATGTGCTGTATAAAGCATAATCAAAATAAAACAATAACATAAAACAAAAAGCAAAAACTTTAAACACAACAAGATCATAGAAACTTAAAAACAACAGTTTTTATACTGAATTAAATGCCAAATTATAAAAAAGAGTTTTAAGACTGGATTTAAAAGCTGAAAGTGATTGGGCCTGCCTAACATATAGGGCCAAGTAATTCCGTAGCTTTGGGGCCGCAACCGCAAAAGCATGGTCTCCCCTACTTTTCAGCCATGCTCATACAGACGTATTAAATCGGAGAGATATTTTGGTGCTAAACCATTTAATGATTTAAAAACTAAAACTAGAATCTTAAAATCTATTATAAAACGTACAGGAAGCCAGTGAAGAGAGGCCAGTATGGGTATAATATATTCTAGCTTTCTCGTCCCTGTTAGCAAGCGAGCAGCAGCATTCTGTACCATATGTAAGCGTGATAGGGCAGTCTGACTAATACCCATATAGATGCCATTACAGTAGTCTAGGTATGTTGAAATAAAACATGTATAACCCTTTCAAAATCATTTAAAAGACAAAAAAGACTTGACTTTGAATTGGCTCAACTGGAAAAAAATGGATTTGATTACTAAATTAATCTGTTTATCCAGTTTAGACTCACTGTCTATTATAACACCCAGGTTTTTTACAGTAGGCTTTACGTATATTTTTAAAGCACCCAAATCCAAATCAGGTAACTCACAGGCACCCCCAGGTTCAAATATTATGACTTCTGCTTTTCCGTCATTACAGTTTAAGTGTAAGGCCATCCAGGCTTTAATATCCTTTAGACCGCGCAACAATTTGAGTTAGCATCTTTCCATTTCAGAGGCAGATAGAGCTGTGTATCATCTGTGTAGCAGTGAAATGAGATGCCATACTTCTTAAAAATAGACCCTAGAGGAAGTATATATGAGGAAAATAGGATAGACCCAAGAATGGAGCCTTGGGCAACACATGAAAAAGATGCCGAGGAGGACACAAAATCCCCAAGGCGAACAGAAAAGCTTCTTTCCCTTAATACCAACAAAATGCTCGAAACGAGCGATCAAAATGTTGTGGTCTACAGTGTCAAATGCAGCCGTAAGATCTAGGAGCATGAGAACAGTCTATCACCTTAGTCAGTGGCAGGTAGCAGGTCATTAAAAACTTTCAATTGGGCCATTTCTGTGCTGTGAAGGGATTTAAATGGCTGGAAGACCATGTTTACTTAAAAAGGACTGCAGTTGTATAAATACAACTTTCTCTAATATTTTGGAAAGAAATAAAACTTTAGAGATAGGTCTAAAATTATCTAACACCGAAGTATCCAAATTTGATAAACTTCAAAGACTAACACAGAACTTAGTAAACTTAGGGCTTAAATACACGGAGGATGGCAATCAAAGAAATATGGAACAGGTATGCAACTAATCCGAAAACATGGTAGCAAACCTATCGGTTACCTAACGTAACCTCGGTTCTCTCTAGAAGAGGGAACGAGTATTGCGTAAGTTAGCTTACGCTACGGGAAAGATTCATCGTTTCGAGATATTGCAGCCAAAAAGAAGCCGGTCTACATAAGCATGTAGCACATACCCATTAGTGCAGCTCAACCAGAAGAGCAAGTATACGTGAGAGTAGCCTGCGCACGAACACATCTGGACAGAACGTACATCTCACTTAGACTGACAGAAGTTTTGCCTGCAGAGCGGGAACTTCTAGGTTATAAAACCTGACAAAGGTGGACGGGGAGGCCCAGTCCGCCGCCACACATATGTTGTGAATAGAAATTCCGCTGGACCATGCCCACGATGAGGCCATCCCCCATCCGTAAGCGGCTGCTGTAGCGTCCACAATCCATCTGGATAGGCTTTGTTTCGAGACCCTTGGTGCGCCCACCAAACGAAACGAAAAGCTGCTCCGAGCACCTGAAAGGGGCGGAGCGCGCAGTGTAAACCCTCAGCGCCCTGACTGGGCAGAGGAAATTAACGTCACTCTCGTTAACGAATGGCAGAGCCGATAGAGAAATGATCTGCGCTCTGAAGGGAGTGCCAATCACTTTAGGAACATAGCCGTGTCTAGGTTTGAGGATGACTTTTGAGTCGTTTGGCCCGAACTCAAGACACGCGGCGCTGACAGACAGCGCTTGTAAGTCCCCCACACGTTTCACTGATGACAGGGCTGTCAGGAAAACGGTTTTGAGTGATAGGTACTTTAACTCCACGGAATCTAGTGGTTCAAAGGGGAAAGCTTTCAGGGCCTCGAGGACCAACAAAAGATCCCACATAGGAACCGACGGGGGGCCTGAAGGGTTCATCCTTCTGGCTCCTCTAAGGAAGCGGATGACAAGCTCGTTTCTCCCTAGTGAATGGCCGCGCGTCGACTCAGCGAACGCTGCAATGGCCGCCACATAGACTTTAAGCGTGGATGGGGACCTTCCCTTATCCAACAGCTCCTGTAGGAAACTGAGCAGCCACGAGACCCCACACGTCCGTGGGTCCAGGTTTTTGTCGGTGCACCATTTGGAGAACACAGACCATTTAGACGTGTAAAGCTTTCTAGTAGAGGGAGCTCTAGACTGCGTGATCGTGTTCATCACTCCTTTTGGCAGGGCAACGGGTACCCGTTGATTAACCATGCATGCAGAGACCAGCGCTCTGGATGGGGATGCCAGATCGAGCCGCGAGCTTGCGCAAGGAGATCCGTTCTCACCGGAATCGGCCACGGGGCTGTTAGTGACAGTCTAGGTTAGTGTTAGCTCCGGGAACCAAATCTGATTCTCCCAACGCGGGGCTATGAGGAGCACCGAGTGGCGCGTTTCACTGATCCTCTTGATTACCTGCGGTAACAGAGAGATCGGAGGGAAGGCATACAGAGGGCGGCTGGGTCAGATTTGGGCCAGCGCGTCATCGTTCTTCAAAAAGAACATCCGGCAGTGAGCGTTGCCTTTTGACGCAAATAGGTCGACTTCCGCTTTGCCGAACAGGCGCCATAATTTCTGGACTGTTTGGGGGTGCAGGGACCATTCCCCTGGGGGAACGTTGTCCCTGGATAATTTGTCTGGGCCGTCGTTCAGGTGGCCTGGACATGTGCAGCTCTCAGCGAGCACAGGTGATGCTGAGACCACGTGAGGAGGCGCTCTGTCAGATCGCAGAGGTTCCTGGATCTGACACCGCCCTGACGGTTCACGTAGGAAACCACTGACATGTTGTCTGAACCTACTAGAACATGGTGGTCCTGTATGAACGGGAGGAAGCGCTTCAGCGCGTTCTCGACCGCTATCATTTCCAGACAGTTTATGTGAAGGAGCTTCTCCTGGTCTGACCACAGGCCAAAGACCGATCTGTCCTCGAAGAGCGCACCCCAACCCGTGTTGGACGCATCTGTCGAGATGACCTTTCGGTACGAGACTGCTCCCATCATCACACCCCGCTGATACCAGTCGGCTGTTAACCAGGGCTGCAGAGCAGTAAAACAGGTCTGAGTCACTCTGATTCGTTCGCAGCCAGCAGCCCAGCTCGGCGAGACGCTCACGCATTGAGCCAGCGTTGAAGAGGGCGCATGCGCAGTAAGCCCAGCTGAAGCACTGCTTCAGCTGAAGCCATACAGCCCAGCAATCCTCTGGAATGTCTTCAGAGGGATGATGCTGCCCTTCTAGAAAGATGCGGCTAGGTGTCGAACACGGCATGCGCGCGCTGTGTCGATAAACAAGCCGTCATGGCCACAGAGTCCAGTTCTATTCCTAGAAAGGATATTGACTGACTGGGCAGTAATGAGCTCTTGGTCCAGTTGACCGTGAGACCCAAGCTTTCCATGTGACTGAGGAGCACAGTTCTGTGAGATAGCAGTTCTGCCTCTGACTGTGCCAAAATCAGCCAGTCGTCCAGATAGTTCATGATTCGCAAACCCTGATTTCTCAAGCGGGCGAGAGCCCATGCACTTCGCACTTCTGACAGCGGTGACAGGCTGTATCATATATGACGTCCCGATTGCCATGAATGGGGAGCATCTTGTGATCACTTTATGATGCGCGAGCAGCGCCTTGGGCGAAGCATTTACTAGTAAGCGTGAGAGCTTGTGAGCAGGCACGAGACTTACATACATATTCGACGCCCCGATCGCTTGGATGGGGAGCGTTTTACGATAGCCCTGTGACGCACGCGCGGCGCTTTGGGCAAAAATGTTTATTAGTAAGCGTGAGCGCTTGTGAGCGGGCACAAGACTTGTATACGTATTTGACTTCCCGATCGCTTTGGATGGGGAGCGTTTTATGATAGCCCTGAGACGCGCGCAAGGCGCTTTGGGCAAAGTGTTTATTATTACATAAATATTTGACGTCCCGATCGCTTGGATGGGGAGCGTTTTATGATAACTTTGTGACGCTTGGGGAGAGATGTGTGTTAGTAAGCTTGAGCGCTCGTGGGCGGGCACGGGACTTACGTTTATAATATGACTGATATGATTCTTAATGGCCGTGTGATAGAGCGGGCAGAAAGTAGGCATTGGCACGGACTCGTGGACACATTTCCTACGTTTAACACTCGAGCGGCTATTTTATGCTTTATGGGAGTGGGCTCTGTGAGTGACACGGGAAGTGTTGTGCATGTGTGTAGGGGTGAACACTGAGATGTGGGCACCTTTTCTACACTAAAAACACCATCGGCGTGAGCCGGATCTGAATACGGCAGCTCGCTGAGGAGAGCCGCATAAATTTTATCTGCTGCGAGAGCCGGGATCAAACATGGGTCTCTGGCACGAAGCCCTGGGTTTGACCACTGGGCCACAGGGGGAAACAACATCAGAGGGAGCTCTAGACTGCGTGACCAACGTGATCCACAACAACACAGTTAGTGCAAGCAGATAAGAGAGCGTCATCACAGTTTTTGTGAGTTGGCGTTTGTTTGCAGGCGTGCATGTTATATAACAGGCGCCTTGCTGCAATATTGACATTTCCAGCCGCTCAAACTAAGAGGAGCTGAGAGATGTTTGAGAAATGGAGGTTGGTCCGGCCTCAGCGGGACTAAAAAACACTCTTTCCTCATTTCTCTGGTGACGTATGCGCACGGGGCGCGCGGGAGGGCGCGTTCGCTTTCTGTACCTAAGAAAGCTGGCCGGGATCTCAGAGAAGAGAGCTGCATAAAATTTTATCCGCTGCGAGAGACACGGGATCCAACACAGGTTTCACCACTGAGCCACAGGGGGAAACGACAAAAGTTTCAGTTAGCGCGAGCAGATAATGGAGCGTCATCACAGTTTTTGTGTGTCGGCGTTTGTTTGCAGGCGTGCGTGTTATATAACAGGCTCATTGCTGCGATATTGACATTACCAGCCGCTCGAATTAAGAGGAGCTGAGAAATGTTTGAGAAATGGGGGATAGTCCGGCCTCGGCCTAATGAGGACTCTTTCCTCATTTCGCCGGTGACGCATGCGCATGGGATGGGTTGTAACGTAAAGAAAGCTAGCCGCTGTTATAACAGCTGTCAGCGGCGCATCCTCATCCATATCAAACGCCTCGTTCTGTGTGGCGGCGGCAGCGCGGGCGGGAGCCCGCGGGAGCCCGCGGCTCCGCGTCCGGGCAAGAGCTGCGTGTTCTTGGCCCAGGCAGAGAGCGCAGATCACATGGCGGTCTCCGTCGCTGAGCGGGGCTCTGCACGAGCCGCAGGACTCTTTTAGATAGTACGTTTTGCAAGAAAGGAAACGTCGCCAGATAGCGTAGCTCGCACGGATGGCTGAAGGTGGCGAAGACGGCCGGCTTCTTCAGGCGCTGTCCTAAGCTGGCTTGTCGCTTCCTTGACGGCGGTGGCGGCTTCTCTCTAGATCCAGCGATGCGGAGAGCTCGCTGAATAGATGAAAATCAGAGAATACAGCCTACGAGCCCTGCTTATATACGCTAAGCCAAGCCCATACTGGCGGGCTTTGATGCTGTGAAGGCGCGAGCGCCCTTCATTGGACGTGACGTCACGTTGGGCTCAGTGGTAGGCTGCTGCAGTTCCCGCAGGGCAGCCTATGAGCATGCTAGACAGCCTGCTCTAGGTCTGCTAGCTGCTGCACTGCATTGACAATGGATACAAAAATTAAGGATTGTTTTTTGGCTTCAATATCTCGAAAAGATTAATCTTTCCCGTAGCGTAAGCTAACTTACGCAATACGAGAGATCCTCTCGTAAGAGAACTATGAACTAGAACTCAGTCAAAACAGTGACGGAAAACCATGACAAAGAAACTAAACAGAAACTATTAAACTAAACAAGACATTATAAAGAAACTGAACATGAAATGACTGTGATAGTCATAGATCCTTTTCAGGTGTTGCAACAATGTAACGTGAAAAATACATATATATTTTTTGGGACATTTATGCATGAAAACCCATTCTAGTAGACCCCAAAAACCAAATCAAGACTTTGTAAAAGGGCATAATATGGCTTCTTTAAGCACCACAACTGTTTTCAACATTTATAATAATAAGAAATAAGTTGCCACCATAATATGGCTGTTAGCATGTTGCTATGCAGTTCCTAGGGTTTTCTGGGTGTGTTGCTACAGTGTTTCGGCTAGAACAACACAAAATATACTTGTATTCCAGATAGATTCATCACATTTGGTTTGTGTGTTTGATGAACAGGTATTAGACTACAGCTACAGGTCTGCGGTCCGTGAGATGATCCCTCAGCTGAGCTTCCTCGATGACGTACCTGCTGAAGAGGAGAAACCTCAATGCTGTAGTACTTCACAGCAGGATTGGACTCTTCTCAAAGAATCGATCAAAGACGGTTCAGTTTATGACGGCCTGGAGAACACAAATACAGATAGAGGTAAAGACAAGCAGTTGCAGCCAAGACTGTCTGAAGACAAGCACTTGATATGATTAAGAATGTTTCACTCCATTAGAAGAGAGATGTGTCAGTGTGTGCGGCGTCAGACCTGCTTCAGCCCAGCCTTTCGATCTGAGAATCTCCTCCAGTGCCAGACCTGTTACTTCCTGCAGCGGGTCAAGACCTGGGTCGCCTAGCTTTGACATCGCCATCTTGAATCACGAGGCCAGTGATCTAACTAAAGGTAAAACTCCTGCATTATTTTGACACACAGATTCATTGAAATTAAATCAAAATAGCGATATGGCTTACTGTGGTTATTAGGGCTGGGTAAAAAATATCGATTTCTCGATTTTAATCGATTCTCATTTTTACGAACCGATATCGATTCTTAAATCCCAAGAATCGATTAGTCATCCTGTTTTCAGTTGATGAATGAATGGAACTTTGTAGCGCGCATCCCATCCAATAAACGTATACAATAATCTTTGTGCTTTGTTACTATTGATATGAAACAAAGTCTCAGATTTCAAATTGCGTCCATTTTCTTACGAAATTCAAAAACATAAATACCGTTTTGGCGCTGTGGCGTGAGATCGCTCTGGCGCAGCTCAAGAGAAGCAGCAGCGCCGAGCACACATAATCTTCTCTTCCGCCTTAATATTACCAGTTACAGCGTGAAATAAACATGAATGAGCATCTGAAAGTGTGTTAAAAGATAGAGTATAACTTAACGAAATCCTTGTTGTCACATGGAATCGCTCAATCATTGTTTCAACCGAGGAAAGACGTCAGTGAAACAGCCTGTAAACAATATCATGTAACGTCACATTTACCTCAGAAAAACCATATCCAGTGACCATGAACTCGTTAGTCAGCTAGAAAAATTAACTCTAGAGAGGAGCATTTTGCTAAATATATGCACCATATTACATATGCATTTTATGTTATTTTATAATTATTTTATGTTTTTCAATATTTAATGCATGTTTGAATAAATCTGGCAAGTTTTTATGACAGCCACCATTTAAATATTTATATTTCATATAACTTTATTATTAGAAAAATAAATAAAAGTGTAATTGTTTGTATACAAATCAGTAAATCTTTACCTTTAATATTAGGCTATAGTAGGCTAATGAAACAATTTTAATGATACAACTGACTCCCATAGTTTACAGCATTGGTTAAGAGATTTGTTTTCCTTGAGAAAATTTGCCATGTATTGTACCTGATATCCAAAATAATCAATATTGAATCGAATCGTAATCGAAATCGAATCGAATTGCAAGCTTGTGAATCGAAATCGAATCGAATTGTGAAATTTGTGTCAATACCCAGCCCTAGTGGTTATCAATCACAAAGTCTATGCATTTATTTATACGTCGCGTGTTTCAGCAATGTGTTCGTTTACACACAAGCAGTTCATGATCCAATGTTTTCAGTGTCTCAGAGCGGCTTGGTTTGCAGTAAATGCTGCTCCACACGGAATCATCTCAGCATGTTCTCTGCATTTGTGTCACATGTGACATGCATTTGGAAACTTGCGGGAGCAATTATTCCAATAAGAATAATATTAATAATAATAAAAACATTTATTATTATTATTATTATTATGGACAAACTGAAAAATTTGCCCAGATTTAGTGAGAAGTGTTTTTTGTGAAGCTTTAAGTTGTCACATTTAACACTGAAAATGATGAAATTAAGAGGCACAAATATTAAAATTGTGATTTAAAAATAAGTAAATAAATAAATTCTTATTATTATATTAATATATTTATTAATTATATTTTTTCATAAATACTTTTTTACAGTGAAATATTAAAACAGTAATATTTCTTATTTGGTTTAATAGAAATAATAATAATTTTAGCAAATTATGGGAAATTTTGAAAAAAGGGAAATAGGAATGATTAATATTAACGTGTTATAATTAATTATAAATATTTGGGTAGTATTAACTTGATGTAGCACAGTGGTTCCCAGCTGACATAGGGGGTCTTTTAATGTTTTTTAAAATAACATTAAAACGATACTCGGTTACTAACGTAACCTCGGTTCTCTCCAGAGAGGGAACGAGTATTGCGTAAGTTTATCTTACGCTACGGGAAAGATTCATCTTCTCGAGATACTGAAGCCAAAAAATTATCCTTAATTTTGTATACCTTGTCAACGCAGTGCAGCAGCTAGCAGACCTAGAGCAGGCCATCTCGCGTGCTCATTGGCTGCCCTGCGGGCAACTGCTGCAGCCTACCAGTGAGCCCGGCGTGACGTCACGCCCAATGAAGGGCGCCCCTGCGCCTTTATAGCGTCACAGCCCGCCAGATATTCGTGGCTTAGTGTATAAAATAGGGGCTGTAGGCTGAATTCTCTGGTTTTTCGACGACTGAAGCGAAGTCGCTCGTGGCGCGAGCACGGCCGGTTACGCAATACTCGTTCCCTCTCTAGAGAGAACCGAGGTTACGTTAGTAACCGAGTATCGTTCTCTTACGAGAGGTTCTCTCGTATTGCGTAAGTTTAGCTTACGCTACGGGAACACTTTGTCAACGCCGTGTGCGCCAAGCATCCACATGAGACCCCGAGCTTGAGAGGAACCCCATAAGTGGAAAAAATAAGGTGGCCAGCCACGCGGGCCATCACTTGTACATAAGCACACATAGGGAATACAGAGCAGCGCGCCGGTCTGTATAGTCATATGGCACATACCCTACTTAGTGCAGCTCAACCAGGAGAGCTGAGTCATGAGAGTGATCTGAGCAGGAGATCTGGGCAGAATACACCTCTTTTTCAGACTGATAACAATTTAGCCTGCAAGGCAGGAACTTCTAGGTTATAAAACCTGACAAAGGTAGACGGGGAGCTCCAGCCCGCCGCTACACATATGTCATGGATAGAAATTCCACTGGACCATGCCCACGACGAGGCCACGCCTCTCGTGGAATGAGCCCTGATGCCCAGAGGGCATTGCAGACCTTTTGACGCGTAAGCTGCCGCTATAGCGTCCACTATCCATCTGGACAGGCTCTGTTTCGAGGAGGCAAGCCCCTTGGCGCGCCCACCAAACGAAACGAAAACCTGTTCCGAACGCCTGAAGGAGGCGGAGCGCGTAATGTAAAATCTCAGCGCTCTTACAGGGCAGAGGAGATTCACATCACTTTCGCTGTCAGATGCTGGGAGAGCTGACAGCGAAATAACTTGCGCTCTGAATGGAGTGCCCATCACTTTAGGGACATAACCATGTCTAGGTCTGAGGATGACTATAGAGTCATTTGGTCCGAACTCAAGACACGACGCGCTGACAGACAGCGCTACAGATCCCCTACACGTTTTACTGACGACAGTGCAGTCAGAAAAACGGTTTTTAGTGATAGATATTTCAACCCCACGGAGTCTAGTGGTTCAAATGGAAAAGCTTTCAGGGCCTCGAGGACCAATGAAAGATCCCACATGGGAACCGACGGCGGGCACGGCGGATTCATCCTTCTAGCTCCTCTAAGGAAGCGGATGACCAACTCATGTCTTCCCAGTGACTGGCCGTGCGTCGATTCCGCGAACGCTGCCACGGCCGCCACGTATACTTTGAGCGTGGATGGGGACCTTCCCTTATCCAACAGCTCTTGTAGGAAGGTGAGCAGCTGCGCCACCCCGCATGTCCGCGGGTCCAGACCTCTGTCGGTGCACCATCCAGAGAACACCGACCATTTAGACGCGTAGAGCCTTCTCGTGGAAGGGGCTCTAGACTGCGTGATCGTGTTCATCACTCCTTCTGGCAGGGCAACGAGTACCCGTTGATCAACCATGCATGCAGAGACCAGCGCTCTGGATGGGGATGCCAGATCGTGCCGCGAGCCTGAGAGAGGAGATCTGCCCTCACCGGAATCGGCCACGGAGCTGTATGTGACAGCCGTGCCAGTTCCGGGAACCAAGTCTGATTCTCCCAACGCGGGGCTATGAGGAGCACCGAGTGGCGCCTTTCCCTGATCCTCTTGATCACCTGTGGCAACAGAGAGACCGGAGGGAAAGCATATAGCGGGAGGCTGGGCCCAACCTGGGCCAGCGCGTCCTCGTCCTTCGAGAAGAACGTCGGGCATTGAGCGTTGTCTTTTGACGCAAACAGGTCGACTTCCGCTCTGCCGAATAGGCGCCACAGTTTCTAGACCGTTTGGGGGTGCAGGGACCATTCCCCTGGGGGAACATTGTCCCTGGACAGTTTGTCTGGGCCGTCGTTCAAATGGCCAGGCACATGCGCCGCCCTCAGCGAGCGCAGGTTCATCTGTGACCAAATAAGGAGGCGTTCCGTCAGATTGCAGAGATTTCTGGATCCGACACCGCCCTGACGGTTTACATAGGATACCACAGATGTGTTGTCCGAGCAGACAAGAACATGCTGGTCCTGTATGAACGGGAGGAAGCACTTCAGCGCGTTCTCGACCGCTATCATTTCCAGACAGTTTATGTGAAAACCCTTCTCCTGGTCTGACCACTGGCCAAAGGCCGGTCTGCCCTCGAACAGCGCGCCCCAACCCGAGTTGGACGCGTCTGTCGAGATGACCTTCCGATAAGAGATGGTTCCCATCATTACTCCCTGCTGGTACCAGTCGGCAACTAACCAGGGCTGCAGAGCTGTTATGCAGGTCTGAGTCACTCTGATTTTCTGGCCGCCAGACACCCAGGCTCGGCGAGGCGCGCGAGCGTTCAACCAGCGTTGGAGCGGGCGCATGCGCAGTATGCCCAGCTGGAGCACCGCTGCAGCGGATGCCATACAGCCCAACATCCTTTGAAATGTTTTCAAAGGGAGAAAGCTGCCCTTCTTGAAAGATGCGGCTAGGTGGCGAACACGGCGCGCACGCTGTGTCGATAAACGAGCCGTCATGGTCACCGAGTCCAGTTCTATTCCTAAAAAGGAAATTGACTGGCTGGGCAGTAATGAGCTCTTGGTCCAGTTGACCGTGAGACCCAAGCTTTCCAGATGACTGAGAAGCACTTTTCTGTGAGATAGTAGTTCTGTCTCTGACTGTGCCAATATCAGCCAATCGTCCAGATAGTTCATTATGCGCAGCCCCTGACTTCTCAGGGGGCGAGCGCCGCGTCCATGCACTTTGTAAATGTACGGGGTGCCAGGGACAGGCCGAACGGCAGGACGGTGTATTGATATGCCTGACCGTCGAAGGCGAATCTCAAAAATTGCCTGTGACGGGGTACTATCTGAATCTGAAAATAGGCATCCTTCAGATCTAGAGAAATAAACCAGTCCCTCGGGCGAACGTGCGCGAGGATTTTCCTGGTCGTAAGCATTTTGAAAGGTCTTTTTGCAAGCACTTTGTTCAAATATCTCAGATCTAGGATAGGTCTGAAGGCTCCGTCCTTCTTGGGTACGAGAAAATATCGGCTGTAAAAGCCTGACTCGCTCAGAGAAGGCGGTACCTTTTCTATAGCCCCTTTGCACAGCAGCTTTGCTATTTCTGCGTGAAGTAGGTGTGCTACTTCCGCATTCACTATCGTCGCGGTCCGGGCTTGAAAGCGCGGGGGACGGCGAATGAATTGAAGTGTATAGCCCTGCTTTATTGTGCTCAACACCCATTCTGAAATCCCTGGGATAGTTTCCCACGCAGGTATGTGAGCCGCTAGGGGGCGAATGGCCTCCGGGTTCAGACCGCCGCCATTTGCGGGCTTGTGAAACTGAACCGGAGCCGAGACCGTGGCGCGCGCGCTCTCGATTCTGGGCAATGGCCGCTCGCCGACAGCCGAAACCGGCTGACTTATGTGAGATGTCCCGATCATAAGGGATGGGGAACATACTTTTACCATACTTTGACGCGCGAGCAGCGCTCTGGGCGGAAGAGCTCTCTGTAAGCGTGAGCGCGCGCACGCGGGCACGAGACTTACAACTGTATCTGACGCCTCGATCAAGCGTTAACCAGAGGTGCCTCTCCGTCACGGTCAACGCGGCCATGGCTCGTCCGATGGCTTGGGCTGCGGCTTTGGTGGCGCGGAGAGAGAGATCCGTCGCGCTTCTCAAATCCGTAACCGCAGCTGGGTCCCGGCCCTTCTCATCCCATTCACGGAGGAGGTCGGCTTGCAGGATCTGAAGCACAGCCATCGAGTGTAGAGCAGATGCGGCCTGGCCGGAGGCGGCATAAGCGCGGCCGACCAAGGCGGAAGTGGCTCTGCAGGCTTTAGACGGGAGGGCTGACCGTGACCGCCATCTCGCGGAGGGCGGGCAAAGGTGCGCTGCGACCGCCTCTTCCACAGGGGGAATCGCTGTGTACCCTTTCATGGCGGCGCCATCCACGCGGGAGAGCGACGCGGAGGCCTGTGACTGAAGTCTAGCAGAAAACGGTGTATTCCATGACTTCGTCAGCTCCGCATGAAGTTCCGGCAGGAATGGAGCGGGCCTAGTTTCTGAAACTGCGCGGCGGCGACTTTGAAGGAAGCAGCCGTCGAGCCTGTTCGGCGCGGGTTCCTTCGGCAGCGACTACTCGACCCCGAGACGGTCAACAGCTTGCGTCAGCAGGCGCATAAGTTCCGCGTCAGCTCCAGCGCGGGTACGGGTGGATTCCTGGATTGACGAGGAGGCGGAGTGAAGCGACCATTCCTCGCTGTCTGATGCCTGGATAGAGCAGCAGTCTCTTGTGACGTGTCCCTCGGACTCATCCTCCGAAGCGACGGCAGTGAGGCTCGCAAGTGGCAGCTGCGCGTCGGTGAGGAGAGGTGGGGAAGGCGAGAGCGAGGCTCGAGGGAGGTTCTCCGGCGAGCGCGTCGCTGTGGCCACAGGTTCCGGCTGTCTCAGGGAACGGCGCTTCTTTCTGCGCGGTCCCACAGGGGGCGGAGTGACTGCTGTGGTGTTGAAAGCTTCGAGTCGAGCCCGCAGGTTCGACAGCGGAAGCTCCTCACAGAGCTCGCAGCCCCCGGACGCGAGGGCGAGCTCTGCGTGTTCCAGGCCCAGGCAGAGAGCGCAGATCAGGTGGCGGTCTGCGGCGCTGAGCGGGGCTTTACACGAGCCACAGGAAGTGCGAGGCATCTTTAAAAAGACGCTCGCTGCTCTTTTAGGATAATAAGCAAAAAAGGATACGTCGCCGGATAGCGTAGCTCGCACGGATGGCTGAAGGTGGCGAAGACGTCCGGCTTCCTCAGCGCTGTCCTAGGCTGGCTGTTCGCTGTTCGACGGCGGCGGTGGCTTCTCTCAAATCCAGCGATGCGAAGAGCTCGCTGAAGAGTCGAAAAATCTGAGAATTCAGCCTACAGCCCCTATTTTATACGCTAAGCCACGCCTATCTGGCGGGCTGTGACGCTATAAAGGCGCGGGCGCCCTTCATTGGGTGTGACGTCACGCCGGGCTCACTGGTAGGCTGCAGCAGTTGCCTGCAGGGCAGCCAATGAGCACGCGAGATGGCCTGCTCTAGGTCTGCTAGCTGCTGCACTGCGTTGACAAGGTATACAAAATTAAGGATAATTTTTTGGCTTCAGTATCTCGAGAATATGAATCTTTCCCGTAGCGTAAGCTAAACTTACGCAATACGAGAGAACCTCTCGTAAGAGAACCGAACATGTATTTCTAACTGGCAAAATGCAGTAAATGCATGATATCCAATCAAATTACCTCAACTTTTGAGGTCAAAACTGACTGCATCCACACAAGTTGCGTGCGTATGATAGGTTACGTGCAGACTGTGCTGCCTTAGCAAATCATGCTACATTACTGCCGTTCTCGAAAATGTACCTTTTGTAAAAGTGGGCATGTAGCACTTACTAACATAAAAAAGAACAAATATAGACAGAGTGTGGAATGAGATTGATTTAAAACTCAAACTCTCTTCGATACAAAAACATACCCTGTGTAAGTTCTTGTTTTTCATGTTGATAATATAATTTGGGAGCAAGAATGCAATTGTTCCCAAAAATCCACACAATTGCAAATGTGACTTTGATTATTATACAACAGGCCAACAAACAAAAGGGTAATATTAAGTAACGTACATTTTAAACACAATATTGTCAGTATTTGCACTATTTTGTAATGAAATAATAGTTCCAATGAAAGCAACAGCAGTACTGCAACACACAGCAGCTTTGTGAGCGATTCTGCGGCTTTGAACAAGTAGTGAGAGTCAATGATTCATTCATAAATACAGCTACTTGCTTCGTTACTGAATGAATGAATCGAAGGGCCCTATCATACATCATGCGCAATGCGGCTCCAGGCGCGACGCAAGTGTTTTTTGCTAGTTTCAGCCTTTCACAGTTATCATTTTCATGTCCTGCACCACGTTGTTTAAATAGCCCATCTGTGCGCCACTGCTGGTCTGAAAACGAGGTGTGTTCAGGCGTATTGTGGGGACGTTGCAATTTTGAGGCAACTGAAATAGACTACCAATTAAGCAATATTTTTTTTTGTTATTTAAAGAGCGCCTATAGGCGGGTTCACAACGCGTGTACACTCTGCTTATTACACACACACAGCAGCAGCAGCACACAAACATGCCAAATATTAAAAAATGAAGGGATTAAATGTAAAAGATTATTATTGTGTACATAAAGATAAAGATATGGTGGGGTCTGACTTGTCCCGTTCGATGGTTTGCTTGGCCGCTTTAACCTCGCGCACGAGCAGATCCGTTTCCTCTCTGGAAAAGCGGTCAGTCTTTCCGCTTGCAAATTCCGCCATGTAAATAGTGAATCCGCCATGGCGCGAGCACAACTGGCTTTTAAAGGGAATGGGAGATGAGACTCTGATTGGTTTATTGCACGTTACGCCCAAAAACACAACCCTATTCTCTGGGTGCGCCAACCATTTTTCCTGTCATTAAACAAGCAAAAGTGGATTCTGACACAGCATAAATGTGCTTGTGCCGTGCGCTTTAGATCATGCGCTTAGAGCGTAAAAATAGGGCCCGAAGACTCACTCATTAAGACAGTGACTAAGTGACTACTGGAAAAAAATTTTTGGATGTATTTTTTTTACCATCATTGCATATTTCTCTATTTAACATTTTTTTTAAACATAATTTTTTATGAAGTTATTTATAAAGGTAAAAAAAAATGCACTGGAAAATGAAATTAGAGGGCACTTATTGTTCCTTAATGAAAAGGTGAAGAAGAGGGGGTATACAAAATGATGGTAAATGCCTCAGGGGTTACTCCACTCTAAAAAGTTTGGAAACCTTTGTAGAAGAATTAATATTACAATTAATTAACCTGTTTGTCTAGCAAACACTCAGTATTAATCGTCTATCAACTCTCAGAACTCTCACTTTCGTGGCCACAGAAAAATAACCTTTCTCAATGGGTACAGTGCTACTCAGAGCATTGTTAAAGAGACTTTGTTTTGCAAGCAGTGACCTCAGAATCAATACTCATGTGATGTGCACAAAAGTTTAAAGGTGTAGTGTGTTATTTTTAGCGACATCTAGTGGTGAGGTTACGAATTGCAACCGACAAAAGTTACGGTGGCCGACAGGAAAAGATGTCATCGTCTGAGACAGCCAGTTCAGCAATGAGGTTTCTTTGCAAGGATAAATTAAGAAATTATGTTTACTTAATTATTCATTAAAACTATTTGTTATTGCGAATATTATTGTTACTTGTTCATCATAGTGTCAGTGTTTTATTCGCTGAACTAAGCTTGCTTCCTTGCACGAAAAGCAACATAACGAAACACGTTTGTCTGTTTAGGGCCACTATATATACTGTATATAGAAGGGGGTGCCCGCGGTTATGGAGATATAAATGTCACATTCTAAGGTAATAAAAACATAACGGTTCATTATGCAAGGTCTTGATACACCACTGAAAACATAGTTATGGATCTTATATTGCATTTCTGTCAATAGATCCTCAGAAATATTACACAATGCACCTTTAACTTAATCACGAGCATATAACTAGTCTAAACATAGACATATACACTCATGCATATATAGCTAAAATGGAAAGTGAATGAATGAAACTGAAACGGAAACAGGGAAATTAAGCTATGGAAATGAAATTGTCAGTTAACCACCTGAACAGAACAATCAGTCCTCTTAATTTTAGAGCACCTTGCTAACAAGGGGTCTACAGCTTATATTAAAACTCGGTTTAGTTAGTTGAATCTACTTGCACAATGCAGTTTCACAAGAAAGTCTTGATGCTTCGGTAGTTCGATGGTGGTGAAGTTATGGAAGTAAAATAATGCCAAATGTGTTTAAAACAAAAAAGCTTGTTGAATTGGACTAATTGAAAAAAAATGCATTGCACTAACTGTGCTTGGATTTAAATGCATTTTATTTTTAGGGCTTGCATTTTTATGGGCTAAAATTCAAACTGGTTGTAGCTTTATTTAAGCTGCAAGTCAAAATTTCAAACGCATTTTAATTATTAAAAATTCAATAATCTATATTCACCTTTCAGATTTCCCTTAATACATATTTATTTAAATGTTTGTTTAAAAGTACAACCTATAATATTCAAACAGGCAATTTTTGCTTAAATAAAACTGAAAGAATATCAATAGAGTGTCGATATATAATCTCCATCTGCTGTTAGTCTGCTCACCAGCAGGGGGTGCAAGTGTGTTGATGAAGACCAGAGCAACAGGCAGAGAGACTCATTCATTCACAACAACTGATCTACAGAAATGGAGCAAGTAGTAAGATTATGTAATGATTATCAGGGCCAGTATATATAAAGTGAAGACATTGAATTGAACATAAACAGCTTTTGTGTCTTAATCAGCTTTTTTCAGCAAATCAATGTCTTCACTGTTACTTTCACTCTCTCTCTACTGATTTTCCTGCAGTTCCTGAATATGAAACGTGTAATTTTCTGTCGAATTTAAACCACTGAATTTGTGGAAGCAAAATAAAATGGACAGAAAATTGCCTGTTGAATATTATAGGTTGTAATGTATTATTAAACAGACTGAATATTTTGGAAGTGAAATTTGGAAGGTGAATATAGATTATTCAGATTTTAATAATTTAAATGTGTTTGAAATATTTTAAATTGAAATAGTCACAGCTTAAATATACAACCAGGTTGAATTTCACTCCATTAAAATGCAAGCCCTAAAAATACAATGCATTAAAATCCAATCACGGATAATACGTAGTGAAGTGAAATTCAACAAGCTTTTTTGTTTCAAACACATTTGGCATTATTTTTCTTCCTTATGAAGTTGCAATCAGGTTCTTCCGGTTTGAATGAAGAATAACGAATTTAAGTGATGTCTGACTCGGTTGCTATCAGGAGTCCTCTCTCTGGAGTGGAAAGTTACATGGCTTGTAACTTTGAGGCTCAATGAAGAGTGTAATTTCAAGCAGTAAAATTTTCTTTCTTTGGAAGAATCTCATTTGCATGATCAGAGTGAGCTGGCGGTTTTGTATCCCTTTATACTCTGATTAATATAACAAGCATACAATTTACATTATGAGGAGGTGATATAAACCAATGGGTAGAGAGTTAAACAAGGATTATTTTGATATGAAGCATGATACCAAGAGGGTTACATTATCCAGTAGTTCTATCATAAGGCATGCATACAACAATATACAATACAAAAAAGACCATATATAAAACATTAATAATACACAAGGTCCTGGGGATTTGCATGTTCATTCATAGAAAGATTTGTCTATGAATTAATGGATAGAAGTCCGTTTTGTGTTTCTTCAATGGCCTGCGTTGCTGCATGTGACCATGATTTGCATGTGTGTTTGAGCTTCTGCTTCTGCTAGGACCTTTGGTCTTACAACTCCCAAGTGGATTATTATTAAATATAACAAAAAATTATGTCTGATCTGTCCAGCCGCTACATAATACATGAATAATATTAAGAATAGTTATATTTATTATATGTGTATAATATCACATATTTCCTGTTTAGACGTGTTAGACAGTGATACGTGAAAGGTGACGTTTCCACAGGTGCTGGCAGTGTTCTCTGTGGGAATCCACTACAGGTTGTTCGAGCACGAAGACAGAAAACAAAGGTGAATCTGTTCATATTGATCCATATACTGTACATGAAGCATGAACGGCAATATAATTAGGTATTAAAGACCCCATGAAAACATTTTTTTCCCCCATCTGCTCAGCTCAGCTCACCACGGCTCACCAGTTACGTTCCTGAACACACATATGACTATGAAGAGTCGAGCATTGAGGACCGTAATGATGTTTTTGCTGAGCTCAAAAGCTGGAGGATCGAGCACAACAAGTACTGAAACTCCTCTAACACACAGACACTCACACACTTTGCTTCCTATTACAATGTGGTACAATGGACACTGCGTTGACTTCCGACAGACATCTGTTGGCTATTGAGGGCCGGCAGCCGCAGGTAATGAGAATCCACCACAGTGATGATGAGTATGATGATGAAGGTAGCCACAGTCATAGTTTCAGCAGTGATGACATCACTAAAGACAGAACGGTCTGCAGAGACACAAGTTCTCCTGATTCGTCCTTTCAATCTCCCTCACCAGGTAAGTAATGTTATTCCTCTCATATATAAATATTATAAATGATCCTCATGTGTTTCTTCACGTTTATTTTATTTATTTATTTTAAATCTTGTGCTTCTGACAGAATCTCCCGAGATGTCGAGACTAACCTCTTCATCAGGCTGTTCCATGTCTCCCTCACCTCCACTCTCTGCAGCAGCTCCCCCTGCTGGCCGGAGGATAACACAGATCCGCACCAGGAGACTCAGACCTCATTATGCTGACATCAGTAAACGCAGACCATCAGAGGAGACTCCTGGGCCTGATCTCAGAAACCTGTGTCCCCAGAGTATTATGACTGTATCATCTCAGACTGTGTCTCCTCAAATATTCCACAAACCTCATAGACCCTCTGCTAGTCCAGCTGTCTCCCCTTTTAGAGCGCAACGGTATATTCCCTTCATTCCTTTTAAACTTCATATTTGTGTGAACTATTACTTTAGAAAAGGCATTTCTGACTTCAATATATTCTCCCAATTTAGGTCAGAGGATACTAGGAATCATCAATACTCTGACATCCAGCACAAACCAAAAACACTCTCCAACACATTTAAGAAACTGACGCCCAGACGTCCACAAACAGCCAACGCTGCACTGCAGAGGCTTCCAGAACGAAACCTGCTGCCTGCTCGAAGAAACACACTCTTGGAATGATGGATTGTGGGTCAGGTTAGGTCATACATCTTTTCACCGCAGGTTTACAGGGTTTCAGAACCACTGTTAAATTAATCTGCTGAAGTTGTCACATACATTGCTGAATCATTAGGGGGCGCCATTTCCATTATGATAAATGCTTGTTTTTCTCTGCTTTTTTTTAGATGAATTCCATGTTAGATTGACAGGAGAGAGTCTTGGTCCATATTCATCCACTGATATTATGTAAACACTAATACAGAGAAATAATACTGTAAGTGTCCCGTTGTTGATGTTAATGTCAGAGGACTCATGCTTCTCATGAAAACTATGTTTTCCTGTCGTGGATCTCCAGCAGCACAGCATCCCCATCTGTCAGATTCTTAACATGTCTGGTCTTGCAGGTACAGTGTGTGTAGAGCAGACGCAGGTGAAGGAATGTTATTCCATATGTCTCTGAAATATTTTTCACTGATGATAAGTCAGATAACAGTGTGTTGTTCTGAGAAGCAACATATAATTAACCTGTCAATAATTTCCACTAAGTTTGTTAAGTTTTTTGGACAGTGTTTAGGTTTTCTATTAATTTTTTAAACAAGGTTTTTCAGTGTACATCCAGATATATATCTTAAGGATAAAATAACTAAATAAAATAAACATAAAATGGCTGAAATACAGTAAGAAATTTGTTGGAGGGTTAGAGCTAAAGATCAAAAGCTAATTGTTAATAAAGGCAAATGGAGAATGAAATTGGTCATTTTTTTCAGTTTCTCTACTCATCTCATTTTGAGTCCAGCATAGTGTGATAAAATGCATATGGATCTATGACAAAACGTGGCAATTTTTCATTTCAGTGAATATACACCTAAAATAAACAACAAATATTACAATACAATTTGTTGCATTTACAACTATTTCGACAAAATAAACAATGGTAGGGTGGGGGGAAACAATTAGTGGCTTTTTCTTTTTTTTCTTTTTAATATTTTTATAAATGCTTAATATGAACATTCAGTTTACAGTGTGGAACAACATAATTAGAACACAACAATAAGTATTAAGAAAAGTAAAAGAAAACACTTCACCAACACCATAGCACAAAACAAAAACCGAACTAGACAGTAAAATAAACGAGAATGGAAAAAAAGAAAGAGCCCATTACTTAAATTTAAAAAAAATTAAACATTAAGTACTTTGTGCATTAAGTGCAAATTGTACATGTTCGGAGTGGTTTTGGGTTAAGAGAAGATTAAATTGTAATCAAGTAATGTTTTATCTTGTGTAATACCAAAAAATAGGTTTACAATTTAAAAACGTACATTTATGAATATAAAATCTACATAGGAAAATAATTAGATTTATTATAAAGCAGGCATTTGAATCTGCTTTAAAAAAAAAAATAATAACAGTTTTGGGATTCATTGAGAAATGTTGCAAGATATTGCTTGAGATAAACAAACAAACATCTTTCCAAAGTTGCAAAGTATAACTGCAACGACCAAAACAAATGAAGAGGAGTTTCAGTGTCATTCTGACAGAAAAAGAAAAAAATATTGTAAGAAATTTTTGACAAGGTAAATATTATGAATTGATTTAAAATATATTTATTTTGCTTTTTTTGTCAGGAAAAACCTTTGTTGTATGGACCAATTTTTTTTCCAATTTAAATGATCAACATGTCCATTCCAGTATGAGATTGCTGGAGGGGCAGAGACAATGTTCTCAAGGAATATAACTCTTTCTTTATAATTTCTTCCTTTTCTTCCCCCAGTGAAACATATCTCACCAATAGGTGTGTTGACAGGTTCAGGAGAAGTTAAAGAACCTAATGAGATAGTTTTATTTTTGAAAAGCACGAGTATGCCAGATGCAATAGCATCCATAACTGTGGCGAACTCTTTGGGAGTTACTGGTATATTATATTCTGAAAGAAATTCTGCATACCTAAAAAGCAGTCCTTCGTTATTAAAGAGCTGTTTAACATGAAATATAGCTGCTTATTTTTGATATGCACCGATATCGACGCGACGCGCGCACAACCCTTTTTGATTGGTCGACTGGCGTCGACGTCTGATTCTATCAAGCGAGCGTTGCGTTCAATCACTCACAGCATAGACTGGTGGGAGTTGTGAGTTTGTTTGGCGTCGTGTTGCTTGATAAGTGTCAACACACAGTGTCCTTCAGCAGTATTGGACGAAAACGTGCGTGAAAATGCATTGCGTCCGTGGTAAGTATATGCACATTCTTAATTTGGTATAATCTATGAATGAAGTTTGTACGTTGGAAGCAAGATGTCTTTAAAAAACAAACCTCCTACAGTTAAACTCTCCAGACGCTTCTGGTTTTCATACGTCACATGTCCATATTGTTAAAATGATGAATTCCACCTGCTAGGAAACTGAACATCCTCTACATCCACTTCATACATCCACTAAATTGTAACCAGTGCTGAGGTAAGCAAGAGAGGAATATTACTATAACTGAATTGAATTCACATGTCTGCTTTATGTGCATGCAGAAAACCCATCACTGTCATGGAGCTTAGTTGTGTTAATGATAGCAGTGCCTTGTTGTAGTTGCGATGTAATGTTTTGTGTTAGTGTCGGCTGCTCGATTATGGAAAAAATCTTAATCACGATTTTTGGTCAGTATTTAAATCACGATTATGTAACACGATTATTTCACATGACTTTGGGAACCTGTTGCATTTATTAAAAGACACCTTTCAACAATTCTTAAAACATTTAAATTTGAACATTTATTTTACTTTTTGAACATTTAAACAGCCCTGCAAACTCACAAGTGGTGAAAAAGGTGACATGTTAAAGTAATTTGTTGTAGGGGGTCACAAGGGCGTTATTTACCTTCATAAAGGACAATTTATTAAATTGCAAGGTAATGGTTCTAAAGGATCTACTTTGAGTTGTCAATTTAGAAAGTAAAATGGGTATTACATTTTTTTTAATACAGTTTTGTGTAAAAAAATTATTAAAGCTTTGGCAGTCTGGTCAAATTATGAGCGAAAGCCAGAGGTGTAAAAAATCATGGTTGTAATTCATGGTTATAATTATAATTCACCGTGAGTTTGATTGACTGGTCTGACCGATCATAATGCTGAATCTGCGTTTTGTCTGACAAACAAACCAGACAGGAGAGTTAGTAGATTAATGTTTGTGGACTTAAAAATAGTGTGTATTGACATATTTTCGCAGTTGAAACGTACTCGGTTACATACGTAACCTCGGTTCTCTCTAGAAGAGGGAACGAGTATTGCGTAAGTTGCTTACGCTACGGGTAAAGTCATCTTTTCTCGAGATATTGATGAAATCAGTGACGCAGCCTCCGAGCCTGACTTTTATACGCTAAGCCACCCCCATTTTGGCGGGCTGTGACGCGTAGAGGGCGCGACATCACGCGCAAGGCTCAGTGGTAGGCTGTAGCAGTTGCCCTAGGGCAGCCAATGAGAACGCAAGATAGCCTGCTCAAGGTCTGCTGGACCCTGCTGCACTGCGTTTACAGTAAATGGAAAATTAAGGATAATTTTTGGCTTCAATATCTCGAGAAAAGATGACTTTACCCGTAGCATAAGCAACCTACGCAATAAAATGACTGCATTTATATAGCGCTTTCACAGACTCAATGGCCACCAAAACGCTTTACACATTTGCCTCACATTCACCCATTCACTCACTCATTCATACACCGACGGCGGTGTCAGCCATGCAAGGCGCCATCAGCTGGGGTTAGGTTTCTTGCTCATGGACACCTCGACACTTGAACCGGGGATAGAACCACCAACCTTCTGGTTTGTAGACAGCCTACATGAACCACTGAGCCACTGCCGCCCCAAATAGGAGAGAACCTCTCGTAAGAGAACAATGTTCATTCATATTTATTATGTGCTATAGACCTTATGTAGCCCCGCCCCTTTTCAGTGCTGCGCTCGTTGTCTTTTGACTTCCGGTCTGTATTTTCACAGCGATCTTGCATAGGTATGAATGAACTGCTCGTAAAAAAATTCCCGGTCGACATTTGTTAAGACATCTGCTTTACAATGCTTATGATAAACATTACAATGCTCATGATAACTTTTGTTAACTCTACAATAAGTAAATCCACTTCACCAGCTAATTACTCCTGGACAGCGATGCCATAGAAATATACAGAGCGACCACAAAAACGAAAGTTCAAAGACAATATTCTAAAGATGACGGCGCCCACGTTTCTCTGGTGCATAAGGTCTATAACTTGTAGGAAGTGATGATCGGTTAATGTGCCGCTTGAACTGAGGCGCTACAAACGATCTGTCACGACTCAAAACAGTAATGTTTGAATTTCTTAAAAAATTACAAAATTTGAAAGCTGAGACTTGTTTCATATCAAAAGTAACCTGCTCTGTTTTGTCTGTCGGCACATTGTTACTGACCTCTTTGCTCTGCGATGTAGCCTATTTTTCACTGTGTGAGAGCAATATGGCGTATCGGACACAGCAACAGTAACTAAGGGGGCAGGTCTTTGCGAAGGGTCTATTACTTGTGGTTTTTGTTGTCAGGCTAAAAATGGCCGCTAAAAAAGGCTATAAATGGCCGCATTTATTCTGGCGGGTTTTAATGAAGACCTTTGAGTTTCTGTGTGTTGTAATAAAATGTAATATTATTATTAATTGAAGAAGTACAATATGGTGCAATAGTAATGCATTTCTTTTTTTTAAGTTAAACCGAACTTTGAATTTCTGTGTGTATATGATATGCAATAGTTTTATCAAGTAAAATGCTGGTGAGTAACTCTCAGATCAGCTCTGCAGATTAAGTTGATAAAAGAAGATTAAACATGCTTCTTTTGTCACATACTGTTTTTCATCTACCATATCATAGTGAAGAGAGGCCTTTTCCCAAATTTCTCAATTCATGTGCACTTGCGTTTTTTTGGACTTAAAATGGCTGCTGTGTGTGTGTGTGTCAGTTAAAGGCCCCTTGAAATCAGAATGTAAGTTTTTTGAGCTTTTATATAAATATGTTAACCTTAAGGTAATGAATAAGCTGGTTTGTTCCAAAACAGACAAAATTTGCATAATTCGCACCGCGGACTTCAGCTTCTCATCACATCTTCTGTCCAATCAAATGCTCTCTAGAATCTAAAGCTCCGCCCCCTACGCTATAAACACCACCTGGCCAAAGCGATCGTTGACACTTCAGGATCAATATTGGTCAAGATGTGTGTTCGTATGCTCGAGTTTTATTACGTTTTCGAACTGCTTGTTGGTTAAGAATGAAATGTCTAGAATTTATTCACCCCTCTACTATTGAATCAAACGTATCATCAGCGCTCGGATTCCATGGTGCTGTTAAGTACGACTTGCAGTTTGTGAGGTAAACTAAACGCTATTGGCTGTCTGGAAAGGCGGAGGAGCCATTCAATATGTCCCACCTTAGTTTCCGGTTTCAGTGGAAATTACATCAACGCATCAAACAAAGCTGCGCGTTCCAAGGCACTTCAGTGGGACTTTAAGTTTACAAGACCGTAGGGTGGCCCATTTGTCATTTTATTTTTCAGAAGGGTGTTCGTGAGTGCCACCTTGGCGCCCGCGATGCACACTTGTGCGAGACCGCACTGAAACAAGCTCAGACTTCTGTCTGACAGTCACAGCAGCATTGCATCACAAAAGTGTAGATTCGGGGGAAGATCCTTGCAGAAGAGCCTTTGGTTCCATTTGGGACAGTGTTGCAAATAAGCGATCTGGTCTGAAAAAACAAGCCCAAATTACACAACCCCTGGTTTTGGGGGGTGGGGTCTGCAGAGGGCACTGTAACTTCAACTGACGGATGCACAGAACAACACATAAATGTGTAGATCTAGCTAAAGCCTACCCGAGTGTACCTCATCAGCTGATCCAAAGGACCTTGAAACACTACCAAGTACCAACAGAGGTGGTTAAGCTGGTGATGTTACACATGGATTCACTGAAAATGAGGTTCACAGTGGGAAACCTCACCTCCAAATGGCAAAGGCTGGAGAAGGGCATCATGGCAGGATGCACTATTTCAGTGGTCCTGTTTGTGGCTGCCATGAATGTTCTTCTGAAAGCAGGAGAGATGTAGTGTAGAGGTCCTAAAGCAGACGACGCAACAAGACATCCTGCTTGCAGGACTTTCATGGACGATGTGACTGTGATGACCTCAGCAAATCAAGGAACGTAGTGGATCCTAAGTGCACTAGAAAATATGGCGACATGGGCACGGATGCAATTTAAACCAGAGAAATCCAGGGGTCTCAGTATCCACAAAGGAAATTTGATGAGGAACACCTTCTGCATCCAAGCCTCAGAGATCCCAATAAACCAAGACCAAGGGATCCGATGTCTTGGAAAAAACTATGACCACTCCCTAAAGGACATTGGCAGACTCAAAGACGCCAAAGTCCAAATGAACATCTGGCTTAAGGTAATTGACACCAGCCAGTTGCTTGGGAGGTTCAAGGTATGGTGCTTTCAGTATTGCATTATACCCAGACTGCAATGGCCCTTCCTGCTGTACAACTTTCCTTTGACACAAGTGGAAGCAATGGAGAAGATGTGCAGTAAGTTTGTGCGGAAATGGCTGGGTGTTCCCTGTACACCTATACATCAAGACCTCCAAGCTCCGCTTGACTTGTTTCATCAGTAGCTGAAGAATGCAAGGCCACCAAGGCAAAAGCAGTCAGCACGCTGCTCCTGTCAAAGGATGGGAAAGTCCAGCATGCTAGCAAATCAGGTGCAGCAGGAAGTGGAAGCCCCAAGAAGCGGTGTCGGAAGCTGAAACACACTGGAAACATCAGGAGATTGTCGGAGTGGTCTGCCAAGGCCGCATGGGACTTGGACATTACAACACCAAGAGGAGGAGCAAGGCCAACACCAAAGGCAAGAGAGAGCTTGTGGTGCAGATGGTTCGAGAGGCAGAAGAAGAACTCCGCCGTGTGAAAGCGGTAGGGCTGGCCTCTCAGGGGCAGTGGATGCAGTGGGAACAGGCACTCGAGCGATCACTGCCCTGGAAGAAAGTCTGGGAAACCGACCAAGACAAGCTGACTTTCTTGCTACATGCTGTGGCTGACCTCTTGCCAACCCCAAGTAATTTAAAGATCTGGGGCAAGGAAGAAGACCCATCATCTAAACACTGTGGAACACTGCGCTATGTACACTGAATCATATCTTGACGGCATGCCCCAAAGCACTGGGAGATGGTCAATACAGGTGGAGACACGACAAGGTACTGACAGAAGTCGCCAAATGGGTGGATCTGCAGAGGGTCAAAGCCAACAACAACCTGGCACCACAGTCTCCAAAATTCATCAACTTCCAGCGTGAAGACAACCATACTTCAAGGGTAAAGGCAACTGTCAAGCACCCGCCATCCATTCTACAGCGAACTTTTGATTGGGAGATGCAAGTGAACCTGGGAAGTAGGCTTGTCTTCCCACAAGACATTGCAGCGACCTCAGTCCGTCCGGATCTGGTCCTGATTTCCAGGAGCATCAAGACCATCTTAGTAGCTAAACTTACGGTGCCATGGGAGGACAGACTAGCTATCTCACATCAAATCAAGGCCAAGTACCAGGACTTGATCGATGAGGTTTTTACCAAAGGATGGCACGCAACCATGTTTCCCATCGAAGTCTGCTGTCGTGGTTTCCCGGCAACATCTTTGTGCTATTTCCTACAGAAGGTTGGCCTGGATCCAAAACATCTGAAGAAAGCCACCAGGGAGATAGCTCTGGCAGCTGAGACTAGCTCAAGATGGTTGTGGCTGAGGAGAGCCCACAGTTGGAACCCCTCTGCAGGCAAAGGCTAAATGCTCTTTGCTTCCCCACTCAGGTGAAGCGTACAGGTTAAGGGGCGAAACGCTAGTGAGCCTGAGACACCTGCTGGCGATGCAGAGGGGTCTTCAACAATGTGGACGCTCCGCCCACATTCTCACCGTGGAATACCATCACAAAGACACCATATCCAAGTAGCTCTTGCAATTCCTGCTTGTAGCAAAGCATCTTTGATGTTTATCTCACCTGTATGTAATGTTTTACAGGGAACAAAAATATATTTTGGCTTCTTTAATATCATAACCAATTGCCATTGTCACAAATTATCAGATTATCAAAATAACGATTTCACTCTGGAACAATTGAAAGGGGTTTTGTATCAGTTTTCTGTTATGTTCTGCCACCAAAAAAAATTCATTTTCGTTCCTTGAACTCTTTCTAGTCCCTGTCAACTTTTGCATGTTATTAAAGTACCAAATGACCGTCCCATCACAGCATAAGTTCACTTAATTAAAAATGGAGATTTAACTGTCCTGAGTTTCCTTTAAAACTCACAAGACACGTAAACTCTAGCCGCTTTAATTGCCCTGAAAATCTTATTTGCAAATATAATGTGTGCATTGATGGCTCTGAATTGTATTATTTAAGTGATTTCTTCCTGTTGTATCAAGCCACTTTTAATGGCATACAAACCTTTATTTATATAGCACTTTATACTATACGGATTGTTTCAAAGCAGCTTTACCGTGATAACAGGAAAATTATTCAATGATACAAACAGAATTCATTTCGGCTTTTTTTTTTTAGTTGTTCATTGTTCAGCTGAAGTCCGTTCAGTATTTATTCAGTTCCACTGTAAAGATCATCAATTATTAAATTAGTTAATTTCATCTATAAAGCAGTTCTGCAGAAAACAGTGATGTCATTGTCCAGTCAAAATATCTTTTTGAAAGACTGATAAAAACAAAAATTGTAACGTATTCATAAAGTCCAAAAAAATTGCATTGTTTTTTCAAGGAAAAAAAGTATAAATGTCATTTTGGGGATCAAAGATGAGTTTTAAGGGATACAATTATTATTGACTATAGGGGACTTTAAGACTTCTTAGACACTATAGTCCATATTGTTATTTGATTCATTGTACAGCCCTACTTTTGATTTATTCATCTAAAAATGGGCAAAATCCATGACCTTTCGCTTTATACAGCAAGTTCCATTTGTGACTGGATTCCGTCCACGTTTTCTGCATTCCAGAAATCATAGGGCTCACATGGTATTTTCTGTATGGCAGTATTTAAAACGAATATTGTACGTGTGAAATTGAAACTGGCATACAGCCCAGCACTACTATGTTGCTAAACTATTGGCAATGGAAATTGGACATTTCTCACCCACAAAATAATTTATTGAATTTTATTGAATGTGCTTTATGTAATTTTTAGTATTTCTGCAGTCATAATATATCTGTTTGCAATAGCATTCCTCGCACGCCCTCCTCCCCAAATGTGATTTACCACGTTCTTTCTGGATGGAGTGGGCCAGTTTTTGGCGGACATGGGAATCAAATAGTGTCTGTCTCTCCTCCTGCAAAACCTCTTCAGTTCACAGTGACTCATCTGTCCAGCTGCTAGATGGATCGAGAACAAAAAGAGCTTATGTACCATCTGGAGATAGCGCATACTTCTTCACATCTCACACACGTAGGCTTTACTATTCCTCATGAGTTATGCCTCCACTTTACGTTCCCATGAGAGAAATATGTCGGGAATTACCACTTAAAGTTCCTGAAACACACATCTTTAATTACTGCATTTATGTTTTTCATTGTTGCATATTCTAATTATCGAAACAGGGCAGTTCAGAAGAAATTAATGAGCATTGCAAAATAATTTGAAGTGATGTCCTGATATATATATATATTTTTGGGGTGTAAAATAAAAAGTCTGAAGGTGATGCTTTCCTGATATCATAATTAAGAAAAAAAAGCCTCATTAAAAGGATGAAATTATTGCGGGAAAAACTATTAAGGCACCATTCACACGCACACATAAATTTGCATTCCACTGCACTGCTTTTATGTTGTTTTTAAATGTTATAACATTGTGTTTGCTTCTTTTGCTGTGCCATGCTCATGACACGAATTTCTAAAAACTTGGTATTTAAGTTAAAAGAAGTTCGAAAAAATACATTTCCACACATTTCTTCATTCCACTGCTAAAAACAGTTGTTTTTAAACATAAAAATGTTTTCTGTGTGAATAGCCTTTAAGTAGTTTGGATTAATATTATTACAGTATGTCAAGGTCAATAAGTCTCTTAAAAGTCTCTTTTATGACGAGTTAAGGTCAGTTGTAAACTGTCATATGGTACAATCCCTTAAAAACCAAATTATATTTATGAATTAATAATTCATATTTGTGGAAATACCTTTTACTTTGAAAATATATTTTTTTTAAACTTGTAATGGCTTTGTGTGATGAAGAGGCCAAAACACAAGTTGTTGACATACGGTTTAAAAAGTATTTTACTTTTTTTTTTTTATGGCCATTGTCTACTTTCATATCATGAAACTGAGCAGTGTGAACATTTTTCATAATATCTCCTTTTGTTTTCAATGTAAGAAAAAAGGTCATACAGGTTTGGAACGATGTGATGAGAGTAAATAATCACTGAATATTTATTTTTTGGTGAACTATCACTTTATGAACAGGTTTGATAGTAATTGAGCTTTGCCCTCTACGTAAATAAATCTTCAAGGTTGCACATTTTGTGTCTGCATTATTTGCATTCTTGTCACAGTAAGATCAATTAAAGAAAAAATGTATCCTTTTTTGCAAACTGACAATTTACCCAAGAGATGTTGTTCACTGGAGTTTTATGGACCGTAATATTGCTCTATGATTAAATCAGAGTCACCGCAATGTTTGTAGGGCACTTAACATGATGAACCTCATGACATAACATCATGAACTCATTCGAAACACAATTGAACATAAATTGTTTTATAGTTTGAGGGAGCGTTCTTCATGATTCTGAAGTGCGTTTTTAACCTCTTTATCAAAGTTTGGTTTAACAGTTATTGCGTAAATGGAAAAAGAATGTGTTTTGACAGATTCTCAGTGATTGTTAAAGGTCATGGTTTTGCTTGGCTGAAGGAATGGCCCCTAAACAAGCATGAAGTTGGTGCCTCACCATGGTGGGCTCGCTCGCCGTTTGATTTCTTTTGTGACTCTTCCAAGCGTCCATTCCTCCCCCAAATGCCAGACAACTCCTGGCCACCCCAACCCCACTCATGTTTTGTGTGCTGCTCAAACACTGATCATGTGACTTTTGTCCCAACACAATCGCAGTGCCTCGCCATTGGCCGGTGGCTTTGAAAGAGCATCAGTCTCCATGGTGACGGAATGGCGGCACCACTTCAGATTGTCTCCGGGCCCCTCCTAACGTTTCACACGGACTCTCACGTACCACATCAGGTGGTTTCAACTGTCTCGCAGTCTCAGACGAGTCTTGCACTTTCTAAAGATAGCATTATAGGTGAGTAACCCGTTTTTATGGGCATGTAGGCATATAGGGCTTCATTTTTCAATGTCTTTAAGTTTCATGCAAACTTGTGGGCTGTAAACATATGTTAGATTTGCAAGAGTTCAAAAAAATTAGCTTGATTTTAGCTGCGCTGTTCCGTTGAAGAGATGTTTTATCACACTAAAGTGCTGGTTTTCTAATTACGCAGATCTTTTGTTCTTGGTCATGGTAATTTTTTGTGTTACCATGGTAATGTAATTTAGTCAAATATTCTTCAGGGAGAGGAGGTGAATTCAGGAAACAGTTGCCAAAAAATGCTTCTTGATGGTGTTTCTCTGTAAAGTTTTCGTGTTGTATAGCCTTGAATGAGATATTACGGTAGTTTAGTATTTTTATGTTTTTTTCTTTCCTTTTTTTTTATTGGAGGTCCTGTTGATGCCTCCAAAATGTATGAATGTCATTGCATTAGATAAAACAAGCAAGTGGCGTCTGAAAACAAATGCGGCAAGAACAGTCTTTTTTACTATTTTGATTTACCCAATTCCATATGATCTGACTTGTACGGTTTGGTATGATCTGCTCTTTTCGGCGTGGATTTAGGAGATTCATACATTTTATGTTCATACAGTTCATGGTCCCAAGGTCATTTGTAAAGGATATGATTTTAAAAATGTATATTAGGCTATGCAGAGGCACTTTTGAATCCATTGGTGTTTGTGTCATCCTGGCTAGATGTGTCCGTCATATTGAACAGTATATCTGTGGTATATTTTAAAATGAACAAAATTCTTATTGTGAAGTGTTTTGTTTAAAAAGTGCTCGTAATATATTTCTTTAAAATACTTGCCACTTGAATTTTTATTTTAAGATATGACTCAAGTGTCAACACTTTTGGGCACACAGTTTATGTGCAATGAATTATAATCATTCTTTTGTATATTGATGATTGTGGATGTAAGTACTTGTTGAATGACATGGCATCATTTCTAATTTCAATTCTGAAATTCCTGTTGACCTGTTGCCCTCAGGAATGATTCCTTGTCTGGAATCCACCCAATATACTGTCATTTACACAAACCGGATTTAATTATCATCTCTCTACCACCTAGAGCGTTCCAGAAGCCTAACAAAGCTTCATTCATACTGAAGATGTGCTGGCTATAATTCAGTAACATTTGGTGGATATGTTTTGAAATTTGAATGACATTTGGGTTTATGGATCTACAAATGCATTAACAAGACTAATTTCTAAGAACTGGAACAAAAACATCTTTATATGTGTCTGTATCTCGTTGGTAGTGATGAAGGATGAAAGTGAAATGTTTTGAAAGCGTCATTGTTCTCTGTGTTTGGATATCTGTCAGACAGAGCTGGGGGGCTTTGAAAGATGAGTGCTTTTGTTTCTTGTGCCCCATGACCCCTCAGGCACATGACAGGTGATTTTGTTCATAGCCCTCTTCCTGAGCTTTTGAAAGCCTTTCTGACAGAAAGAAAAACAACCGGCCCACCCAAAACCGCAACTCCAAATTTTGACGTGGTCTTGAAGTACTTAAAGCTGTTTTACTGTCTTACAGACCCAAAGAACTCCAGATGCTCTGATAGTTAGTTGTCTTTAACAAGACAAGCATTACTGTTGTCATTGCTCATACTTGTGTTCAGGGATTTGGTCTTAGCTGGTTTAGTTGGTCTCCAGCTTGGCCAAGCTGGTGTTTATCTGGTTGGCCAGCTGGTCTCCAAACCTTACAAATACCCAAAACCCCTCTAAAACCAGCAAACAGACTAGCTTGGCCCAGGCTTGGACACCAGCGAACTATTTGCTGCTTGTGTTTTTATGGAAACCTAGATATATTTTTATTTTTTGCATTCTTTGATAAGTAGAATGCTAAAAATGAATAGAGATGAAATAACATTTTAATTTTTTAAATTTTAATTTTAATAGAAATATTTTGTTACATTATAAATGTTTTAATGTCACGTTTGATCAATTTAATGCACCCTTACTTAATAAAATTATTCATTTATTTCTAAAAACAACAAACTAAAAATGTACTGACCCATATGAATTGTAGTGTATATGGACACTAAGTGTAGAAAAATGAGATGAGATCTAACTGATACACTGTAAAAAAAAAATCGAATTTTTACAGGAAAAAACTGGCAGCTGTGGTTGCCAGAATAATTAAGTAAAAATACAGTAATTTACTCATTTAGTATCCAGGTTCTGTGAATATGCAAATGAGCCCCGCCTCCACTCACTCACACCAGCTCAGAGATCCACTCGTTGACGATCACACGTTGACCTGATTGGTTACAAGGTAGTTTGTGACGTCAAAAACACCAGCGATTTCAAACCGTGTTTTTGAGACTGTCTTTGTTTCACTGCAGTTTTAAGGAGAAAATACTCAGCAATGGTGTTAACTTATGAGTTTGCACATGGTTTGTCTTAAAGCATATTAAAAACACCACATAGACATATAAACAATATTTAAAGCTAGATTTTCACCACAGGGGGACTTTGAAACAACTGTAATTTACAAAAAAATCAAAAATAAATAAATGACGTTTTCAACTATTAAGTCCAGTAGCCCTTTTCTGCTGAATTAGCAAGGCCATGTTTTAACATATACTAACATCACCATAATAACTGATGGTAAAGAGAATCCACATGATGAATCAAAGTTCATCACAAGTTGCTTTGAAAGCTGATGGAAATACTATGTAGAAAATGCATGCAGTGTAATGCACACAAACACAAAACAAGTAACGCAATAAACAATAATTTAACAAAAGATGTAACATAAAATCGTAATAAACATAACCGATAACAAAAAACTAAGTAGAAACATATTTATTAAAATTAATAAAACACAAAATGTGAAGTGTCAAACGGATAATTCTGGTTGATAATGTAAATATTCCCTTTATGGCAGATTAACAGTAAATGCCCAATAGTAAAATTCTTTACAACTGTCTATATAAATTTACAAACAAAAAAACCTAAATTAACTAATTTTAAAGTCTACAAGTAAATGTATGCATCACAACATTGTAATGTGCAGAATGAAAATGAATATTCATCTAGAGAAATGCCAAGGGTAGCAGAGTACTTTTTAAATATTATATTTAAGTTGAAGCAAAAGTAATTTAAATGTAAAAATAATAAGCATTCACAATTGTAAGTATCAGCCGTACCAAAAAAAAATCTCCCATTTTGACCGATATTGTACAGACATATTGTTCATCCCTAAAACTATCAAAGAGCAGTTAGAAGTCTGTTTAGATTCTGGTTTACTTTTCAGATACAACTTTGGTCACATGTAAAATATCTGCCAAGATACAGTAAGTCGGGAGAAAAAGTTAAGGCAGAAAAATCATCAGCAATTAAATGAGCAGCAGGTGGACATAATCACGTTTATTCTTTTCGAGAGAAAATGACTCGACATTCTTTCAATCTCACTGTGAATCTGACAAAATAATCAGCAAATCTTAAGGGTTATAAATGTGTAACTATGTTTGTTTTTCAACTTTGGTTTTAGGAAATAAACTAAATAGTGTCATGAAAGTTCAGATTGAATTTGTATTATCTGGGTATGATATAGTTTTGTGGTTCTGAGTGTTTTAGTGCAAGCTTAACTTCTATTGAAAGATGAATATTTCTTCAAACTCTTAGATGTTGTTGAATATAATTTGCTTTGAGTGTGCGTTTAAAATAGACCTGAAACTCAAGTCGTTTTGAATTGTCTTCAGCCTTAGGAGAAAGGGGAACACTTTTATTGTTGACAATGTGATTTGGGGCTTTTCTTTACTGAGTTATTGGAGTTTAACTGAAAAATGAGAAGTGTAAGTTGCAATCCCAGCAAATGACAAAGAACTCTGTCATCATGTGGTGACCGTAATGACAGAGTTGGGCTATATTTAACCGCGCTGCCTATAAACAGCCAAGCAGTGCTACCTTGGTTTGTTTCAGCTTTCACTTCATCCTGCACTTGATCCCAAAGCTAAGCATTGCATCTTGTGGAGAAGCTTTATGCATGTGTATAAATCACTGTTACTAAACAAGATTGCATTTTTAAAGGATCATATGTTCCCTCCTGACTGAAAGCTTGTTCTAAATCATTTTGGATTTTGCTTTTCTGTATATTTTTCTTCGCTTCAAAAGAAAATTGATTCCAGTACTGATGTTAAAGCTAAAGATGAGATGCTATAATATGCACAAAAATAAACTCTGGGTCAAGAGTGTGCGTATTAAAACACATGTGCCAAGATATTATAAATGTATTCTTTGTATTCACCTTGATTTTGTAAAACTTCCATTGCCATTTTAAAGGCACATTTAAATTTAATGACTCTATAAATATCAAGTAAAAAGTTTAATAAAGTTAATTAATACTTTTTTTTTTTTTTTTTTTTTTTACTTTTCCAAAGTATTTTTGTGCATGTGATGGACTTGATGGTGAGATCAGATCTCCGTGTGGAGCACCGGCTGATGTCAGACTCCTTTTTTATTCAAAAATATTACTATAATTACAACTAATGTTAAAAAGAATGTTTGAAAATGTAAACCGATCTTTCCTACTGACACACTACAGCAAAAGATATAAATAACTGGCTGTGTGTGTGTGTGTGTGTGTGTGTGTGTGTGTGTGTGTGTGTGTGTGTGTGTGTGTGTGTGTGTGTGTGTGTGTGTGTGTGTGTGTGTGTGTGTGTGTGTGTGTGTGTGTGTGTGTGTGTGTGTGTGGATATGGGTGAATTCAGGTTGATTGGGACGCATTTTCCAAGTGTTATTTTTCATTTTGTTTTTCCATCTCAATGGCAAATATTTTCCCAATCTTATGTATATATATATGTGTATATGTATATGCATGTACAGTATATCTTTTTCTTCGTTCTTTCTTAATTGTGAAAGAAAAAGACAGAAGACCGTACACCACAAGACCGCACATACCATTTAAACCCACAACCTGTTCACACAATGTTGGCATGCCTGTTCCAATTATGGGGTTTTTTTTCTTTTCTTTTTTTGTAGCCTTCTGTCAAGGTCAGATTGTTTTGTTAAGCAAACATTTTTCACTTCTCTCTTGAAGAAGAGCTTTGTCAGTTATTTGTAATAAGAAAGAAGGTTCATAGCCTTACCAAAAATGGTTATCCAAAGCCATTGTATTTGCAGTTAAGGGAATAGTTCAGGCAAACAAGAAAATCTCACCATCATGTTGTTCCAAACCTGTATGACTTTCTTTATTCCGTGAAACATAAAAACAGTTTGGGTGTACCAAGGCCATGTTCATCCAGATGGTCTTGACAGCAAAAATTCACGTATGGAAGTAGTTTGAAATGCGATTCCAATCAGATTTTTACAGATGTGACTCAATCTGGACACTCTGGCTGTCTTTTGCAGCACTCTTAACGCAACACACAACGATAACGTCAAAACTGGTGATAGAAATGGCAGAAGTATTCATATTGTGTTCAAATGGTATGTCCAAATATTTGGGCATTTCACTGTGGATGGAGGAGTTCTGCACCGCGACTCTGTAGGGCGCTTACTAAAGCAACCTATAGTTTGGTTATGTCTGGATACACAAATCTTTTTTGATCACTTGCAATTAATAGTGTGGACAGTCTGCCTGAAAAGATCTGATTTGAAAAAGAAAAAAAAAGTAGCCTAATTCCCTTAATCATAGTGTTCAGTCACTGTTATGGGTTGTTAATGTAGTATGCAGTGGTCTGTTTTGAGCACAGCACACCTGTCCATGTTTTGTCCACTGATCTAAAGAGACTTTAGAGTGTCTCTGTCATTGGATTCTTCAAAGTGCACCTGTGCTTTGAAAACATCTCCTGGAAGAATGATGAAATCTGTTTGAGGGAAACTACTGGGTCACATCTGTTCACGTTTTATGTTGAAACAAGCTTAACCGCTGAGTGCGCTTTTCTTTATGATGGAATATTTATTCTTTTACAATGCAACAAACGGCTTTGTTTGCGAATTGAAATGCAATGACAAGATGGATTAGGTGAGGAAGTAGTCGCGTTCCTATTCAGGCCAATCCTTTTGCAGTTGAGTTGTTTCCTCATAAAGTAGGTCATGTGGTTATCTCAGGCATGCTTTCTGATGTCCATAATATCAAATGATAAACAAACAAACAAATTGTACTCTCGAGAAATCGGTTTAAAATGATAAACTCACATTAGATGCCAGTTTTATTCTACAGTTGGACCACCTCATGTAGTCCGGCATTTTATGCTCACATGACCAGACAAATACTGCTCGCTGTATCTCTATAACATTCTTGTTATTGGACATTTTTGTTTGCCAAATTATTTAAAAACCATGCAATGGCAATGATATTCAGAGTGACTCTACATCCACACCAATAGGTGGCAATACCGAGTCCAAGACTACTGTTGCATGGCTAGCAAAATATACAACAAATTATTTGGTGCACATTAAATTCACGAAACTGTGGGGATGTTAGTAACCCTGATAGGACGGCTCCAGAAAGCGTGGGGGGTCTGAGACGCCGCGGGGGATGGGCCGAGATTACAGGTTTAAGAAGTTGCCCTCAGGAATGCTTCAAAAGTGTCAGTGGAACATAAAACAGATAAAACCAAGAGTTATAATCACCCTTAATCCCTTAATGTTGGCCACTCTGAGGCCAAACCTGCCTTGATCACACTTCACTAAATTAGAAGAGTAAAAACTAAATCTAATTTAGAAAACTAAATTAGTTTTATTAATCGTATATAGTGCCAATGAACTCCACTTGTTGAGCATAGACTGCTGTTATGTGATAAAGCATTGTATTATTATCACGGTGCAGAAGGTAATTGTATTGCTCTTGATGGCACAGAGTGAGAGGACGCATTAATAATTGACTGCTGGTTTTGTTGTGTGTCGTTGTGTGCACAAATAAGGCCAAAGGCTCAGTTGGTACTCATTACATTGTCATTGTGAAATTACTAGGGCAATAGATACCAGATGTTTACATCTACTGTATTTAACTGCTCAATGTATCCGTGGTTGAGTTTCGTGCAGGTCATGTTTCCCAACTTCAGAAGAATAAAATTAAGCTGATTTGTAGCCATATCGTTTTGCATTTTGACATAATTTCCCTAACAATAAATCACATTAACCAAATTTTCAACACCACAATACATAAACATTTGTATATTATGTGGAAGCTTTTATTCATCATGCTAGTATTTGTTTTGCCTTAAATTTTGGGAATAACCAAATATTAATTAAATATATAAATAAACGAATGTATTGAAATAATAAATAAATATGTCTCTTACAAAATTTATAATGCATAAATAAATGATCCAATATGGCAAATTTCTTTATTGTTCACACATTTTAGCCCTTAATTTCTTTATTTTTATTCATTTATAAATGTATTAATTCCTTTATCATTTGCATATGTATTTATTTATTTAATTTATCCGTTTATTTTATTAATTCATTTAAAGATAGAAAAAAATCTGGATGTGTCTAGGATGATTTTCATTACTGTATTATAATAATGAGAATCCAACAACATTATTATGAATAGTGAGAATCATAAACTCGAAAGTAAAACCGGACACATCACAGTAATGAAAAATTATTAGGAAAATGAGCTGAATTGTCATGAACGTCTTAATGGTCTTATAAATTGGCTTAATTTTCTTGATACAAAACTATTTATTTATTTTATTTGTTTTTGGGTTGTAATATGACACAGATATATTTTCAATAGATTCACCCACATAAGCATTTAATGATTTGTGATTGAGCTGTTCACTTGGGTTTTTGTTGTATGGTTTCAGTGGGAAGCTGATGGTCCGGTTTCAGTTTACCGTGTGTGTTTAAGCTCTCATCTACAACAGTGCGTATTATCTATTGAAAAGAAACATCACAAATGAGATCTCTTGTTGTCTCCACTGATTCTCTAGACAGCAGTGAGATTAAATTCAGTCTTTTTTTTTTTAGAAATAAAAGAGAATGGAGACCTCCATGAAGTCTTCTGAACTGTGAGCAATAAAGCTTTCCTCTGGGTACCAAAATTGACAGAAATCTGTTTGAATAGCTGAACATGTGACTTCCGTCGCAAGCATCTGGTTACGCTCACACACAGATACAAGCTGTGTGAAAAAACACCTCCAAATGCTCACTCATGCAAAACACATCAATAAGAAAAATCTAAACCTAAGTTTTGCTCATTGCACGCTGTTAGTTCATGCTATTTAATGCTTAATGTTAAAAATTAAAACCTAATTAAACCTTATTGTAAAGTGTTACCAACATGTTATACAAATAGTGTATTGTTAATAATGAATAACATTTTTTCTGTTTGGGTTATGTTTGTGTTAGCAAAATTAGCAATTATTATTAGCTCTGGAAAACTGAGGTCTAAGTCAAGTATGTCCTCATTAAGTGAACTAAATGGATGGGCGTGTGTGTGAAAGACGTCAATAGCGAGGGGACAGAAACTCAAGACCAGACACTCCTCCTACCTGGAGACGGGGGCGGAGCTTAGAGAGAGAGAGAGAGAGAGAGAGAGAGAGAGAGAGAGAGAGAGCTGCAGATGTGAGTGGGAAGTGCTGTCAGACTCTTGAGGAGTGTTAAAGACCCGAACACACTCACACACACACACTCCACCTGCACATCTTTCTCAAAGGAGAACATTTCTGCATTCATGTGGAAGTAGCCGGCAAAGCCAGGAGGAATTCTGTATTTATGAGGTAAGAAAACTGTACTCCGCTTGTTTGTTTGCAGTTGTAAATCAACCTGTTGTTCCTGAGCCGCTGCTGTGACGTCTGTGAGATCTCTGGGGCTCAGATTGTTTTACATCAAGCCTTGTTCAGAGGGAAACTTTATTGCTCAGAGGTTTCTCTCTAATAGCTCGGGAGACTAAATGGAGGTCTTTGTTTAATTTCATTTAAGCGTTGCCTCTTTTTCAGATGTTTTTCCTAAAATATACACACAATGAGAACAATAAAATGAATGTGAGTATAGCCAAGCTCATATAATTTGATTTTAGATTAATCGTGGCAAATCTGGGCACTGTTTGAGACATTGTTGAGCTCTTTTCTGAGACACATCTAAGATTATTGAGTCTTTCTTAAAAGAAAAATCTGAGTCTCACATTGTTCTCCATTTAATCTTATTTCTTTATTCTCATTTGATAGAGTTGGGTTTTTAAAAAAATCTCCTTAGTGTTTTTTAAACATATTTTGGAGAAATAAAATATTATACTATTAAGTGTATAAAGGAACTATAAAAGGAATATGGAAAACATAGAACAATATCTTTGAGTTTATAATCCAATTTTTAATGTTTAATAGCAAACTTTGGTATTTTAGAAAGTCTTAGAGAGGGTTGAGATCTCTTCTGACACTCCAGAGGAGACACAAGTGAGACTATTCTTTTTCTGAAGAAAAATATGAGCAGTTCATTTAAGCAAACGCGTGGATAAAAGAAAATTTGATTTGAGAAGGATCAATTGAGATGTTTATAACTAGATGTTTGATGTTAAATTGCAAACTTTGCTATCTTGGAAAATCTGACAATAGTTTGAGATTTCTTCTGAAACTCCAGAATGGAGACCTTTTAAATATTTGTACTATTTTTTTCCAAACATATGACGAATAACTGATGATAGCGTGGGTCCTGGATTTAATTATGTTCCCTGGTGTTCAGAGCTACATTATTCATGCTTCTTAACATGGCGCTTTTCACTAAGTCCTTTATGAACTTGCTGTTTGCTTTTAATCTAACCAGATTTCCCTGTCGATCTCTATTTAACTGCATTCGCTCTGCTAATGACCAGACTGCATGCTTTAAAGTCCAGCACAGACACAAAATCTGGTTATTATCCTTTTAACTCAACAAAACCTTCTCAATCATTTTTCATTATATGCATGACTTGACCACTCAGAACACCCTAGCAACTGCATAGCAACGCATCCCGTAAGATATTGCAGATGCAGCACCTGTGGAATATGTGGTCACGTGAAACATTTCAATGACTAATCAACTTAAATCTTGTGACGTAGAGTCAAAAGCTGCAGGTCGTGTTTTGAAATGCCCAGCTCAGCTCTTTGTTAAAGTGGCAGTTCAGCACTTGGCTTGTTAAGCCGTTTAGGTGATCGTGATGTGATCATGCGCCATGTTACTGATGAGGAACAGCAGGTCCCAGTGCACAGCTGTACATTAGAGATGTGTGAGACATGGGAACCGTTGCACAGGAGAGTGAGTTTCAGTAATGGTTGTAAGTCGAGACACCTTTATAGTGCTTTATACTATTGTTTTAAAGCAGCTTTACAGTGATAAACGGAACGGTGAGGCAAACAGAATTCAATTCTGCTGTAAACAGCTTGAAAAAAACTATTGTAAACAGTCACTATTCATCTGAAGTCAGTTCAGTGTTGATTCAGTTCTGCTCAATAACTGTGTAAAGATCATCAATAATTAAATGACTTCAGTTTAGCTGTAAAGCGTTTCTGGAGAAAACATGAGAGTCCAGCTCAGTTCTCATCCGGTAGTGTCAGTGCAGTCAAATCAGTAATATTGTTGAATATTAAATGTGTTTGTAGTTAATTAAAGTGGTAATATAGAATTTAATGAGATCAAGTCTTTGTGTTTCTACTTTTTTGGGGGACAAATTTGTACCCAGAAGGGACCAAAAACCTCCCTTTAGGGACGTCCTCATTTGTAAATCTGGAAGAATATTGAAGTAGTTAACGGCTTTTTAAAATTGTAAAAATGCAGAAAGTTTGGTTTGTGTGAGTAGTATTGTGTAAGGGGAGAGAATATTCAGTTTGTAGAGTATAAAAACCATTACGTCTATGGATGTCTACATTTAGATAGCCAAGTAAACGTGTGTGTGTTCTGTGATATCACTGTTATTACAGTGATAATTAACACGTCCTTATTATTGCTGCGTAAATAATCGAACGTTTAAGGTTCATGGTCTGTTGTAGTAATTTATTAATGCTTTTACACTTTTAAATTGATGGGTGATTAGAATAATGTCAACTCATTGTTCCCAGTCTTTGAAAATGCTTATTGCGTTCATAGAGTAAACCTTACGCTCATTGTTTACAGTATATGGAAGTTACTCTCATAATTCGGAAAATACTAATGGCTATATTTCAGAAAAACATGTCTAAGTCACATTAAAAAATATGTATATTATGTTTGGCATAATGAATGAAAGCGGGTAAAATTAAGATTTTTTTGCATTGTGACATTTTTTCAAGTCAAGAATTTGATCCTTTGTTATTATTCAAAAAACTTCCTTTGGAGAAATTAGATAAAATATGCATGTAAAGAAAATGAAAAAGAAAATGTGGAGAACATAGAAAAATATATTTTAGAAGAATTTTATGAGAAATATTTAAGTTTATGATGAGATGTTGGACGTATAGTTGCAAACTGGTATTTTGAAAAATCTGAGCAGTTTCAGACACTGATCTCTGAAACTGTAGAGAGAAGGAAGTAGTATAGACTCAAGCAAAGGTCTCATTTTGCTCATCATTTAACCTAATTTCTATCTAGAGAAACATAAAGGAGGTATAAAAGGAAAGAAAATGAGAAGAATTTGATTGGTTCAAAATTAGATGTTTGACATTTATTTTTATATATGTGTGTGTGTGTGTGTGTATATATATATATATATATATATATATATATATATATAGTGCTTTACAGTAATGAGAATTTGAGGGAAATGCGCTTATCTTGATCTTAAATAGGTTTAATTTTCTGTATCATGCAATATTTTCAGATAAAGTGTGACCTGGTCAAGCTCTTTTTCAGTTTTTTACTCATATCCCCATGGTAGTAGGAAACACATCATGGTCTTTTATTGGAACGAGATGACCAGTGTGAGTTTCATTGACCCCTGTGGTGACCACGAAGCATTGCTTTCTCTGGATCAATGTTGAGTAACACATGTGAGCTTTCATTATGGTTTGTGAAAGCTTTTGTATTTTAAGATCGACAGTTTCACCTTAAATGCAAATCATTCACTTAGTTTGTAAGTATTCAGTGAAAACCTTCTCCCAGTTTCTCTCTATTGTTATCTGGATCTTTCTAGTTCTCTGCAACTTACTCTCTCATGACGTGTAAGCTTTCACACTTTATTGACAATCTGAAAGGTGTAAAAATATGTTCAAAAGTGTGAAGATTCCCAGATAACTCCACAAAAAGCCTTTGATCGCTCTCAAGGTCAGGTTAGCTTCTAGCCAAATCAAACCCATGCACTTAAATGCACTTAAAAAGACCCAGATGATAAATGTTATAGAAAAATGTTCCCAATATTCCATTTTTAGAAATGGTATCAGAAACTTTAAAACGGACAGTTTTCTTAATGCAAGTAGAACATTGGCATAACATTTATAAAAATATTCTCCATTTCAATTAACATTTTAGTGTTTAACATTTACATTCAAATGCAATGTTTAATGGTGAATTGTGTTGCTGAATATGTACAAAATAATGCTTTGTCTAGGCAATACCATCCTCAGTTATTTTGGTAAGCGGAAACTAGCAAAAGTTGTTTCAGCATGAAAAGGTTTGCAAAGTTACAAAGCACAAAGTCACAAGTTATTCTCTCAGTCCGACACTGTTTCTGAACTCTCTGAAACACTTTAATTCTAGTCTTGAGTTTTCTTCCGGCAACGAACACGTCACAATATTACTCATTTAAATAAATCCCACCCAAGGCTTACGCAAAAAAAAGGGGCCTGGTTGAGTTGAGTTAGTAGTGTGTTGAACCTCATGGTTATGGTGAGAAGCAGGTAATTTCCCAAACATGCACGAAGCTCTTGACCAATCACAACACACTGGTCCAGTCGACCAATCAGAACACATTGTGCTTTTCATAAGGAGGAGCTTCATCGAGCAGGAACTAAACAGAGCATTACTGACAGACTGGGAAGAGGGGAAATGTAACAATGTCAAATATGCATTTATATTGCAGGGCTCCTATTGTACTTTTTTACTTTTTCAACTTTAGTTAATGTGTAAGATCAAAGTCCACTCCAAAGGGAGATATTTTATTTAATAGAATCCACTTTCCAAGAACAACAACGAAAGGCTCATTTGGACTACAACACGATATTTCCAGGCTTTATGAAGTCATAATGTTCCTCATTTAAATAATCCCTCAGCTCATTTGTTTGACCTTTTGTTAACATTGACAGGGTCTGAATCAGGTTTGAAATTCGCACCATCCTTTATATTTGCACTAGAGCAGACGTCGCCGTTATTGAGGGGCAGGACATTTCCGCTGGTGTAATGTTTCTAAAATCCTTTCACTCAACCTCGATTGAGTTAACATTCTTGGAGTGTTTATTTTTATTGCTTCAAAAATATTCTGAATATGTATAAAATACTACTTCATCTAGGTCATTCACATTATTTGAACATTAGGAACCATTATTGTGGGAACTTTCTTATCTAGTCAGGTAAATAATCTTCTAGTAAAATTTTGTTGCACTGTACATTTCCACAGGCCAGTTTTTTGTTATAGTTTGACATAACATTCCAGAAAATTTAACACCTTAATTGTATTAACATTTTAAGCATTCTAGCTACAGTGCTTTGTAATGTTCCAGATGTGTGTTGTTGAATATATCCTTCCTTACCTACAAGAGCAGGTGCAGTTATTCTCCTGCTCTTCTTGTGGTTATTGAACAATATGAAAGAAAGATGAACCAACTGCAACTCCAATGTAAACAAATTATGGAAGAGACTGTAGATGTCAACCTTCCCTTCACAATTTGGTATAAGCATTCCTAGAAAGAATTAGCATGACATAATCATAATCATCATAAACATAATCATTAAATGCTTTTATGCTCCACCTCCGAGAGTGGACCGCTTTCAAAGTCAAAGACATGGTGCACATTTTCTGGATGGTTATATGAATTTATTTCTTAATATAAAAAAACACACCGTTTTGATTACACATCTTCTATGATGAATACGTTTTTTCATGAAATTTCTGAAGGAAAATGTTTTGTGAGATTTTTGGGCGTTCCATAAAAAATGTCAGGGTGGTACAACTGTTCTGATATCATAATAAAGAAAAAAAGCCCCTTTTGGAGGGGAAGGGTGAGTTAAAAGCGTTTTGTTAAAAATTTTGTAAAAACTTGAAAAACATTTGTCTGCCAAATTTAAGTCATGTGGTGCAACCATTTGTAAGAATATATTTTTATCTTTAAAATATATTTAAATGTTTGCTTTTAATCATGATTAATGTGTACAGTCACATCGTGTATTTAAGGTGAATGGAAAATATGTTCTTACGTTTTGGTTATGGAAATATGTTCTTACGTTTTGGTTATGGATTACATCACATATTTAGACTAAATAAATTTAAACTTCAAAACGAAATGAAAGTCAATATATAACACAAAGATTCAAACTTGGCACATTTAGGCTATTTAATTTGAAAATAATTTTATTCATCTTGGACACTGTTTTTGCAAATGTTTATATTAGATAACCTCAGATTTGGTTGTCTGGAACTTTTTTTGAATCTTCTCTCAAAGTGGTGAGTTTGTGAGACAAATTAAGTTATTTTTAAGGTGCCTTCATTTTTTTGAAGGCAGGTGATGCTTCTATTTTCTTCCTGGCCTTAGCAGCTGCTGTTATTTTTATTCTACAAAATCACAGTTCAGGAAAAGGTTTAGTCTGTCTCTCATTTTCTCATGTCTCATCCTGACACCCTTTTCAGCTTTTCTCACAAAGCTCAGTTGTTTGATAATCTTTGATAATCTGAAAGACCTTAGATCCCAATCCTCTGAGTTGTAACTTTGTTTCATCCTTGGTTCCCATGTCTTGACTGAAAAATCAATCTCCTATGGTACTTGGTTTCACACGCATACTAATTTAAACACTTGTCTGGCCCAGGACACTGGCACAGACACTGTCTTTCTGCCTGATGTATTTAGGAGACTCTGCAGAATGTTGATGTTTTTCATGTCCCAAGGCTGTTTAGGTAATTATTTCACAAAGCTCACATAATGAGAGAGTGAGTACGCTATGCTTAAGCGGGATTCACCCATATAAATATCCTCCCTTGGAAACTACAAGCTGTTGGCCTCTGTTGCTTAGTGCCGATACCCCAAAGTTCCCAAATGCGCCACCGCTTGACTGGAGAAGAAACAGGACAAAATGTTGATTGGCAGTTTAATGTGTTACAAAATACGCCAAACTAGCAACCTGGCCGATTTGTCATGGAATATATATCTACTGAAAGTTTTATACTAAAATTCTTTGATGGCAAACATGAATGAGATTTTAACTTCCAGATAATGACTGTTGTGTTCTTTTGGGTGCTCATCCACTCTCTTGGCGGGAGGTAACTCTTTATTATGTTTTTATCAGCTTAATTGGAATAAAGCAGGCAGGGGGATGTCAAGAATGCATGCACTTCGCAATGCTCCCACACCAGGAATGTGTTGTTTCGCAACACACACATTCCACTTATGGTTTAGTCAGTGAATCAACTGTGAGGTTTCCCGCCACAGGGACTGGATGTGTCACCTAAAACTGCACATTCAAGACCTTTTGCAAACATTCCCTGAAACTTGAAAGGTCCAAATACAGACCCTTGACCTTGGGCAAAGAGGGAATGTGGATAGGTGATGAATGCTTATGCACTATCTTGGGTAGGAGTTGAATTTAACATGGTTTTTGAACAAAACATGCTTTACAGAGTAAAGAAGGCATTGGTCAGCTTTCAAATCACCATGGACAATTCAAATGTTTGGCTGTTTAACAACTGGAACTGTAAGCACGGTAAAGCAAAGCACAATGTCAGTATGCTAGAAACCTCACTGAGAAATTCATCTCACTAATTTCTTCCTCTTTAAAGCAGCACAATTTTTCGGTTAGTGAAGATGGTTTGAGGAATCAAGTATAAACAGTTATACAATATGTGTGAAGTTTTTTTTAAAACGGTTAAGGATAAAATACTGTATATATGTAAAAAATAATTATTGCAAAATATTAAAATTGCAGATCTAAGTTTGAAAATGAGATAATCTTCCCTGTCAACCTCACTAACTGACTATTTGTTTTAAGTGTGAAAAAACTTTATATGAAGATTATTGCAAACTATTGAAATTGCATGTCAACCAAAATTGATTTAATTTAAAACACCACCTCTAAATTGAAGCGCGAAAACAATCTAGATAAACTTGCTAGGTAACCTCACTGACTAGACTACCCCTTGGCCAAATATTAAATAAGTTTATTTTAAAAAATATTGAAATTTCATCTATCAATTCATCTTTAGACCACCACCAATTTTTTTTTAAGATAAATAAAACTACAAAAAAGATCAGCGCTCCAGTCAACCTCTCTAACTGACGAGTTGGTTGTTAAATCACTAGTAACCATCCCCATCTCTAGTAAACGTTTATTATTTAAAGATTACAAAGACAAAGTTTTTTATTAAGAATAAAATACGTTATTGGATGATGCACAATGAATCCATGAATGTATATATTAAAGGAAATTGGATTAACTTTGATTTTATGTTGACTTTAAATAAAGTTTCACTTCAGAAGGAATTTGATGGTAGATGTACAGTTCGTGCACCTGTTCAAAAATGTCCAGGTCTTTACTGTCTGACCACAAGGGAGTTTGGTCTTGTTTTATTATAGCCTCTCATAGTAGGTGCACCTCTTCTCTCTTTCATTGGAAATAGGCCAATGCCCCAGGACTTCCTATGTTGGCAATCTGTCTTTTACACCTCAGGCTTTGATATTCACCTTTTAGATAAATCTGGAATGGAAAGCAAGTTTATATAAAGTGTGGAACACCGTTTTGAATTATTTAGCGGAGCAGGCATGTAAAAGAGTATTAAATAACTTATGAACCAGAAGACTCACGCTGTATGAAGCAAATTTAAGGAATAGAGATGGTAAAGTGGACACATACACTGGCTTTTGGAAAATTGGAAAAGCTGTTTAGTGATGTCGGTAAACAAGTTCTTCTGATTTCATTTCCTCTATGGAAAAACACATTTAATTGGGTATGACAAACTGCAAAGCTCCACACAAGAGAATATAATGTTTCAAAGCTGGTTTCTTATAGGGCTTGTCGTACAAGGCTCATACTATTTTCTCTGCAGATTCCCTTATGCTCTGCTTACACCTGGTTGGTTCCTCTCATGTGAAGTGAAAACCACCCACCTGTCTTTATGACTGGAATTACAACCCATGCATTATGCTTATGTCTAACAGATTATTTTTCTTGTGGTCGCACACATAATTATTTTTCCAGATGGTTTAAAACCCAAGATTGACATTAATTTACGATCTTTTTGCAAAGTTGATTCGAAAGACCAAAATGCAACTTCCCATTGACGGCCTGACAAAAATGCGTGGCCACACACTTGCAGTCTCGTCTCTCTCTCTCTCTCTGTTTTTGAAGCCAAGATAGGGATTTCTGGGCAGTGAGCAGAGACAGCCTTGTTTGTTTTCCCAGGCTGCCTTTGTTTAGGTTAGAGGTGAAGCCTGGTCACTTTTGGTGCCCTCAACATTCCTCTGTCTAGAGGCGCTCATACTATTCATGCGGTCGGAGACATCTAGAAATCTTTATCCTTAATTTATTATACAGTAAATCGTAAATGACTGGAAAAGTCACGGGCCCTCATTATATTGCTGTGGACTTGGAGGGACTTGTCAAAAAGTTTGAGACTATTTTCTAAACTTATTTGCTAAAATGAAACTACATTTGTGAGGGAGAACATACACATTTTTGTTGGTTACAATACAGTATTATGTAAAACTCCGTTTAGTACCACTAGTAGAGCAGTAATTATGCACTTCAGTTCAATTTGTAGTAATGCTGCTTTTAATATAGCTACTCCTCAACACATGGTCCAAGAGCTGTAGGCTACAGGACTGTGGTGGATCATATATTATAAAATAAAGTCTTGTTTTGTGTCTGTGATGTTGTTCTTGTTAGCTTTGTGTGTCCTAATTAGCTGTGTCCTTTCTGGTTTGTATTGTTTGTATTGCAAAAACATATTTGCCAAAGTAATGTACTGTAATGTATAATTCAGCAACGGAACTGAATAGTGGTGTTTTGTCCTGTGACTATGCCGTCTCAGTCACCCAGTGGCCCTGCTGTGGGGCTCTGCAACCGGAACCGAACAATGAACGGGGCTCGCTAGGCTAGTCATCCTCTAGAGCACTTGCATTCTTACTATCCTCAATTAAAGTTTGGATGCATGTCTCAAATGTAGAGAAATAGTCAGGTTGACAGAAGAAATAAGCATGTTTGAAACCCTCATCGTTGACAGAGGAGGCTACACTAAACATGTAGGGAGTGATAGGGATAATAACAGGAGATGACATGACTCACCGTGTTTGTTGACGGATTTCGACTTACCAAAGTAGTTTGAACTCGTAAAAATGAGTGTAAGAGAAAAAAAAGAATGTAAACGCGTTGTGCTAGCGATACCGATTTAGATTAATAGCTAGCGATGTCAGATTAATGTGATGTATTTGGCAATATAAACAACAAAGAATGATAGAGATTCAAAAGAAAGCTATACAGAGCTACAAACTCAAAACACTCAGCAGCGAGGCACACAGAAACGGGTCTTACATGTCTTAAATGTCTGGGTAAATATGAGCAAATCTATGGTTGAATTTATGAAAACAAACTGTTTTTGGACGAACATTTACCAATGAATTGTTAACTATAAGACCAGTAAATAAAAAAGTTAATTTTTTACTTCATGTTCCCTTTAAACATATCTGTCTGGATCAGGAAATTAGACAAATTGCAGAGTTATGGACTACGTTCAGTTTCTGATTTTGTTTGTGCTGGCAACATGGCAATTATGAAAGAATGTCTGTTCAGGTTATGGATGGAGACTCTCAATGCACGCTGATCCGGCTGTAACTCATGTGTGAAAGCAATGACATATTTATAGGTGCATGTTTGTTCAAAGAAGATTAATCAGTTATTCAAAGAAGAAATGAGTACAAAAATTTTAACCACCAACTGACACATCTGTAATGTTGTTGAGGGGGGGGGGGGGGGGGTTGGGGGGGGTTGGGGGGGGGGGGGGGGGTGTGTGTTCAGAACTTGCCTGGAGTTGTTTGATGGTTATTTTGATGCAGAAGTGTGAGTGGGATTTCATGGATGGGACCGAATGGTTGTTACAGAATTATGCAGCCAGACATGCATTTTTTGTGCTAATTAGTCTGTCCCAAAGCTGGCCACACTGGCCCTGTCGCAATTTTCCGTCCATTGCTGACATATTTCCCATTGAAAAAGGAAGATGAAGAATAACCATTAGTCTTTAGTTTACATCACAGCTATGGACAATGATTTAACTTATATAGATAACTTATTGCTAGTCATTTACAGATGGTATTTGGGGGTGGAGCATTGTGATTCTAGAGTGCATTTTATTTGGTCAAATATTTGGACATGCCTACAAATGTAAGGTGATGTCATCAATATTTTTGGACTGAGCAGAACACGGACGAGCAAAGTCAAGTCACCTTCATTTATATAGCACTTTTAACAATATAGATTGTTTCAAAGCAGCTTTACAGTGATAATAGGAAATGAAAGTAACACAGATTGTTTTGGCTTTACATCAGCTCTAGAATAAAGTTATTGTCCAGCTAAATTTAGTTCTGATTGATTCCATCGCAACGATCATTAGTTATTAACTTAGGGGCCACTAACACGACACCGTTCTAAAAGAACACCCTTAATACGATCCAGCCGCTCAATTGCACAAAACAGTGCCTAGTGGCTCTAGAACGCAAACCATGAAATAGGTTCCAAGGTACAAGCCTTTTTTAATTGCCTCCGCGTAGCCACGCAAACCAGAATTATCCTGACAACGTTTTATCAGTACAGAGGTAAAGGGAAGGAGGCCTTCACAGTGGAGAGACTAGTTGACACTTCAGGACTGCGTTGTCGTCGTGTCCATGCAATGGTCCTTCATCAGATCCGGATACGCCTGGATCCGGCGGACTGTGGTAAACCTCGGGATAAACAGAGAGACAAATATTAGCGTAGATGCCATCCTTCTTATGGTGCGTTCACACCGGACGCGAATAGAGCGTCTAGCGCGAGTGATTTCAATGTTAAGTCAATGCAAAGACGCGTTACGCGTGTAAAAAAATCCCGCGGCGCGAATGATGCGTAGAGCGCGGTGCGGTAGACGCGAATTCACCTCGTTCGCACGTCAAGTTCACGTGAATGGCGCGAATAGAGCGTCTGGCACTTTCCGCGCGAATGATTTATTTAGTGCTTTTTGTGCATTCACGCGTTTGACACGAATTCGCGTCTGCCGCCCCAGTTGAAAAATCTGAACTTCTGCGTCAAATTCGCGCTGCGTTAACCAATCAGGAGCCAGCTTGCTGCTGTCAAGTGGTGAAGTAAATATTTTACCACATAAAACTTGATTTTAATATATGAGACATTAATTTTGAATGCTATTTATTCCATATCTAATCTAGATTATATGAAACATTATTATTATTCTAATGTAAAGAGAAACAACATACTTTAGTGCAAGAACATAGTTCGTATCTGTGTTGTGTGAGGGAAAAAAACACAGGACAGTTTAATCACTTTTGTAGTAGCCTAGGCTGGCTCCATTTTATCATCAAAACAAAAATAAATTACATATTAGGTGGGTGAGGGCGAGGGCGGGGATGATCCTCGCTCCGATGAGGGACAGCAGGTCATTGAACTGGGCGCGGGACAGGCGGAAGTACCGCTGAAAGCGGCCGTCATCCAGGCGCAGCTCCTGGAGCAAATGGTGAAACTCGCCGAACTGGGTTCGCCTCCGAAAGGTCTGGTGGACCCAAATACGGTGATGATGATCCCTACGCCGTTGTTCTGCTCTCCAGAGCAAATACAGAGCGGTGACTCTCTCGATAAATGACCCATCAACAACAGACATCTTGTAAAAAGATGGCCACCAACGGGGTTCGAAACTTTTGAAACTTTCGCCTGTGACGCGCGTAAATTTCGCTTCAAACTTTTGTTTTTACGCGCGTTTATGGGAAGTGTTCCCGGTTCTAACATTTGAATTATAGAAGTCTATAATGTGTTATGTGTATGCTAAGCCAAAGAGATGTGTTTTTAGTCTAGATTTGAACTGACAGACTGTGTCTGCTTCCCGGACAATGTTAGGAAGATTGTTCCAAAGTTTTGGTGCTAAATAGGAAAAGGATCTACCGCCAGCAGTCGTTTTTGATTATCAACTGGCCAGAATTTTGAGATCGCAATAGACGTGAAGGACTATAATGCGTTAAGAGCTCGCTCAAGTACTGGGGAGCTAAACCATTTAGTACTTTGTAAGTAATCAGCAATATTTTAAAATGTATACGATGTTCAATGCAGTGTTGACAGAACCGGCTAATATGGTCATACTTCCTGGTTCTGGTAAGAAATCTGGCGGCTGTGTTTTGGACCAGCTGTAGTTTGTTTATTAAGCGTGCAGGGCAACCACCCAGTAGAGCATTACAATAATCTAGCCTTGATGTCATGAACACATGAACACAAATTATACCTGGGGTTTCAGGTGTGCACCTAAATGGACAAATATACACAAAAACATGTCAAAAATATTATTTACATAAAGACAGTCAGTTATGTTTTAAGTGAATAAACAGTATGGAAAGAAATCGGATGCGTGTCATTATATAAGATCCATGCATTCAGTCTGAAAGTCCCCCTGGTGAAAATCAAGCTTTTAATGTTTATGTCTCTGTAGTGTTTTTAATATGCTTTATGAGAAACCATTAGGGGTGTGCCATATCATACCGACCACGATAATACCGGTATACATTTTTACATGATAAAAAAGTGTCATATCGCGATATCAATGATATAGTGCCGCAATGACGTATGGCGCATTTACGTTCCCTAGCACGCACAACAACAACAACACCTGTCTGAGTGAGAGAGCAGCCTGTCAGCCTCCGATGACGATTTAGCAATTTCACAAACAGCTTGAGTGTTCAGCGGGGCTGCCGACGCGCGTCGCGTGCGTTTAGGAGTCGGGACATGACTGAATGGTCTCTTGCACAATCGGGCCATCAGTGCATCGTAACTAAAGTTTATAATTTTCAAGTCTTCTTAATTCTTATCAGTTTAAACATTCAAGCGGTTTTAAACTATCCAGTAAGCTACTCGAGCACTCTTTGAGAGAGTTGCACTGCGTGCATACAAAGAGTAGCCTACAACTCGAGAGACACTAAAGTTATTTTTCGCGTATTATATCGCTTTAATGGGGGGAAAACGCAAAATTGTGTAAAACTTACGGTCTTGGTAAGTATACTCATAAACACAGACGGTTATGTATAAAACGCATGTGACAGTGTGACAGACAGTAATGAAAACAGCAATGGCTCCAGTCCGTGCACTAGCTGTAAAAGTGACAGCAGCCATAGGCTATGCAAGTCTGTCATTAATGTTGTCGTCAAAACAACAAAAGATAGCTTTAATTGTAATGAATGAGAATTATTAGCCTATGTATTTAATTTAATCAGGAAACAGAACTAAAAGACTATATTTTACATTTGATTACTTTATTATGTTTCTGTAGTATTTCTGAATACTGGTGTTAGACCTACACACATTTAACATTTAATTCAAAGATTGAAATCAAGCTTCCTTGTGTTGTGTAAACTCTTAACAACAAAATTGCCACATTTTAAAAACGCAATGAGTGAGCAAACATTTAGGCGAGATAAACATAATAAGAAAACTTTCAACAACAACAAAAAAAGGTCTATATCGTCATAAATATCATTTTCGGCCTTAAAACTGCAGTGAACCAAAGACAGTCTCAAAAACGCGGTTTGAAATTGCTGATGTTTTTGACGTCACAAACTACCTTGTAACCAATCAGGTCAACATGTGATCGTCAACGAGTGGATCTCTGAGCTGGTGTGAATGAGTGGAGGTGGGGCTCATTTGTATATTCATAGAAATACCTGCTACTGTCTGTGTCATTAATGTTAAACAAAAGACAAAGACGAAACCACTCACTACTCTGATTGAATAACTTCAGTAGTTTTAATAAGAATCAATGTATATTTAATGCATACAGTGAAGGCTATGCAGTGTTTAACTCAGGCTTTAATGATTGTTTAATGCAATACTGTGTTTTAAATTGTGCAAATTGATAAGTCCATAGTCTAGATATTTAGTACATAGTACATCTCAAAATTTGGAAGATTGCGATTCAGATCGTGAATTGTGATTGTTTGTTATAAGATTGTGATAGGTAATTTTGGGAACATCTCCCACCCCTAGTCTGTTTATTTATTTTATTTTTTATTTTAAAAATACCATTATCTAGAGATGTTTCCGATGCATCACTACTGCTGATTGGAGATGCCATCCTAATAAATCACTGATTGATCCATAATGAGTCGAGACAGTAATAATTCTCCACACACACCCATGACACAATCCCTGCTTCCACAGCACCTCATTCATTCAGTGATCGACTGCTGAGGAAACATTCAATCAAAGCCACACGACAGCTGACAGTGAGAACCGTACCACCCTGCCCTTGTATTTTACAACTGTTTTGTTTAAAGCTGCAGAAAAATTAGACTTGTTTTTTGTGGTGGGGTAAAAACAGATGTTTTCTCACTCTCAGGTATTTTGTAAGAAAGAGCAGTTGTTGTGCATAAATGGGGGCTAAAGATGAAGTGCATCATGGGATATATGCACATTAACAACTGCAGCAGAAAACACTGGCCTTATTGCATGTGATAAAAATGGGCTTCTGTGTCGGTTCATATGAATAAAGGTATGAAATTAACACCCATGAGCCAAATAGTTGCTTAGCGTGTTGCAAGGGTATAAAATATATATATATATATTCTGTTAGAACTGTGTCGTGTTAGCGGCCCCTAAGTTAATAACTAGTGATCTTTGCGACGGAAGTGAATCGATCAAAACTAACTTTAGCTGGACAATAACTTTATTCTAGAGCTGCTGTAAAGCCAAAACAATCTCCATTACTTTCATTTCCTACTATCACTGTAAAGCTGCTTTGAAACAATCAATGTTGTTAAAAGCGCTATATAAATGAAGGTGACTGGACTTGATTTTACTTGTTTTGGGTTGTTGTTAACACGTTTCTATGTAGTTGATGGGGTGTCTTGGTAATTGCTTGGTGGTTGCTAGGAAGTTTTGGGTTGTTAACACGTTTCTATGTGGTTGATAGTGTGTTCTGGGCAGTTGCTAGGTGGTTGCTATGGTGTTTTGGGTTACTAGAGTATAGCTATGGTGATTGGTTGTTAATACGTTGTTAAGTTGTTCTGGATAATTGCCATTGTGTAGCTATGTGGTTGATAGGATGTTCTGGGTAGTTGCCTATCCTTTCAAGTTATGGCTCTGGTTCCTCGTTTAATGTCTTTTGAAGTTTTTCATCAGCCAGGCCTGAGCTGTTTGGAAAATATCTGCGCATTTGCACAGTTTAAAGGGGTCATATAATGGCATTTTTGTACATTTTGTACAAGTTAATATGAATCTTTAGGGTCTAAATGAAAACTTTGTAATATACTTTTATTAAAAATTCTCATTAGTATTGTAAGAAAACACTAATTTTACCTGGTCAAAAACAGCTGTTTTCAGCACGCCGTTTCAGTGCATATGCCTTTAGCAGTCTGGTGAGAAATGATTAGCGCAAAGATAAAAGCATTTACGTTGATCGTTGGGAATATTCCCTTCAAAAATAAAACTCAGCCACTGCGTCTTCAGCGGTTCGAATTTAGGAACATTAAAATGACTGCTGTGTTTATTATTACAGCCAAGAACAGAACACCACAATCGCTTAGACCCCATTCAGCTCCAGTGTATCAACAATGGCGGACTACGATGACAGCTCGCTCAGGGCGGGTCTGTGTTGAAACCATAGAAACGCTGCTGTCAATTAACAATCGTGGGAGGGGCGTCCGATCTAGTGACGTTACAAGATCGAACAGCTCAATTTGAGGCAGGGGAAAACATATAAGGAGATTAAAACAAAAACACTGGATGGATTTTTATCATTATATGATGGTTGTGTACAGTCAGTGCCAACACACATTTCAGTACAATCAACTTGTAAAAGTGCATATACCATTATATGACCCCTTTAAGGTATCATTCATGTCTGTAGCACAACAAGTTTAATTCTTAAATGAAATAGGTAATATACATAGTCTTCGTGTGTAACTTCAATTTTGCCTCATGAATTATTTGCACTTTTTCGCTTTCACATTTTGTGTAGTAAACAGCTGAATTGCTAAAAGAGAGCACAGGTCTCCTCCCTTGTGGGGCAAGATGGTGTTTACATGCTTCATTCTGCAGATGTGCTTGTGTGAATCTACTCAATCTCCCCCGAGAGCTTCACTCTTCTAACTGTCTAATACATTTACACTGATTTATTAATGGCAACTTCACACAGTAGTGTTTAGTAGGAACAGCTGGCTAAAAAACTCTGCATCAAGAGAAAGCACCACGCCTGCACAATAACAGCGCGCTTGTTCCTCAGGACATATTCCCAACAGCCCGCAAAACATAAAGAGGATGATGAGAGAGAAGAACGGGATCATTCCAGTAATCATAGCTTTTGGAGGCGGTGCTCAGAAGGGAGGAGACGGGATGTTTTAGACGTGTCTGGGGTGGGTCTGCATTTCTGAAGCAGTGGGTCTGGACATGTGCGAGTGATTGTGTTTTAAGATGGAAGTTGTCGACGGAGATCCACCCAAATCTCAAATGCAAGCCTGTTGTGAGTCAAATCACAATGCTAAAATATATCTTTTTCTGTTGTTACACTAATACAGTGAACACAAGACCAACTGTCCGAGTTTGGCACCTGTTGATTCTCCTGCGCTTCATCTTTCACATTCCAGTACTTTATTGGCATGGTCACTTCAGTGGGCTGCGTTTAGGATTTTACCCTGAGGCCACACACCTGATTTAGTATGAGCCTGTTAGAGGTACAGGAGACAAAAGGAGATTTGTTTTCCTCTTCGCTCCGCTCACGTGGCCAAACAAGGTGGCATTCCTCTGCTTCAGTGTGGATGAAAATGCTTCAGTGCATTCAGAAACATTTCAGAGTTTTTGAAGAACACAAAATCAATCGATTAAGAGATTTACAAGAGCATGTGAAAAGAAAACCGATATGAAATTTAGGACTTAAGTTTTGGAGTAACTTTTTTACCTGCACTACTAGTAATCTGGCTCTGTTTACACCTGGTATTAAAGTGCGTTTTGGTCGATTGGATTACAAGTGGACGACACTAAATACAGGTGTAATCAGGGTCTAAAACGTTTTGAGCTTGTCTACTTTCGTTTCGACCACTTCCAGAGGTAGTCGAAAACACATTAGACCAAATTGCTTATAGCGTAAACAGTCGAATGTGTTCGAACAGCCACAAAAGACCGTCTTCTCCCGGCCTACTGAGCTAGTGTAAGCATTATGGGAAGCGCTAGCCAGACGGGATTTAAACTTTGTCGCCTGAAGACCCAAGTTTGGATTAAAGATGTTTGGACGAAAAATGTACCAAGCATGATGTTCTCTCACCATCCCTGATTTCTAACACACACTCACAGCGTTCGGCTGGTCTTGCGGCTGTCAGAGCAGAAACTAAAGCTGCTGCTCTCCGTACGTTTTCTCTGTTTCTCTGGTTTCGCTGTTTTCTCCGGTCGTGTTCATAATTAAATTGCATGAGCTTATTTCATCCATTAGATCGAAAGATCTGAAAAAACCTGTACATTTCCCCGCCCATAGACCCTGCCCTCGAAGAAATCAGGACAGAAGTGGACAAAAGAGACGGATTAAAACACCAGGTGTAAACGGGATTGTGTCTCCCTCGTCTACTTGTGATCCGATCGACCAAAACGCATCTTAATACCAGGTGTAAACAGAGCCTGTGTTGTTGTAAAAACTCAGTCATTACACCGTTTCTGGCCTAAATATCAAATGACTTGTAAAAGTTGATGTGCTTTGGCTGGTTTCTAATTCTTTATTTAGATGGCTCAAATGCCAAGTGGCTGCTTTCAGAAACACTGTCACACTTGATTGTGTTTCTGAATGTAAAAAATAGTTGGGTGAATGTCATTAAAGCATGTCCATCTCAGCCCACAATCAAAATGAGAAAAGTATTAGAAGAGTTGGGGAAGGTTTTGAAGTGTGTGTGTGTGTGTGTGTGTGTGTGTGTGTGTGTGTGTGTGTGTGTGTGTGTGTGTGTGTGTGTGTGTGTGTGTGTGTGTGTGTGTGTGTGTGTGTGTGTGTGTGTGTGTGTGTGTTAATATAGTTTAATATAATATTAATATATATACCACACACAATATGGGTACCACACACAATCCAGAAGAAAAACATATTTATATACATTATATATTTAGATTTGGGAGCCAAAATTTGACCCAGACATGTTCATGTGAGTTGCTCCTCTCACCTTCATTCTCTTTATTCTCGATTAAACCTGACTTACAGGCCTGGAGATAGAGCATCCATCATCTGGTACTTACCAGCTGCTAAATGGTCTGCTTTGTATCTTAGCACTGTTTGTTTTCATTAGTTAATGCAGTAGACTTTACCATAGAATTTACCTCACAAAGGGTGTAATACATAATAGTCAAAGTACACAGAGACAACATTCATTTTGTCTCACTCTTATTAATCTCACAATCTGGGATTCACTCAATAACAGCTAAAACATTCAGATGCTACACCTTACCTTAGCAGTGCCATCTGTTCCTGCTGTGGGCCTTCAAACTGGAGTCAGAAACACATGCAAGCACATGCAGTCTCTGAACAACTACGTTCTGCCTGTCTGTTCCCTTAAGCATTCATCTGCCAAAATGCCTTTGAAGAGAACCAGCAGTGCAGTTAATTGGAGCAGAGCTATGAGTCCATCAACCTCCTGCTAATAATAACTCTGGAAATTTGCTTACCCACTGGACCTGATGTTCAATCATGATTTCATGTCTCATGGCTGGAAATCCTGCCGAGTTTGAGCAACCAGGTAGAAACAACTGAAGTAGAAAATAGCTTGATTTTTCTTTATGGTTGTTTTTGGACCTTATTTGACAAGTTTAGACTAGAGAGTGGCAATTTGGTTGTTTTGTATTCTCAAACTCCACAGATGAGGATGTAGTTTTGGTCTGAACATTGAAGAGTGAACCTTTTTAGCAGGGTCCCAGGGCTTTAGAGGGAGCTTTGTGAGATTTGTTTGTTTATTGATTTATTTTTGCAAAATGGTCTTTTGTGGTTTTTACCTATCCACACATGTAAAGTTGGTTGATAACATAACTCCAATAAAGTAATAGCCTAGTTAACAATTACTTGTTTACATAGGATATATGGTGTAGCTATTTTATATTATTTAAGCATTTGGGACCATTTGGCAGAATGTTCCACTTCAAAGCACCATGGAAAATCAAACTAACTTTACTTTGAAATTGTTTATTTCCTACTCCTTAACAGTTCATCAGACTTTTAATGATTTCTGCCATGTTGGAATATCTGAAGGTCAGGTTTTCTTGTCAGTCATCCTAAGAACAGAACACATTTTTCAGGAAGATCCACACTTTAAAGCTCTTGATTCTAACTTGTACTTGCCCTTATGAAACTGTACTATAGTTATTTTAATTGTTTAGCTGAAGCATTTGTTTTAATAAGGCTATAATTATAGGTGAGACCATTGATGTCTCCTTAGTAGGCCAATGTTGACTTCGGTCTTTTTTTATTGATCTATAGCTTTTGTTATGAAAAATGGCAACCTACACATTTAGAAACTATAACTACAACATGCCACAGTTGTAATATAGTAGAAAAATACACTCACCTAAAGGATTATCAGGAACACCATACTAATACTGTGTTTGACACCCTTTCGCCTTCAGAACTGCCTTAATTCTACGTGGCATTGATTCAACAAGGTGCTGAAAGTATTCTTTAGAAATGTTGGCCCATATTGATAGGATAGCATCTTGCAGTTGATGGAGATTTATGGGATACACATCCAGGGCACAAAGCTCCCGTTCCACCACATCCCAAAGATGTTCTATTGGGTTGAGATCTGGTGACTATGGGGGCCATTTTAGTACAGTGAACTCATTGTCATGTTCAAGAAACCAATTTGAAATGATTCGAGCTTTGTGACATGGTGCATTATCCTGCTGGAAGTAGCCATCAGAGGATGGGTACATGGTGGCGATAAAGAGATGGACATGGTCAGAAACAATGCTCATGTAGGCCGTGGCATTTAAACGATGCCCAATTGGCACTAAGGGGCCTAAAGTGTACCAAGAAAACATCCCCCACACCATTACACCACCACCACCAGCAGCCTGCACAGTGGTAACAAGGCATGATGGATCCATGTTCTCATTCTGTTTACGCCAAATTCTGACTCTACCATCTGAATGTCTCAACAGAAATCGAGACTCATCAGACCAGGCAACATTTTTCCAGTCTTCAGCTGTCCAATTTTGGTGAGCTCTTGCAAATTGTAGCCTCTTTTTCCTATTTGTAGTGGAGATGAGTGGTACCCGGTGGGGTCTTCTGCTGCTGTGGCCCATCCGCCTCAAGGTTGTGCGTGTTGTGGCTTCACAAATGCTTTGCTGCATACCTCGGTTGTAACGAGTGGTTATTTCAGTCAAAGTTGCTCTTCTATTAGCTTGAATCAGTCAGCCCTTCTCCTCTTACCTCTAGCATCAACAAGGCATTTTCTCCCACAGGACTGCCGCATACTGGATGTTTTTCCCTTTTCACACCATTCTTTGTTAACCCTAGAAATGGTTGTGCGTGAAAATCCCAGTAACTGAGCAGATTGTGAAATACTCAGACTGGCCCGTCTGGCACCAACAACCATGCCACGCTCAAAATTGCTAATCACCTTTCTTTCCCATTCTGACATTCAGTTTGGAGTTCAGGAGATTGTCTTGACCAGGACCACACCCCTAAATGCATTGAAGCAACTGCCATGTGATTGATTGATTAGATAATTGTATTAATGAGAAATTGAACAGGTGTTCCTAATAATCCTTTAGGTGAGTGTATATTTCATTAACAGATTATTTATTATAAATTCTACAAGTTAGTCAGAATTTACCACAATAAATACAATTTAAAAAGTGATAAATTCTAGTACAGGTGGTCATGAAAGGATTAAAAAGTTTTCTAATTTATTGGTGCGAGATTAGTTTCTTTCCTCTTATCATCTGTCTTTTTAATTTATGTGGCTGATTTAGATCATATTTTGTTTGCCAGGAATGCACAATTAAATAAACCAGGCTTCAGTCATATTGCGCTGATAATTGGTCCATTCAGTTCGGAGGGAAACTTAGCATGTATAAAAGCTCTGAACGTGTGATGTATATAATTAATTAATACCCTAATTCTTTCCAGTACTTAGTGTTTGGGCCGTGGATTCTTGTGCACTGTTTTGTTAGTTGTTCTATGCATATGGATGTCTTCGGCCATTGTATTGCATCTTGTACCATGGGCAACACTTTTTTTTAGGATGGCGTCAACTTAAAAATAATACTTTTTAAAAACTATTGAATCAGACCTGCAAGGTATCACTGAAAATGACAATGGATTTTTGAAGTTTGTAATGTAATCTTTTTCAGACCATGAAAACAAACCTGTTGCAATAACTTATCACTGTCGCTGTTTTGTTATTTCAGAATCCAGACATTGTCAAGCATTGCTGATGTAAGCTGATCTGTGTCCTGTGTCTCTGATGGAGCTGAAAGTTTGGGTGGATGGAGTTGTACGAGTGGTTTGCGGCCTGTCAGAAGAGACGTCATGCCAGGATGTAGTCATTGCACTCGCCCAAGCCATTGGTAAGTACCTCTGAGAATTAACTTAAGGTGGTGAGTTTAGACGTTCAAATATCTGGGCTGGTAACCCAGCCTGATCTCATGAAATGCATCTCTATAGCAAGCAGTGTATTTATCATGCAATCTATAAGTGAAAATATGTTTTTAAGTGCATATGATACACACTTTATGGTGTGTAAAGCCCACATACCCCACACCACTAATCCTACCCAAGGGGTTTACAGTGCATATTATATGAACGTTAAAACTAATTTTTGCGTATAAATTGCACGATAAACCCAATGCGTGCTATAGAGACGCATTTCATTAGATCCGGGTTGGGTAACCAGTAGATTGTAGGTTAGAAGCCAACAAAGTGGTGGTAGATGAGCCCTTGCCATAGTGCCCTTTAGCAAGACACTTAAAGTAACCCTAGGACAGTTCCCCCAGATCCAAGGGGGTTGTCCACATAAAAAGGGTACAGAAAAGTAAGTAGGTGTGATGCATTTTTTGGACTCTAACTATCCCTGTGCTCTCCACAGGCCAGACGGGTCGTTACGTTCTCATTCAGAGATTGAGGGACACTGAGCGCCAACTTCTGGCCAATGAGCGCCCACTGGAGTCCCTGGCCAAACTGGGCCAACATAGCAGTGAGGTGCAGTTCTTCCTGCGGCGGACTGGTCCCAGCAGCAATGAAGAGCAAAGTCTGCACAGCCGCACCCTCCCTCACTCCAAGCCTTCCACGTCAGAGCCCATACGGGGACTACCGAAGAAATCCTTAACCTTCAACTTGGGCCCATCCTGTTCTCCACGTACAAAAACTAAATACTCTCGTAAAACACCCTCTCCTGAACAGAGGGCATCCCCAGTTCCTAACATGGCGTACCTTTCGGCGCCATCTAAAGAGGAAGTGTTTCGGCATGTTTTTCAGCAGCAGGAGCAGCTCCTTGGCCTTGAGTCCCAGCTGGTGGATGTGGACAGGGAATGCGAGACTCTGGACCAGACGTCTACAGAGGAGTCGTCCCTGCGGGCAGAGTTGGAAGTCTTGGAAAATACCTTGTGGAAGAACCAGCAAGAGTTGGTGGACGAGGAGTTCTGGGAGGAAGAACTAAAGCTAGAGATCGAGAGGGAGCATGGGATGAAGCGGCGGTTGGGAGAGCTGCATGCTAAACTGGATGACTGTGGGCAAAAGTTGCATGAATTCAACACTCGTGCAATGCAACTTGAAAAGGACGTTCAGAGGGAAATGCTACAGGTGGACACCTTGCCCAATCAGCCTGATTCAAAAGACTCTTTGGGGGTAGTCAAGGCAGATGTTCAAATTCGACAAAAGCAGGGGGAGGACTTGGAGGCAGAGCTTGTAGAGCTTGAGAAGGCTTTAGGGAGGGCGGAGACTCTGCTGAAGGTAAGCAGAGAGGGCGTGGCTCAAGAAAGAGGTTTATAGCTGTTGGCTGCAATATGCTGGCAGGTATTACTGTCCCTGTAGGCAAAGGGCGTACGAGCAATGAACTGAAAATCTAAAAGTGAACAAAGGAACTCACCTTTTGAAATTATTCAGATGTTCACACTCAGAATGTATGCATTCAGTCTTTTAACCTACATCTCTGTGCAAAAAAACTAATGTTTTTATTTGGACACAAATACATTTATTTTATTTCCTGTGTATTTTATGCCTTGAAAGGACAAAATAAAGGTATACACCTATTAAATGAGTTTCCTTTCCTGCTAGGCATGTATGAATTTCACACTGTAGGTCATTATGCACCAAACATTTCAATATTTCACTATTTCAGTGACTTAAATCAAAGACTTCCAGGTCTGTGAAGATGATCTGAACTACTTCATATCACAGTGCCACTCTTCCTTTAAAATCTTCCTTTGTCTTCTTCCAAAAAGCAAGAAAATTAACCGGATCTTACATAATCAAAATCTATTCTCATTAGATAAGTCTTGCATGTGAAATAACTGCTCTTTCTCCACGACCACACAGTGAATTATCATAATTTTCGAATAGCAACTCAGGTGATTGCTTGAGTTACATACTTTGTGATTACCTTTGACTTGTCTGTATTTTAATTTGGCTTGTCTTGTTAAACACATGAAACCTACAGCCGTAAAGGTGTCAAACAAACCCATAGAGGACAAATCCTGAGATTACTGTAAACAGAGCCGAAGGGCACAAACTTACTGCCTTGGCTGTTGTTGCTGTTGAAACATGACGTCCCCTTGTGATTGCTGGTGGAATTACAAGAAAGAAGTAAAGGAAAAGAAGCAAAGTTTTGTATTCAGACATTCACAAGATTGAAACTAAATGTTTACATGGATGATTAAAGGTACTACTTAAATAATTAATATTGAAAATGTCAAAACAAAATATTATATTCTAAATATTTAAAAAATAATTTAATAAATACAAAAATCTCAAATGTATCCAAGATTAGGTTGTTGGCCATCTTAGGAATCTTAACAACATACTACAGTGCAGCAACTGACTGAGTTTAATAATTCATCTTCATAATGATTTAAACTGTACTTTATTTTATTTTAGTCAGAAGGCTGTTTGTGATGGTCTGTTCTCTGTGTGTGTAGGCAAAGCAGGAGGAAGTGGATGAGTTGAATAAGGAGCTCAGACAGTGTAATTTACAACAGTTTATCCAGCAGGCTGGAGCCCTGCCCACCCACACTCAGTCCCGCACAGACCTTAATGAACACCCAGAAGAACTGGACCTGACTCAAATACAGCAGAACAAACACAATGGTATGGCCCACACACACACACACAAACACACACACACACAATCTTCTGCACGTACACATATAATTCATCAGAGTAAATAAATTAATACTTTGCATAATGTTTGCTGCATACTACATATACGGCATACTACTAACTAGTTGCATGCTAACATAGTACTATAGTGTGTATTCACACATATTATGCACATTTTCTGTATACTTGGAATACCCAAATGATTTACTGATTTATAATGTTCAGTACAATGAATACTATATCCTACAATGAATCCTGAATCCTGCTAGGAAGAATCCTGCTAGTAATGATTTGGTAACTGGAATCACATGATCTGCAGTTTTCAATGGCTAAATTTGGAATAGCATACTACCATACTAATCTTCGTATTTCTAGTAGTGTGCTATATTATAGCCTGCAACATTTTAAGATTTTTAATACAAAAATTAAATTATTTCCAACAGGATAACTAGATGATGCTGGCTAAATTAAACATGTAACATGATGCATACTACCATTTTAAATGTTTATCCTTGCATAATGCATACTGTTTCACATAGTATATTTTTTAAATAGTAGCCTATATACTGCACAGTAGACTAGTATTTCATTCAGAACTAGGGATGCATGATTTATCGCCCACCATATCGGTATCGGCTGATATATGTTAATTTTTAATACTATCGTTATCGGCCCAGTAAGAAAATGATATTCGATAAGAAGGCCGATATATTAAAGCCGATAAATAATGTATTTCCGTTGGATAGCCGATTAATTATTTCTTTCAGATATTCACCATGATGGTTTTGAATTTCTTGAAATATGATTGGAATCACTTAAAAAAAGGAAAACACAGTTAAGTGCAACACGTGCAGCACAAGTCTGTCATATAAGCTACATAAAATTATCATGAGTACGTTATTATTGTGTGCTTGGGACAAGGCTTTTTATAGTGAGACTTTTGGTTTTGTAATCAGGCTCACAAAAATTATATAAAGATTTAGATTTATCGGCCAATATATCAATTATTGGCTTTCAAATATAAAGAATTATCGGTTATCAATATCAGCCAAAACTTTCATATCGGTGCATCCCTATTCTGAACATGTAAATCAGTATGCAGTATGTAATGGGTAATATGAAAACAAATTGAGACAATTTACCAATTATGATTGTTTATGCATATTTAATTCAAAATATAGCATTCGGTCATCTTCTTGGATTTAAATATTAGAGTAACGTGAAAATTGATCAAGAAAAATATGTCAAGAAGGAGATTCTAAACATCTCAGCTGGAAATGGAAAGTGCGTTGCATTGTGGGATACAGCATTTCTTATAATGATTTTTGGTTGTACGCTGCATTACTTTTTGTTATTCCATGAATACACATAGCATACTGCGCAAATAGTACAGTACTATGGTCATTATATGGCCAGCACAGATATGTGTGTTTATATGAACGTCTGATGTTGCTGTTGTATATTTGACCCCATATTTCATTGCCATAGATTCCCCCCCACGTCCCACTGCTAAGCAGTTCCTTGGTCACCCTCGAAACCTGCAGCACCCGCTGGTGTCCAGCCTGAACCCTGAGGGTGTGTATGTGTGACAGGCGCCCGCTTCTGCTTCCCTGCTCCTCAACCCCAGCGGGACAGTCCTGTCTGGGTGAAGTGCCTGCATGGTGCCCCCCCCCCCCCCCCCTTTAACCGCACTCTTTCCATCAACATGCCTGATTATTGTAGCACTTCAGCTGAAAGGCATTGCCTCGACTAATTTACACAACATTGCCGATATATCTATAGTCTCTGTATATTAGTATTATTAATATACAGTATATGCTGATTTTGTTTAACTACTTGGGTCTATAAATATGGATGTTACATATTACATTGTCAGTATGTAGTGCCTTTCATAAAGAAGTGTTACTATGACCTGTGTTCTTCAACACTTTAGTTTAAGGGGTCGTGGGCTGGTTCCAAATTACATCTTGACAAGCTTTTAACAGCTTTTGTTGAAGTCTAGTTGAGATATTTTTGCTTATGAAGATGTAATTTGACTTAAAATTCGCAAACTAAAGTGTTTCTGCAGTTTTCCTTTGAGCTCTACACACCTCTCCCTTTTTACACTCTTCTGTCCCGGTTTGGTGTCCTTACATTGTGTTGTTTTGAGCCCTGTTTTGCTGATTTATAGTGCCTCTCTCTCTCTCTCTGTGTGTGTGTGTGTGTGTGTGTGTGTGTGTGTGTGTGTGTGTGTGTGTGTGTGTGTGTGTGTGTGTGTGTGTGTGTGTGTGTGTGTGTGTGTGTGTGTGTGTGTGTGTGTTAAAGGGATACTTCACCTTATATATAAAAATTCAGTTTTCATTTACTTTACATGGGGTTCCAAACCTGTATAACTTTCTTTTGTAACTGAATGTTTACCCAGTGATGAGCTGGACTTTTGCCTGAGCTGAGCTTTACCTGAATGTGTTTGGGGTTCCGACCCAAACCTAGAGTGACGTGAGTCGGTTGAGAAGAATTTCATTTTTAAAGGGATAGTTCCCCCTTAACTGAATTTACTTACACTCATGTCGTTCCAAACTCGTAGGCCTTTCGTTCATCTTAAAAATGCAAATCAAGATATTTTAAATGAAATCAGAGAGATTTCTGTCCCTCCATTGAAAGTCTATGCAACTTCCACTTTAACGCTTCAAAAAGTTTGTATTGAGTGGTTTAGTCCAAATTTTCTGGAGACACAATCACTTTATATAATAAAGAGATTTAATTTAGTCTTTTATTCACATATAGACACTCATCAACACACACATCAGTTGTGGTAAACGGAAGCTCAAGCATGTTCGATTGACGAACCAATGAGGTTCATTCTCTTGTTACGCATCACGTTTGAGCTTCTGTTCATGTTTGCTGATCAATGTTTATGTGTAAATAAAAGCCTAAATTCAATCCTTTCATCATAAATGCAATCGTGTCTCTTCAGAAAATTTGGAGTAAACCGCTCAATTCATATGGATTAGTTTTACGATCTCTTTATGAACTTTTTGAAGCGTCAAAATGGTAGTTGTGTAGCTGTCAATGGAGGGAAATTCTCTCAGATTTCATTTAAAATAACTTCATTTGTGTTCCAAAGATGAACGAAAGTCTCACGTGTTTGGGACAAAATGAGGATAAGTAAATTATGACAGAATTTTCATTTCTGGGTGAACTGTCCCTTTAAGAATGTTTTGTGAATCTTGCCCCTGGTTACTATATGGTTTCAAATGGAAAAGTAGCAGCTTGAACATTTCGTGAAATATCTCCTTTTGTTTTCCACGGAATAAAGAAAATCATATAGGTTTGGACATCATGAGTGTGAATAAATCAAGACAAAATCTTCAAATTTGGGTGATCTATCACTTTAACACGAACGCCTAATTATGTGACATGTTAATATCTCGTCTCCTTAAACAACTATTTGTCCACAAGATGTGCCGCGTGGACAATGATCCAAACATTCATTTTATTCATTCTGAATGTTAATACAAAGATTGTGACCAGTGTACATAAAATAATCATTTTGAAAGCATCACGTTTGTGGCATCTGATTGTGAACAAATGGCATTTACAAGTATTCAAAAATATAAACTATTTCCACTCATATACTTTCAAACAATTACAAAGTTGGGACTTAAAAGTGGAACCAGTGGCTAGCTACTTATTCTGAGGAGAAACTTGCCCATGATGACATTTTCTTTGTGCAAAAAAACGTCTAAATGACAAGAATATCATCAGTAGATGTTTTACCAGTGGTCAGTTGTTTTTCTGGTCTGTATCTGCTACTATCGGGACACTTTCTGGATAAAACCTGTTGGACTGTTGGAACGTCTCTGTGTGTATTCGCTATTTCCAAAGAACCGATGATGTCGGATTCATCCTTCCCACACATTATCAATGCCTTGTGCTTTTTTCACATATTCATCAATAAGATGAGTGGGTATGTTTCTGGTTTAGCGACTGCTAACTCAGGGCACATACAGAGTTAAGTGAGACGCTTGGACTTTTCTCCGGGTTTGAAGTTTCCCGCTGTGTTCTCTCGGCTGCTGTGTGCATGGGAATGTGTCTGAAACCTCCACAGATTGAGTATTTTTGTACCTATCATGATTTCTAAACCCAACAGCCTCACTCAGTGTACTTTTCTATGTGTCTTGCAGTCCTGGCTTCCAGGGAATCGTCTTGGCGGTAATAAACCTGAAGCACAGGGCTAAGGATGTAGAATGACTTTCTGCTTAAATTCATCTTAACTGGCATCAGTATAACAGTTCATGTTAGATATATCCTGTATATATGAATAAATATATATATTAATTATATATTTACTACTTTTTGGTACATTTCATGGTACATGTATTTACTGTAAAATATTACCAGATTTTATCGAGATCTTTTACTTTTGTCTATGTATTTAATAAAGACTGTGCATTGTGTCTTAGATGACTTGCGCTCGATGGTTTGTCGACTCACTTTCGATTACTGATTCACAAGGTTCAGATGTTAAGAGAAAGCAAACACAGGGAATGTTTTCGAACACTTACACTGGGTTAATAATATATAGGCTAAAATGAGCATTCGTATCACACAACTGCAGTCTACCATGTTATTAGTTTAGAACTAAAACCATGACAACTGGAGATTGAAATAAAATAAACTTAAACTGAAATAAAATAAAATATAAATAACAGTAACACTTTATAATAAGGTTACATTTGGTTACCATTAGTTAAGATAACATTGGCTAACAATAAACAATACTTCTAAAGCATTTATTAATCTTACGTAATGTTAATTTCAACATTTACTTATACATTATTAAAATCAAAAGTTGTATCTGTTAATATGATCTAATGGACCTGAGCTAACATGAAACAGTTGTGTTTTTATCACTAACATGAACAAATACAAATATATTTCTCATGCACTCTTAGTTAATGGATTAACTCAAGTTAATTAATGGACCTTAGTGTAGAGTGTCACTAAAACATTTTTTATTTATATTATCGAATTTTATTTCAGCTTTTAGTTTTTATTTGGTTTAATTGATGTATTAAAATAACTACTAAAATGGAAAAGAGTAATTATAACTATATAGACATTTAAAAAAAACTATGAAAAATAAAAACTATGAAAAAAAAAACAATAAAACAAACTTAATTTTTCTAAAATGACACAGAATATACAGTGGGGTCCAAAGGTTCTACTTATTTATTATTATTATTACAACTTATATTAAGATAATTTGAGTAAAACAATTAACATAAATTACTAAATTTCTTGGTATTATGTGTTAAGCTGGCCTGACCTCCACAAATAAATATTTTTATTTAGTTATTTTATCTTTTTTATTGTTATATTAAGGCATTATATGCTTGTATACTTATATTTTACTACAATACATTTCACATTTATGCACAATACATTATTTCATTTATTTAAAAATTATAAATATTTTTTTGATGTTGATTTTTTTTTTTATCCTAATAATTTGGAATTGTAATAAACATTTTTTATTTATTACGTTCTTACACCATCACCTATTCATGTTACATATATGGTCTGAATCTGATTTGATCAAATATGGTTCTTGGAATTAAGTTTAGGAGACACCTAATCTAAACCCAGAACTGTCCTATAAAGTATGCAAATCTATAAAGACATATTTTTATAAAGGAAGTCACAATTTCGTTAGTCCACTAACAGGAATAAACTCTGCACATCTTAACTTATGATATCACAGATCTGTTCTTCCACTTCACAAAGGTTTTAAACACCAAGCATGATTCAGTATAAAAAAGTTTTTCTGAGTTGTTCTCTTTTAACTTGGCTGTTTTGATACCACGAATAACTATATGAAAGTGGATTATATATAAGATCAAGGAACCGTCTTCCATAGTAGATAAGCCTCCAATCCTCTCATGTCTGTCAGCAGGAACTATGGGATTGATACGGATACACACACGTAAAGGCGTGGCTATATGCTCATGAATTTACATTAATGAGATTATATTTTTTAATTAATAATTTTCACATTAATACACCAAGGGGGTTTAATCACAACAAAAAGGCAGGTTCAAAAGTGATTCAATCAAATCTCTAATCTGAGATGAATTCCCTTAAGTGGACCAGAGCCATTAACAGAACTAATGCAGTCCAAGACACAATAATGATTTTTCAATTACATATTTCCCAATAATGTATATACATTATAAAGAATTGATTGCATGAAATTTGATATAATGTTAGGGGGCAATAATATATAATAATTAAATATTATATATTTAATTGTATATAATTAAATTGTATATATATATATATATATATATATATATATATATATATACACAATTTAATTATATATAATTAAATACATAGCCAAAAAATTATAGAAAAAATAAAAAATTATAGCCATTGTTTTATATATATATATATATATATATATATATATATATATATATATATATATATATATACATACATACACATAAAACAATGGCACATTGATTACTCTAAAATATATCCAAGTTTCATTTCTATAGTATTGTCCCTTGAGAAGATATACTAAAATGTTTGACGAAATGTGAGGGGTGTAGGAAACATTAAGCTTTAGTTTGTATTTTCTATATTTAATTTGATAGCCTATATTTCCATAGTATTATTTAGTGTCATATCATGAAAACCTCAACATATTGAAAAGGGAAAACGTCTAAACCACATACTGTACAAAACCAAAACTGAAAGGGAAATTTCCAAAATGGAAATTTGATGATAAATGAATGAAAGATATGATTGTCACACTGTTTGTTAAACTTGTGAATATGATTTCAATTGACATATACTGACACTCCCACAGCTACTGTAACTGGACTTGTATTACTGTACCTACAAGTTCAGATGTTCAGAGCTGCTGGTTGCAAGTAAAATATATCGGTAACGTTATTATTGCATAACAGTACTAGAAACAACTTGAGATAAATGTAAAAAAAACTGTACAGGAGCACTGAGTACATGTCTACTGTAGATCTGTGACTGTCTGATGTCATTCGACATTTACATTTACTGTACATTGATCACAGTGCATTTATTCAGGACATGTGCTCAAGGGAATCGAACACGCTTGGTTCACGCACAGAGAATTACCAGTTGAGTTACAGGAACAAAAAGACTCGTCGAGGGCCAGTTGAGCCAAAAGTGTCCCTCCAGTGTCTGTATCCGCCAGGAGTCTCCAGTGGGACAGTCCCAGTCAGTCAGGCACACATCCAAAAGCAGGTTAGCCGCTGTCACACGCACAGTGGAGTGGAGAACAGGCGCAATGTGCGTTAGTCAGTGGCTTACCTGCTTTCAGAAATCACAAGATCTGATGCCACAAGAAACCACGGAGTCCGGAGTATGTCTGAACAAATATAACACATTTTATATAGCTAAACAGTCACTCTACAACTACACATAATGATGGAAGCGCATATACAAAATTATTTCTAATAATTATATGAGTTATAAATAATCTAATCTATTATTCGACCATGTGGCTTATGGATGAAACGCCTGAATATGTTTTGATTCATTATAAGTGTCAATTTTTAATTGATCACTTATGGTAAAATATTGATGATAACGTTAATATAATATGTCAATGTATCGCTATATATGTCTCCTACAAGAACAATAAAGCTGAAATATCAAAGGATACAATTTTGCAAGGTTATCTATTTATCGCATGTTCAAATAAACTGATAAAAAAATATTTTGACAGACAATTAGAGATAAAAGCCACACTTACTCACCTTAACTTCCCAATAAACAAATTAATTACTCGAAGAAGAGCAAAAACAACATTTCTTAATGGTGTCCTATCAATACACAGGCAAAGTAAATAATTTCTCAAATAAAGTATTAAATTGAGGATAGTACACTACACCAGCGGAGAAGTTCAACTATCCCAACCCTGCCCACTCCCCTGCTACTGCAACCTGACCTGCTTATGCAAAACAGCATTTGATTGACGTGATAGTCAGCCAAAAGTCAGCCGATCCCTTCATTGAAACCCCGCCTATTAAATGGAATTATCGAATTACAGCGTCAGAGGGGCGTGTCTATAACCATCAGGGTGTTTGGTGGATTTTCTGAGTGTTATAGCGGGGTGCGGCGCGTTCGGTTTTGCACGTCGTACTTTAGGAATGAACCATTTTCGGCGCACTTACTTTCCGTTTTTCTGTTATATTACGAGTAATTTCCGCATTAAACTTTGTACTTTGATTTTGCAAGTTGACTCTGATGTACTATTTATCAGCTGATGCAATTATATATTGATTTTACGTCTTTTTGAAAAAAAACAGCTCCACCCGCGTCTTGACAGTGGTTGGACTCTGTTCGTCTGTGTATAGTAAAGCCATGAAGCTAGTGTGGATGTGCACGTACGAAGGATTCATAGAGAGAAAGAGAGAGAGAGAGAGCGAGAGAGAGAGAGAGAGAGAGAGAGATGGCGCGAAAAGTCAATATGAAAACTCTATTTTAGAATTGTTTTCAATTTACATTAATTTACAAATAAACTAACGAATATGGATCCTGGGAGCCCCTAAAAAATAAAGGAAAAGATGAGATAGGAAAAAGCGGGCGCTTACATTTTTTTCTGTTGTCTTGCAAATGTATTGCTTTCCTTCGAGAAACTTTGCATTGAAATATAGTTTTTCTTTCCCCCACCTCAAAAGTTTTATGAATAAATATTCTTGGGGTTATGCATTCAATTTTACAAAAGAATGTAAAAGCATTTTTCATGCTCTTACTGCTTGTCTAAATAAAGTAAATAATGCAAATAATTGAATACTGTGACTAAAATGAATGAATAAATGAATAGGGACACCAACCCTATCAGAATTCACCAGTCAATCTGCAGCTAATTAAATAAATATAGTGTAAATTTAAAAATTATGTTTTATGAAATTATAGGGAAGGCTAGAGAAGAAAACAAAATTGTAACAAAAAAAAAAAAACGTAAACAAACTTTATGGTGTATGCACACCTGTCACAATCTTCCACATTTGAAAGTTTAATTCATGAATATAGCTGCAATATCTTCATATCTCAGCTGCTTTTTAAGACCTTCATGCCATCTATGCTGATCAATAGGCTAACACAAAATGTAGGGCTGACAGCCTGACACCATAAAATATCCATGATGGAGAATACACTAAAACACACACAAAAGAATGAAAGGCTTAAACAATAATACTTAATACACACTAAGCATGCTTACACACGCATGCACACACACATTTTGTTGTAGATATAGATATTTGAAATAAATGATATGTAAGAAAAGGCTTACTGCAAATCTCCTCTGTATCACATCATTTTCAGGTTTCACTATAATCATTATGTGACACAATTGTCAAAACAGAGCTCAGTATACAAATGAGGTGATAAACTGAAAAAATGTGATTTTAAGTGTTTTTATAAGGTCTAAATATGAATGCAAAAGCAAAGCCTGTTAAAATAACTTTTAGTGAATGATAAAATTAGGATTATAAACAGCAGATGTCATCAGAGGGCCACACAGAGCCACACATTGTCTCACTTTCATTTTGAAAGTGTTCATTTTTAACAGTAATCTCAAAGCAAAGAAATGTCATGTTAACTCCATTAAGCAATAACACACACACACACACACACACACACACACACAAAGACAAATATTTTTTCAATGTTATCGGGATATATAATTGTGAAAATAACTTTTAATTGTTTATAAGCATTTCACATATTTCAAAATGACCTGTTCTCCAGTTACTCCATGTTACTCACAATGGGCAATTCCAGATATATATTAAAAATTTTATCTGCTAAACGGTTTATTCGATCATTAAACCATGAGGGACCTTAGATGATGCATGTCAAGTTTCGAACAAATTGGACAAATGGCTTACGAGGAGTTTGAAAAAGTAATTTTTTCAAATAATTGCAAATATTTAATAAACTATTTTATTGACAGGTTCTTGAGGCAAAGTTGTTCAGAATGATGAGATTCAACATGATATGAATATTGTGTATGTGTGATACGTTGCTTGATATATAGGGTGTAAAACGCAAGAGCGCCACGCGGTGGCCATTTTCTTTCAAACTTCGCACAGACCTCTAGGACCATGAGTCAAACAGTCCCACTGAGTTTCGTTCAGATCGGCCTTCATTAACCTGGGCTAATTTGTGCTCAAAGGTTATTGGCCAATGGCAGCCATTTTTTTCGTTATACACAAAGTCCTCATAAATCATCATGGCATCTTGGACAAAGACTGCATGCCAATTTTCAAATGATCAGACTAAACTGTAGTTTTCATGTTTTTTTTCGTATTATAGTGCCACCAAGTGGTGAATCGCTGCAGATTTTTTGTATCGCCACAGAATGACCTCGTACATGAGCATAACAAGTTTGTTGAAAATATCTCATTGCGTTTAAGAGCAATAGCCATTTTAGTGAAAGTGGCCCTCGAACGTTTTGTTGTCCCGTCGAAAGCGTGAATCACTGATAGAAATTCTTTTGACTATTTTTTGCGATGGGGGTCTCTAGATGATGCATGCCAAGTTTTGAGTGAATTGGACAAACGGACTATGAGGAGAAATTCAAATTCAAAATGAAGGAAAACTTTTAATGGCAGGATTCCCTAAGGATATAAAGCACTTTAGTCTACAACAAATTGTCTAGAAGCCCTATCATACACCCGGCACAATGCGCCCAAAGTGTTTTTGCTAGTTTCAACCCGACGCAGTTATCATTTTAACGTCCTGTGCCACCTTGTTTAAATACTATAGCAAATTAATGTGCGCCCATCTGTGCGCCCATGGGCTGCTGGTCTGAAAATGAGGTGTGTTCGGGCGCATTGATGGCGCTTTGCTATTTTGAGGCAACTGAAATAGACTGAGACATTGACCAACAAAAACATGGTCTAAAGTCAATGGCGTAATATTTTAATTAAAATATTTTTTGTTATTTAAAGAGCGCGTTAGTAATGTGCGCATGTAGGCGGGTGCACAACGCTCGTACACTTTGTCCCGTCGATGGTTTGCTTGGCCGCTTTAACCTGGCGCACGAGCAGATCCGTTTCCTCTCTGAAGCGTTCAGTCTTTCCACCTGCAAATACCGCCATGTAAATAGCAAATCCGCCAGGGCGTGAGCACAAACTGGCTCTTAAAGGGAATGTGAGATGAGACTCTGATTGGTTTATTGCACATTACGCCCAAAACACACCCATTACTCATTAAGAGAATACGGACAACCCTCTTAGGCCATGCGCCGCGTTCGCCGACCATTTTTCCTGTCGTTAAAATAGCAAAAGTGGATTCGGACACGGCCATAAGTGCACTTGCACCGTATGCTTTAGACCATGAGCTTAGATTGTTAAAATAGGTCCCCTATTAGTTAGGAGTGTTTTTTTTTTGTTGTTTTGGTCGTTTTAGCGCCTCCTGTTGGCCAGCTGAGGTCATAACTTGCCAATTGTCCCCCCCCCCCCCCATCTGGCCAAGTTTTAGGTCTTGTATCTATATCTTGTATCTATATCTCCCAGTAAAGGTATTATGGGATAAACTGGGATGCTGAGCACAAGGATGTCTAACAGCTCATGACCTCTGATCAGAATGACTGAACAAGTGGACAAAGCCAGAATGCATGAAAATAATCATCATGGAGGCTGGACAATGTTGTTATTTTTAATATGCATGCGCTGCAGTTTGTAGGCTATATTGCGATACGTGTTCTCACCTTATATTGAATCATTTGGATTTTGGTATTGCAAGACATAGAATAATTATCCTACAATTTACAATCCATGTGGAAAAATTAAAAGTTGTATTATTCATTAAACACGTTGGGTTAGGCTATACCAATGTGTGTTGGCTGATGTTTCCAAATTGCAAATAATAATAATAATAATAATAATAATACAAATCTTAACAATTACAATAGGGTCTCACCGCTTTTCGCTTGAACCCCTAGTAATAATAATACAAATCCTAACAATTAAAATAGGGTTTTTTAAACCCTTAAATATGAATCTAGTCGTGTTGAATTTTCTTGGTAAACTTGCTAATTAATATACCAAAACCTTAACCCAAGTAGAATAAATTGTTAAATTTGCCAGCAATAAAGCCTATTGGGCGGACCTCACGACACTTGTATAAATATTCATGAGCAACTCCTTGCCATAGTAGGATTCGTAATTTCTCGAACCGGTAGCGTCAAAGACAAACGCAGAGTGGACTTCAAAACACAAATAATGTCTTATACAACCTTACAGGGTAGGTACAAATACTCAATATTATAACCTCCCAGATCAATTCTATAAATGAGACATTTACCGCCTATAAAAGCTGCTCTATACGACCTGGATAGTACATATAACAAAAACAGCTGATGAGTTAAATTTAGACTAAGGACAAGAAACACTGATAGCGTGTTAGCTTTAGCATTAGCTATGGCGCAAGTGCACAAGACTCAATTTCACTAAATAAAATGACTTTTGGTGTTTTGCATTGAATGTTTTTCATGTTTACAACCTAATTATAATTGTCCTGGAATGTGTAGGTAAAATGAAGCAGGTTAGTGTTTTTATTAGCTGGGTTGATGTTAGCCGTTAGCATCGAGTCAATAACATGCCGTACAATAGAAGCATTGAGAGTCAACGTTATGTGCATTGAACCATCTGTATCAAACTACAAAATCAAAAGGACATTTAAGCCTGATTTGAAAAAAAAAAAAATAATAGTTTGTGCAATCTTGTGTTTTAAAATTAGTACAGTGATCTATCTTTCCATTGTTGATAAATGATGTCTATGAAGATAGTCAGTCTGGTTTATTGTATTTTTCTGTTTTATTAATTCTTGTTAATTTTGGTCACATTTGGAGTGGATGTTCACATTAGATATTGTTTATGTGCTCTACAGGTTGCTCAGTGCTGAAAAATATCTAGATTAAATCAGTGCATAACCATGGATGAGGAGGACAGCCAGGATGAGCTGATCAACAGGAACGTCTCCCATGGGAAAGGAAAAAGACCTGTTATGTCCATCATCTCTGATAAAGGTTAGTGGTCTTGTCAGCAAATGGAACAACACAGAGAAGCCTAATGTGTTGTGGGCCTTAAATAATGTAGCCCCTATTTAACCCTGTAAAGTCTGACTTGTGAAAAAATTGTCAACCCGTTTTTTGAACCTTTACCTTTTGTATCATACTTGATATATATGGATAAATCAAGTAAAGTTGCTTCAGTTCAGTTACAGAAAGTGGTGTTCTTGAAATATTGCTAACAATATAAAGAAAATCTGTAAAGATTTCACAAGAAAGAAGACGCACGCGTGCCATGACTTCCAGTGAGACAGTTTTGTTATTATACTAGAAGACCTTTTACTTGCTAAAAATATATGAATTATCAATCAGATGACAGAAAGCATGTATTAGATTCATTGTGTACATCAGGTTTTTCAGCAAAGTCGTCATCTTGATAATGTGGAGGCCTAAGAAATATGTGAAATTTGATATTGTAGGCTTTATTGCATTTTATAAAAAATTGTTCAGTTTCTTTTTTCATTTTACCCGACTACTCTTCCTGCATGTCATTCCAATTCAGAGGACAACTCAGAAGATGAGGGGGAATCAGAGGAAAGAGAAACGGGCAGTGAGGAAGATGATGATGATGATGATGATGACGAAGAGGAGGATGTCCTTGATGGAGAGGAGGAGGAGGAAGATGAGGGTGAAAGTGAAAGTAAGATTTAACTTCAACATGCTTGTATTGACTTTTTTTATGCTTGTCAATTTAACAAGTTAATTATATTGAACGAATTGAAATGTAAAAAACAGAATATTTACTTCTAAAGCCACTTGTAATATTTATTTAATGATTTTATCACCTGCCAGAATAATGTCTTTGATGTAATTACCTCTATGTTACCATAAAACTAAAATTTAAACCAAAAACCAATGCAGTGTTTATTACAAAATTATGCCCATCAGGGTTGGAAATTAAAGGGGGCTGTGCAGGGGCAATTTTGTTCATTTCAAAATCACAGTTGAGCTAGATTACGATTAATTGCAATGTAAAATGAATGAAAAGTATCGATTGTGGCATTACATTTACAGTAGATTTGCTCATGTTGCATCATATTTCATATGTAGTGTTGAACATTATAACCAAGCACACACGTTTCTGTTCAACTTATGAATGTAATATCCAATCAGATTCGGATTTGTTCAGTGTGCGCTTACTGACTGAATTCTGAATCTGAATTCACACAAATTCTCTCATCATAAACAACAAAGTGCAGAAAAGATGAAATAAGAGATTAATTTTACAGTGTAGACCGCTTCAGTTATTGTACTGACAGTTTTTTTGAAAGTGCATAACTTGACTCACTTCGGTATTCTTTTCTTCCATTCTTTGTATAATTTAGTCCCAATTTGAATAACTGTTTTGTTTTTCATGCTATTGAAATAACCAATGTGAAGTCTTTAAAAAGCAATGAACACTTGTATAAATGGTTCTTAGCTTCTTTTGTCTGTAGCCAAAATATGATGTGCTTTTCCCCCACAAAAACTTTCTGTTAATCAACATTAATAATCATTATTCTAATGTCAAGAGAAATAATCATTCACATACAGGTACTTACATTAAACAGGATTATAGGTCCCACTGAAGTGTCTTGGAACATACAGCTTTGTTTGATGTGTTGATGTAATTTCCACTGAAACAGGAAGCTGAGGTGGGACATATTGAATGGCTCCTCCCCCTTTTCAAACAGCCAATAGCGTTTAGTTTACCTCACAGACTGCGAGTCGTACTTGACAGCATCATGAAATGAATCCGAGCGCTGATGATACGTTTGATTCAGTAGTAGAGGTGTGAATAAATTCTAGACATTTCTTTCTTAACCAACGTACGTGGAAAACGTAATAAAACTCGAGCGTTTGAGCAACCGAACACACATCTCCAACCCATATTGCTCTGTGACAATGGTCGCTTTGAGCAGTTGGTGTTTATAGCGTAGGGGGTGGAGCTTTAGATTCTAGAGAGCATTCGATTGGACAGAAGATGTGATGAGAAGCTGAAGGCTGCAGTGATGTCATAAAAATCTGTGATCCATTTTAGCGGAAGTCAGAGAGTGTAAGTTTTGAATGCTTATATCTCCTAAATGTGAATTTTGTCATTGTTTAGGACACACCACCTTTAATCATAACCTTAAGGCTAATATATTCATACTAAAAGCTAAAAAGAAATTAATTTTGATTTCAGGGGGCCTTTAAACGTTCTGTGTAAATAAACACAAATGCATTATCAGATGCAGCTTCTGTTCCACCTTTGCAATATAAAGATGTTGAAAAACATTTGCTTGGTTACAGTCTATAGCATTGTGATTTGATTGTAACTGGTTAAATTTAAATATTTCATATAAAAAAACACCACCACAGATACATTTAATAAGGGAATTATAAAACTTGCCCTTACAAAGGTAAAAAAAATACCCCTTAATTGACCCTTATGCACATCAATATTCTCCCCTTGGCAATGACAACTTGTGATAGCAATTAGCAAACGACAACAATCAATCAATTCCAGATGTACAAAATCGGGTCCTACCCTATATTTATTTTCTCATTCAAGAAGCAGTTTCATTTGGATAAACATTACAATACAGAAGAAAAGATGATTGCATCTTCTGTTTCTTATTGACACAATTTTATTATGAATGTAAGCTAAAATAAAACTAATCTAACCAAAAGCATATCTATCCATGAAATATTATATCGGTCTTATAAAAGTGCTTTCCATCAGATAATGTGGACCTTAAATCGTTGGGAGTGATGTGTTTGCTTTTTGCCTTCAAATTTGCATATCATAAGACCGGCCACGCAATCTTCAAACAAACACGGGAGGAAAAGCACTCACGCTTTGCACTGTCTCCTCAGATGAGGACTCTGGTAATGTCCTGGAAGGAGCGGCAGGGAATGTTCCTGTGTATGCAGCTGACCTGAGCTCAGACGAGGACTCGGAGAAATGCCCCATCTGCCTGAACTCCTTCCACGAGCAGCCTGTGGCCACACCGGAGTCTTGTGGACACTACTTCTGCCTGGACTGCATTCTGGAATGGTCTAAGGTAAGATTGACAAGCTTAAACCCTTTACGTTACTCGTACATTACGATCTTGTCCATATTTGGACCGTAAATCGTAGAGACCCCAAAATTGTCAGGATGGTCCCAATCGTACACCGCTACTCGGGACGCACAGGCACACGCACACATCCGACACTATTTGGCACGTTAAGGTAAAGTAACCTTTATTTATATAGTGCTTTTTACAATACAGATTGTTTCAAAGCAGCTTTACAGAGATAACAGGAAAATAATTTTGTAATAATATTGTTAAATATAAAATTAAATGTCCCCAACTAAGCAAGTCAAAAGCCAATGGCGACAAAGGCGAAGAAAGGCGAAAAAGGCGACAGTGGCAAGGAACCAAAACTCCATCAGTGACAGAATGGATAAAAAAACCTTGGGAGAAACCAGGCTCAGTCGGGGGCCAGTCCTCCTCTGGCCAACGAACGAACAGGGTATGATTATGATTTAGGCAGCATTACAGATCCGAAGTCCGATTGGATCAGAACTTCCACAATATTTATCCAGTTCATCTGGTTGGGGGTCGGAGTCATCACGCCGGTATGGAGACGAGTTTTTTTAGGTGTCCATGAGGCCTTCACAGGGTTGATGAAGCTGGCACTTGAGGGATGTGTTGTCGTTGTGTCCAGACGCAGGTCCTTCATCAGATCCGGATACGGCCTGGATCCGGCGGACTGCGGTAATCCTCAGGATAAACAGAGAGACTAATATTAGCGTAGACGTCATCCTTCTTATGATGTAACAAGTACATCAGGAAGATGTCAGTTTGCATTTTGCAACCCTAAGGGCTAGAAACGTATCCTATAATATGACTCGGATACCAATTATAGCAATTATATATATATATATATATATATATATATATATCGGATACAGGCAATCAAATTTCAGTGGCTAATAGCATCAAATCTGAATGGCCTACCATTACAAAATGTACTGCGGATAATCCAAGGGTCGGGCGGGCCAAGTAATAAAAAATAGCATTCCAGTTAATTTATAATTTACCCACAACACAGTGTGGATGAGAGAGAAATCATTAATGTGTTGATTTAAAAAAAGACATGTTACTCATTTCACGATAAAACGCAACAAACCTGCTTCACTGTTTTACTTGTATCTCTTCAGGGAAAACCAATCAAGGAAAACATATGCCTAGACCACCTCCGGATGGTCATTGTATATAACAAAAGAAAAAACCTACATGAGATATTGCTTAATATATTATCATGAATCATGATAAGAGGGTTTTTGCAACATGATGGAAAATTAACGTGTTTAAAACTTAATTTTTCAGGTACTTATTTGCAGACTCTCATTAAGCTATGCAGTTGTTAAAGCAGCAATGGAGTTAAAGCAGATCTGAGAGAAATTTCAAAAAGGAGAATTAAAAACATATTTTTGGGCTAAATACATTTAATTTCTTGTGTGTGTGTTCGGGAAACTGCAGTGACGAAAACCGTGACGTTCAGCAATGGACATTTATTGTTGTGAATAATAAAATTAATAATAAAACAAACACTGATGTGTTAAACTGCATGCATAATATTATGAGGCAACAGATATAGAAATAAATTATAAAAATGAAAAGGGCCTTAAGATAAATCCTTAAGATAAATGTTTTGAGCTGCAAATGATATCTTCACATTCATTTGAATTTGTCCTGTGACGTATGTCAAGCGATTCATCTAAATTTAAATGTTGAATATATATCCACACATTTTATGATCAAACCTTAACTTTCATTGAAGATTCAAGATGAACTTTGCTATAAAAACAACATCGTAAGAATCCATTTAAATTGAATCACTAATCATCCACATTAACCATTAGTGCTTGGACATTGGAGTGCTTGGACATTGACATAACACTTATCATAGTTGCATAACTGAAATTTTTTTTTTTCATTTTATGAATTAATTAATTTGGATTTGTTTGTATTTTTTTAATAAATATATATATATATATATATATATATATATATATATATATATATATATATATATAAAACCTTTTTTGAATAATTTTATTGTTTGTTTTTGTCATTTTTATTAGTGTTTCTTTTAATACTTGTATAATTTTTATTTCAGTTTTAATACAATTAATTAATTGTATTAGTTAATTTGAGTACATCATTAAATTAAATTACCTTAGAAACTAGCTGAAATAAAATAAGTTGTTTTTAAAGAAGTTTTTTTCTTTAGTTTAGTTAAAGTTTATTTTGTTTCAGGTAACAACAATTTTTTAATTGTTTTAGTTAACTATAATAATCCTAGTTCATAAACAATAATGCCACTTTTTTTTTTCTTTCAGAATGCCAACTCCTGTCCTGTGGACCGAATAGTCTTTGAGAACATTTTCCTGAGAAAGTGCCATGGCGGGAAAGTAAAAAAAACAGTGAGTCACATACCAGATCTGTCCATCAGGATTGTTATTACCACGACATTGTGTTATACAGTAAATTCCAATTTTATGAGAGGATTCTGTGATTCCATTCCATGTTTTCCACATTGAAGAAATATATTGTGAATAATAAACCCAAATAACTACATCTAAATTCAAAATGTTGAAAAATATAGATTTCTATCTATCACTTATTTATACATGATATCACAAAATGGTTTCACAAATGTAAAAGGTGAGTGATTATTAGACCAAAGTGTTTCAAATCGCTTATAATGTAAAACTTGTGTATTATGAGTTTTCCCCATTTCTAAATATAACTTTTCTCTGTCATTAATGTTTTCGGGCATCGTAATTACGATTTCTCTGACTTTACTTGAAGGGCACAATGAAAATACCATAATATCAGCCTCAGTTAAGCTGATGGGAGAGTATGATGCTGCGTCCCAATTCGCATACTATCCGTCCTAAATAGTATTCGAAATTAGAATTAGTGCGTCCCAAATCGTAGTATGTTGAAATGAGTGTTCCAAAGATACCCGGATGGTCTACTTTTTCCGGTCAGAATCCGAAGTGCAGATCGATGCGCACTCTAACGGCTGATATTGCCCACAACCCATCGCGCGTTGGACGAGGATTCGATTAGAACTACAAACAAGAGTGAAAAGTGTTAGAAAACTACAGACATGGAGGACGCACGAGTCCGTTGGTTATGTAGAAAGGTTTAGATAAAGGGGTTTGAGTGGGTAATTATCAGTATCTAACATGACGAAAAATTATTTATTCAATGTTGTCTACATTATATTGCATCTGCAGCAGCATTGTGAACTTTTGTAAAGATACGTTTAGCCATTAACTTTTAAATGCATCATTACATTCAAATTGCAAACACATGAGGATAGGCACCGCATTAATGTCCCACGGCTGCAGACCAAGGTGCCACAACATTTCTCTCCGAAACGGTAGGAAATTAAATTAGATTGAATGGAGGATTTTAACTGTGACAAGATGATTGACAGGGCAGTTTATGGTGACTGGACGCACGCGACAGAGCTGTCCGTTAAAGATGACGAAGTAGTATGTCCCGAAGCTTGCCTACTCTTTTGCTACACACTCAAAAGTATGTACTTTTTCTTCACAAACAGAGTACATACTTTTAGGTCGTAGTATAAGTAGGCGAATTGGGACGCAGCTTTAGTTTGTATGTGCTTAGATTGCAGTTAAGAAGCCTGTAAAAGCTGGGGAGGAACAGGTGGAGCTGGACTTGGATCAGACCAGCTGTGAGGTCTGCGGGGGTCGAGACCGTGAAGATCGCCTCCTGCTGTGTGATGGCTGTGATGCTGGGTAAGAAAAGAATTAACAAACCAGGGTTGTGGACTTGAGTCGTATGACTTGGACGTAAGTCCCTAATTTGATGACTTGCGACTCCATGGTAATGGTAATTACCAACTTTTGAACGGTACTGTACAGTAATTTAAATATTAAAATAAAAGATGAATATAAAATAAATGTATACATTCTCTATAGTAATACATACTGAGACACTAATTTGGGCAAAGAGCACCAATGACTTGTGCACTTTTGGTGTTTTGCCTTGGTTATTTTTCATGTTCATAATCAACTTTATAGCCTTCCTGAAACGGTAATGTAAATGAAGCAGATTGAGTGTTTGTATTTGACTTGATGATAAAAACACTCAATAACATTGGCTTAGGTCAGGGATGTCCAAACTCAGTCCTGGAGGGCCACTGTCCTGCAGAGTTTAGCTCCAACCCCAATTAAACACACCTGGACCACTAGCTAATCAAGGTCTTATAGGCTAGAAACTTCCAGGCAGGTGTGTTGAGTCTGGCTAGAGCTAAACCCTCCAGGACTGAGTTTGGACACCCCTGGCTTAGGTCCAGTACAGCGGTGGCCAAATCTGTCCCTCAAGATCCACTTTCCTGCAGAGTTTAGCTCCAGCCCTAATCACACACACCTGAACGAGCTAGTTAAGGTTTTCAGGAACACTAGCTGTAAGCAGATGAGGCTTTTGCTTTTTGTAAATGAGACGTATAAGAGTTTTTAATCTATTAATTCAAAAGATTGTTTCTGATTTACAAAAGGATCAGTTTGCCCCAGTAATCTCTATAAAATTATTAAATAATCTCCTTATCTATTGATCACAAATGACATTATTTGTATCAATAATGATAATGGTGATGATAATAATAATAATAATAATAACGGTAGTATTAATATTTAATATGCTCAAGAATGACCAATACTGGTGTTTTCCATATTTGAATACATTTAGGTGTTTGACTAGGTGAACTTGTGTTTAGTACTTTAGTACGGTTATGTTTATTAGCCCTGCCTATTTACAGGGATGTCCAATGCGTTTTATTGGTTAATTTCCATTTGACTACCTACTTATTCTATGTTATACTCCCTTTTTTATGGAAGATACCACATGGAATGTCTCACGCCGCCTTTGGACGCTGTACCTGTAGAGGAATGGTTCTGCCCAGAGTGCATCGCCAGCAACCGCACATCAGGTCATCTTTCATTTCTCAAAACCACTTGTTACATTAAAGGTGCTGTATGTAAGTTTTTGACTTTACTAAAGCATAGAAATGCCATAATATGTTTGCAGATATTTAGGAAACTTGCTGAGTTCACACTTGTTTCTCTGAAAAACACTTAGCCAGTTATTTTACTTTGAAATGTGCGTTCTGTGTCACAATGTCTGTTTTTGTTTTTGTCTGTGTAATATCGCACGTTGCCAATTTACCCAATAGTATTTCGACACCCCGGGTTGCTATTCGGCGGAAAACACCGCATATTGCAGTCATGGAGGCCAGCCAAACAAACTAGGTTGGAGATCGCAGATTCTACCCGACCTAAAAAGCCTCTATCCATCTAAAAATCTCTCTGAACGGGAGTATATTAAAACACGGATAAATCAACTCATCAAATTGCGCTCGCTCCTGTTGCTTGTCCTCAATCTGGAAACCCGGCGTGAGCGTCGAGTCTTAGGAGGAGGGGCGGGGGAAACAACCCTCTCCAATATTTGAATTTTGACTGCAGTACCCATTTAATAATAATAATAATAATAATAATAATAATAATAAACTTTATTTTATAGAGCGCCTTTAAAAGCAGCTTCTCAAAGCGCTGTACATAAAATCACAATCCAACGGAAAAGACAACAAATAAAAGTTAATAAAAACAAAAGCAGCAACATTAATAATAAAAAATAGACAGACATGACACGAAGAGACATCAGCAGTCAAATGCATGTTTAAAAAAATTTGTCTTGAGAAGAGCTTTAAAAATGCCAAGAGACTGTGCTTCCCTTAGTTCAGGAGGGAGAGAGTTCCAAAGTCTAGGAGCGTAAACAGAAAAAGCTCTATCACCCATAGATTTTAGATGTGTTTGTGGAACAGTTAATAAATTGCACTGTGAGGAACGCAGTCTGCGATTTGGAGAATAAGTGATTAATAAGCCAGATAAGTATTGCGGAGCTAAGCCGTGTAAAACCTTGTATGTCAGCATCATTATCTTAAAATCAACACGGAACCTGACCGGGAGCCAGTGTAAGGACTTCAAAACTGGAGTAATATGGTCAAATTTGCTGGTTCCTGTCAGGATCCGGGCGGCAGAGTTCTGAACATATTGCAATTTGTTAATTGTGGTTTTAGAAACTCCAGCTAAAACAGCATTACAATAATCCAGCCGTGAGAACACAAATGAATTAATCAACTTTTCAAGTGGAGATAGATAAATATTGAAGAGTAGAGGGCCCAGAACTGATCCCTGAGGAACACCAGTGAGCACTGAGCAAGTGTCAGACCTAAAGCCACACATAGAAATGAAATGGGAATGGTCAGTAAAATAGGATTTAAACCAGTTTAAAGCTGTCCCGGACACACCAAAGACACGTTCAAGACGGGTAAGTAGTAGACCATAATCCACAGTATCAAAAGCAGCTCGAAGATCAAGAAGAATGCGAAGTGAGGTAGCTCCAGAATCAGAGGCCATGAACAAGTCATTGGTAACTTTGACCAACGCCGTTTCAGTGCTGTGTAATTTACATTTACATTTAGTCATTTAGCAGACGCTTTTATCCAAAGCGACTTACATCTGAGGACTAAAGCAAGCGAGTCATCGTGAAGAGGGAAGAACGACGCAAGAAGTGCTCAAAATACAAAGATCAGGCATTGCTCAGAGTAGCAAAAGCCAGACAAGGGAAGATTTAAAAGGGAAGGAAAAAATTTACGAAAACCTGACTGAAAGGGTTCAAAAAGGTTATTGGTTGTAAGATGATTACAGAGTTGAGAGGCAACAACACGCTCAAGTATTTTTGCCAAACATGGAAGATGAGAGATGGGACGAAAATTGTTAAAATCATCCACAGAAACATTATCTTTCTTTGGTACAGGCGTAACAGCAGCAGTCTTTAGTACTGCTGGAATGACCCCAGTTTCCAACGATTAATTTATAATGCCAAGGATAATAGGGTACCACACAGGGAAGCATGATTTAAATAAATTCTTTGGAATTGGATCCAGCAAGCTAGTGGTTGATTTCATACTAGAGACCTCCCTTTAAAACCCTCAGAATCAACAGTGAGAAATTAGTAAAAGAAACACCAGTGAACCCAGATGAACAAAGGAGTGAAGTTGCACAGTCAGGATTAACAGAAATTTCTTTCCGAACACTGACAATCTTCGAATTAAAAAACTGCAGAAAAGAATCACAGAGCTGCTGGGAAACAGGCAAAGTGGTAACAGGATTAACTTGAAGCCATCTGTTTATGGTTTGGAACAAGTGTCTGGGATTATTTTGATTATTTACAATAATCTGCGAGAAGTAAGAGGATCTTTCAGTCTCCATAAGAGCACGATAACCCCCCAGAAGATCCTTCCACTCTTGATAGTAGACACTCTGACCAGTAAGGCGCCATTTGCGCTCCATTTTCCGACAAGCATCCTTTCTAGAGCGCAGATTGTCATTATACCAGGGAGGTGAGCGGGCGAATGTGACCTTACATGACCTTAGAGGAGCAAAAGTGTCAAGATTAGCAGCAAGAGTGGAATTTAGTTGCACAACTTTCTCCTCCAGTGATAAGGGATGAAGATCGCTTAGGATGGAAACCACAGAATTGGAGAAAGCTGTCTGGTCGATAGACTTCCACTTCTGGAAGGTCATTGTTCAAATGGTAGGCTCATTTGAATGATACAGTTCGAGGTTAAAAAAGACAGCTGAGTGATCAGACAGTCCAATGTCAATAGATGAAAACGCAGACACAAATGAGCCGTTGGCGATCACAAGATCCAGCGTATGACCCTTATTGTGGGTTGGGTCAGTTACAAACTGTGTGAAACTAAAACAGTCAATTAACGACAAATATTCCTTAGCCGCTACTGAGTCACTCCGGTCAACATGAATGTTGAAGTCTCCCACGATTAGAATTCTGTCAAACTTCACAGTCAGCATCGACAAGAAGTCCACAAACTCTGACAAAAAAGCTGCATATGTCTTAGCCTTAGGTGGATTGTAGACTGTAGCGATGATGGTGGACACAGGTGCGGAAATTCTCAAAACCAGACATTCAAAAGAAGAAAACTGGGGAACAGTCACAGAGCTTGTGTGCAACTTCAGGTACCAGAATAATACCTCCACAATAATACCACAATAATACCTCCACCTCTGCCAGATAGCCTCGGGTGATCTAATACTCCAAAGCCCGCTGGAGTGATCTGGTTAAACAGGAGCCCATCATTTTCTTTGTGCCAGGTTTCAGTTAAGAACAACAAGTCCAGCTTTTTATCTATAAGTCAATCCGATAAAAGTAGCGCTTTGTTGTTCACAGACTGCACATTAAATAGAGCGGCGTAAGCCTGGCTCTGAGACGAAGAGGACAGAGGTTTAATCTCCATGCGGGGAACCGATATTAAATTACTGTGAACAACACCAGTATGGAGCAGTTTGTTGGTCTTACGTTGACAGCTAGGGATATAGATGTTAGGAGAGGATGAGACGGCAAGGCTGCGCCTCAAACCCCGATGGATATATCGCTTTGGACGTAACAGTCCAGCATCTTGACAGAGATTGTAGTAGTCTTTAGCTAGGCAATAACAGTTCTGTTTTAAATTCATAAGCATGCGTGTAGTGTACCTTAGTGCCATGGTCAGTGAGCGCACACTCGCGAGGCCAGAGTGAATGAAACTCACTGCGAGCTCAGCGTTGTACAATCTACACACACAGCCGAGCAGAGGCGATGATCCGGAGTTACACGCTGCAGGTTATTCCAGGAAGATCTCCGTAGCGCAAAATGCAAGTGCAAAGTCATACAATCCACACACACAGCCGAGCAGAGGCGATGATCTGGAGTTACACGCTGCAGGTTATTCCAGGAAGATCTCCGTAGCGCAAAATACGAGCACAAAGTCATACAATCCACACAGACAGCTGAACCGAAGCGTTCCAGAGACACGCTGCAGATTATTCCAGATGGAGCACAGAGCTTAAAACTACGATCCAAAGTATATAAGATGGCACCGCCACACCGCAATCATTACAGCACAAAAAAAACCAACTAAAAACTTAAAAATAAATATAGTTTAAAATAACAAAACAAAACAAATCAAACAGTAACAGGAGCGGCAGCAAAACGCCAGTGTAACCATATATTTAAAACCTCCAGCTGTCAGTTTTTTATACTGCACCTTTAACATTACATGTAAGATGTGTTACATATTTGTAGTAATAACCATAATTTTCATCTAATTGTTTTAGGTTCTGAACAAATTAGTGAGGAGGAGAGCAGCTCTCTTCCCACCACCAGCCGTTCCCGGGCTAGACCGACCCGAGCGATCGCACGGACCCAGCAGAGCGAGCGAGTTCGGGCCAACGTCAACAGACATCGGATCACACAGGCACGCACAGCAGCGCAGGTTTGCATGATGCTTTTGCTTTGCTCTCTAATCACAAGTGTGTAACCATGGCTGGTGTGTCACTGGGATGATGAAGCAGGTCTAACTGGTTTGTTTAATGCTTAAACAACTGGATACTTTGGTTGTTTATGTTGTTTTGTTCAAATACAAGTGAATGGGATACTTAAATGCTGGAACAAGCATGAACAAAAAAAAAATCACTTACTTTTGCTCATATCGTTGGGTTTAGTGATTGAACAAACTCTATTAAACTTCGGGAATGTTTTGTGCAGTGCTGTTCTATTGTTGTTGTGAGCTAAGTGAGTGCTTGATTTGTGTGATATTGTTTTTTAGCTAACTCCCAGATATATGATGCAGTCCACATGGTTGGATGAGACCATCAATGCTGTAGTGGCTGGACTCAGCACAGCCGTGTATGTGCGAGACTTGACCCCTCACTCCAGAACCCGCCGGAGGAGAAAGACAGGTGAGACAAATAGACCCACCGTTTGTACCTGGTATTAAGATTAGTTAAGGTAAATGTGTCAAATCTGAAAATACTCCAACAATCTGAATTAAAAAAAGATATTCTGTGTATATGTGTGTGTGTGTATATATATATATTATGGCTGTAGCTATTGATTATTTTAGTAATTCCATCGAGAAATCAGATAATTTGTGGTGATAAAAAAGTGAACAGCCTTTAAAATTACTTAAAATACATATATAGGTAACCAATAAGGTTCATTATTTAACATTAGTTAACATATACTAAGAATGAAAAATACTTCTACAGGATTTATTAATCTTAGTTAATATTAATTTCAACATTTACTAATACATTAATAAAATCAAAGGTTGTATTTGTTAACATTAATGTACTGTGTTAACAAACAATGAACAGCTGGATTTTTATTAACTAACACTAACACAGATTATAGAATACAGTTACAAATGTATTGCTCATTGTTAGTTCATATTGGTTAAAACGTATTATATAATTAACTAATGAACCTATTGTAATAATAATAATATGTTTATTTTCTATAGCGCCTTTCAAGAACCCAAGGTCGCTTCACAAAATACAAACAGTTGACAGACAAAGACTCAAGCAATCTGCTTGTTATAATAATTAAACAAACAGAAAATAAAATGATTAAAATAATTAATTATTGTAAAGTGTTACCCAAATATATAACAGCAAGCAATAATTAATTATTGGTTCAAATAAAGTATAAAAGCACTGATATGGGTTTTATTGAACAACGCTGTTAAAATACACCATGTAAAATAAATTATATAGGCCTAAAATAATATAAACAATATATTATTATATATTACATTACAAAAAATGCCTGCAGAGGGTGCCAACGGCCTGGTTACACAACAGCATGATCAAATCCTTGTTTAATGTTGGCCAAACATTTAATTCAAATGTCAACTTAATCTTTAATATTTGGTCACTTCTGTATAATAGAAATGCAACAGCCGCCGTAATTTTTTTAACAAGAACATGTGTACATCAAAACATGCAAACTCAGTGCAAGAGTTTTATTTTGAAATCGCGATGAACAACAATTCGCTTTTAGAAACTAATTCTCCTGTGTTAACGTAGATTTCCAAATTAATAAAATAAAATTTCACAAATATTCACAAGACACGCTCCACGCATATCAATAACAGTGCAACTATGAAACACAAACCGTGTCCGACGTTTTGCGTTTTCAAATGCACGTTATTGGAAACCTAAACAAACAGCACATGCAGAGACTGAGTTTGCGTGGAGCAGCGTTTACTGTTTCGCCTAACCACTTGTCATTGGTTAACCTGAAATGGATCATAATACCATGCCTAATCAGACGTTTTAGTTTTCATTAACCTGGATGTTTAGTTTGGTATGATTCTGTCTGATCTAAATGGGTTTCTCTTACCAGTTAGAAGAAGGAAAACCAAAATCAAATCCTCAGCAATCTCTGGCGGCAAAACAACAAAAAGCATGGGAGTGAAAAGACGGAAACGCAGAGGGAGGAAGTCAAAATTTAGAAGAAAACTGGTAAGTTCTTGGCAGATTTAGAACCACAGTTTTTACAGTTTTTGTTCTTTATTTTTGGGTTGTTGAAAGTTTGCTGTTTTGGGTTTTTGAAAGCTCAAATATAAATGTTTGGCTGATTAAAAGTATTGCTTTACCTCTTTTATGCAAGAACGTGTGAAAGTTTGCAATTATATGTATGGCAAAAAAGTGATAAAACCAAAAATGTTTTGCCGCTTCAGGTCAAAAAGAAGGAAACTAATTCCAGAGGTCGTATTGCACAGAGTTTAGGGATTAAAAAGCCCAAGGCTGGTTCCATCATTCCCTCAGTTTATCGGCCTTCAGAGTACAGTTTAGGAAGTATGCGGGCAGAAATCGGCGCAGCCTCCCTCTCTGTGTACGGAGATCCCTTTGACCTAGACCCCTTTGATAGGTGAAGTTCTATTGGTTTTATATTTGTCAACTATTTTTAAGTAGTGAGTGCTTGAGTGTCTAAGTTAATCTTCCAATTTATCTTGTTAGGGAGGATGAAAATCAAATTCCAACACCATCCTCTGTTCTGGAAGCTAAACGCCGTGGCCTCTCCCGTTCTGCCTTGCGGTCCCATCAGCCTGTGGCCAGACCCATAACTGCCGGCCTCTCCAGGTAACTACTAGAGGGGGGGAATCACTCTTTATGGTCACGATGGAGGAAACAGATGATTTCTACTTCCAAGGTGATGAAAATCACAATGAAAATATGTTTGAGGATTAAATGGGTGTTTAAATCCCGGTTGTGTGGTGGTTTCCAGGCAAGGTGTGAGTGTCCCACAGGAGGAAGATGCTGCCCCTGTATCAGACCTGCTGGGGAGTATCCTCAGTGGTCAGAGCATGCTCCTCATGGACAGTTCTGATGTGGTCATCAACAGAGATGGTTCCCTCAAAGCAACCAAACCTGGTAAGTCATGCTTTGGAGACATTGGGTGCTTTCACACTGGCAGTTTAGATCGAAATGGGATACTGTTTGCGTGTAAAAATTGGTAATGTGAAAGCTGTCATGCGTGCCCGGGAGCGCACCAGGGTACCGAAGCCGAGACAACCTGTAGGAGGTGGTCTGAGTTCAGATGCACTGGAACTGTGGCGCGATTCGCTTGAAATGCGTCAAAAAACAGCTTGAGAACAAAGTCACATAATGTTATATCTACTTCAAAAGCCAATAATTGTCCAAAAACCCATTAGTCAGCTAGAAAAATAAACTTAGAGAGGAGAATTTTGATAAATATATGAACTCTATCATTGTATTTTTACTTAATCTGTTCTTCAATAGTTAAGGTTTGAAAGAATTCTGGTGACAGCAACCAATTGAATGTTTATACTTTAAAAAAAAAAAAAAAACAGAGTAGAAACATAATTGTCATTCAAAATGTTATATTATAATGTTATTATTATAAAAACTTGTAATTTAAATGTAAATAGCCTACACATCAGTTAATTTTAACCTATAATATTATAATAATGTACCAACTGGGTTCCTGTATAGTTTACAGCATTATATTAGCCTTTGGGATAACTTGGGTATATTTACATCTATCTGAATGTTGATTAATGTACACTGTCCCTTTAAAAAAAAAAATCCTTGAGGAAATTAGCCATGTACTCTACCTGATAGGCCCCAATTAATCTATTGATTTGAAAGTTAATCGCAAGCTTGTGAATCGAATTGGGAAATTTGTTAATGTCCAGCCCTAATATATTTATATATATATTTATATATGTATATATATTTTATATATATATACACACACACACAGACACACATCTCATCTTTTTGCAGCCACAAACATAAGCCAGACATTTGTGCAAATTTTTTTTTTTTTTAACACTTCATAAATGCACCCATATGGATGGTTCAGCAATAATTGACTTGATGTTGCATGACTGTCATCCTTTCAAAAGTCAAATGTTTGTTCGTTCCTTTCAGTGTCCCTGTCCTTGCCAATGAACACTCCCCCTGGAGAATCAGGTTCAGGGGAACCAGGAAACACAGAAACAAGTCTCATCCACCCCTCTGAACAGGCTGCTCCTTCCTCCAGCCCATTGAGGAGGCCTCCACCAGCACACAATTCTCATGAGTCCTGTTCCACACCACAGAATCCCACTTCTCCACCCATACACTCTCTGCATCTTCATCACTATCACCCATCTCCCTTGGGTCATCCCAATCTGCATCCATGTGTTCCTCACAGGCCGATCAGCTTAAATCCACCAAGACCTGGAAATGGTCACTTGAGCACTAATGGGATTAGAGGTCAACCCCTCTCAAGGGTGTCAAATAGCTCTTCTGACTCTCCCCATCAAGACCAGGAGGGAACTGCCCGACAACCGCCTGTCAGAAAGCCCCCTCCAAAGCCTGTATGGGTGGATGTTTCTGTATTGCCAAGGATACCAAAAATTAAAAGGGACAGTACCTCCAGTGCAAATAGTAGCAGTGACAGCAGTAGCAGTACTTTACCTGGGTCTTCAGTGACCAGCTTAGCAGGCAATACAGGTAGGGAACGTACCGTTGACCAGCAAGGAATGGGTACAAGTCAGCAAAACAGGACAGTGGATACTCAGAGGCAAAGATCAGACAGAACTGGTGCTTCTTCTTCATTTTCTAGCTCTTTCACCTCCAGTACATCATCTTTCAGTGCCTCTTCAAACTCGTGCCCGTCCTCTTCTTCTGTCAGTTTCCGTATAAACTCTAGCAGAAACCCATGGCAAGCTCGGCGACTTTCTGCATCAGGAGGGACTCTGCCTGGGAATGAGGAGGAATCAACAAAGAAGAGTAATAAAAGTAAACAGATGCTGTTGTCATTAAAAACAAAGGCCAAAGAGGAGAAGAGCAAAGAGGAAAAGTGTGAGGTCTATGACCCCTTTAACCCTACGGGGTCTGATTCATCTGATAATGAACCAGAAGGTGAGGGTCTTGATGTATGCACCCAAAATACTGAGTCTCGGGTGCCAGTTGGAGTCAATGAGGATGCCTGTCATCAAATCAAATCTGAGTCTGTGAATGCGGATTCCAATATGGAGAGAGAAATGTGTGCAGAAGTTAAAATGGAGCCAGATCCTTGCAGAGACAAAACGGAGCCAGATCCTTGCAGAGACAAACCGTGCAAACAATCACCACATCATTCAGACGCGATCCACAGTTGGGTTACCTCAGGATCTTCGGATAATTCTACTATATGCGAAGCTAGCATAGATCCTGGAAGTCGTGAAACTCCAGAAAGTCCATTTCGGAAAGCTAAGGAGCACTCCAGATCAAGCTTGTCATGCAGTGACAAAAACGTTAAGTTGGAGGTGAAGTCTGAGCCTGAACCTCAACCCGTCAGGCCCCAATCAAAGTCTCTTGAAGAGTCTCTAGCAATCCAAGCATCCAAAGGAAATGAAGTGTGTAAAGAGCTACCTTCAGTCAGTGGTACCTTTAATGCTACTAACATAAAAATGGAAAGACCTCACCAGTCACAGTGCATGGATAGGAAGCATTCACCATCAAACTCGCAAAGCCTTTCATCTAAAGACTGCCATAAAAAGAAACACTCAAGGTCAAAAGAAAAGAGGTCACGCTCAAGGTCAAGGGATCGGCGGCGATCCCGTTCGAAATCAAAAGAGAAGCAGCGCTCAAGATCGAAAGAGAGGAGATATGCACGGTCAAGAGACAGGTTTTCCTCGAGTTCCAGCAGTAGAGAGAGGAAGACAAGTGGGAGAAGAGTGAGTCGTGAGAGGAATGAAAACCGAGGGAGAGAAAGACGAAAGAAGAGATCAAAAGAAAGAAGGCGCTCTCGATCTCGTTCGTTTTCTAGATCTAGATCCAGAGAAAGGAGGAAAACATCAAAGGATCAGGGTGAGAATAGGTTAAAGAGACAGAAGTCAAAATCAAGATCAACATCTAGAGAGCGGAAAAGGCAAGAGGTTCGATCAGAGACCTCTCGACGCACAGAAAGGAGCTCCCATAAGTCTGCAGAGTTACATGAGCCCGCTGTTGGTTCAGTCAGGTCTACAACAAAGGTGAAGACAGAGAGGGATGCAAGAGCACATAAACATGAGACTACTTCAGTTAAACCATCAATTAAACTAGAGACTCAGGTGGTTGACATCCCAACTCGTGTTCTTGGGTCATCAAGACATGGTGACCAGACTAGAAGAGTTAAAGAAAGCAAGGAAGAGGTTTCGCTTGAGCTGTTTAAGTGCGAAAAAATTAAACAAGAGGAACCTTGGCCCATTAGTGCTGTCAAGGAGTTGAAAGATTTAAAAAAGGAGGAGGAACTGTGTGGAGAATTAGATGGTGTTAAAGAGATGAAAAATGAAGAGATGTCTTTTAACATCTTCGGCAAGGAATCAGCAAATCTTAATGAAAAGAATTTGAAAAGTGCGGATTTAGAAAAGAGCCATGCTGGCTTTCAGGATGAAATGAAAGTTCAAGAAATGGTTGAGCCAAAAAAGATTAAAATCGAGCAAATATGGCCTGATGAAGATGATTCACCAGTCTGCAGTGACAACCCTCTTGTCATCAGTTTGGGTACACCTGACATAGACGCTGAGAACTGTAAAAAGGAAATGAAATCGCAAGAAATGGTTGAGCCACAAAAAAAGATAATCGAGCAAATATGTCTTGATGAAGATGATTCACCAAGCTGCAGTGACAACCCTCTTGTCATCAGTTTGGATACACCTGGCATAGACCTGACCAACTGTAAAAAGGAGCCCATTGAGTCCTATCAGTCGCCGCTTTTAGAGGAGGACATGGAGGTGTCACCTCTCCAACCACCAGACCCTCCAATAAAACAAGAACCTGTTATGTCATCCGATGAAGATATTAGCATTGATTACTTGATTGATAACTTGGACTTCATTAAGAAAGAAATGAGTGGGAGCTCTGTGTCCGACTCAACAGAAGCTGTCGACCCCAAGTCTGCCGTTCCAGAGGCTCCAGCAGGGAATGAGCAAATTACTGAAACCGTTACAGCCGGTGCGAAGTCTAAGCCACAGGGAAAGCGAGTTACTTGGAATTTGCAGGAACCAGCAGAACCCCAGTCTGAGAAATTAAGCAGTGAGTAAAAATGTTTGATGCACTACTTTACAGATTTAGTCACATCAGGATTGGTCTGAAGCATTCAGGCTACATAAAACTAAAATATTTTGAAAATTAGTAAAATTGTTTTGAATGTTTTCCCTTGGCTTATTTAGAACTTGCACTCTTCAAACTAAAACTCAAGCAAGAAGGGTCGCGAAGGTCTGCTACATCCCAACAAACCTCCAGTCAGGTACAAACTCATCTTATACTTTATTTATTCCAGTGTTTTAAAGGGATAGATTCCACCCAAAATTAAAATGGTCATAATTTACTCAGCCTTGTTGTCACACACTTATGACTTTAGTCTTTGGAAGACAAAACAGACATTTTTAAAATATTCCTTTGTGTTCCACATACTATCATATTTGTTTGGAGTGATGAAATGTTTTACTTATCCTACAGAAAACAATTGTAGATGTAGTCTGAATACTATAAAAAACAGATGTGTTTTGAAGGTCTCATGGCCTACATGACTGAGAAAAGTCAAATGGGAAAGAAATGGGATTTTAGCTAAAGTTGTTTGCGGTTGGCATCTGCACTGTTGAAGGTCGTGTGAACCAAAAGAACAGCTTCAATGTTCTCTTGAAAAAATGAGGCAAAAACACTGAATAATTATTTTGTGGGACAATCAAAATATGTTTTTGACTGGTTGGCAGTCAGCCACCCACCCTTATAAAGAGAAGATAGTCCAGTAATGAAGTAACTGTGGCGAAAGTGTTGGGGAGATTCCAGGAAGAGAAAAGGGAGGAGAGCACCAGCAAATTAGATCATTGGTTAGAGATATAAAAGTGTGATTTGTGAGTGAGAAGGTCAGATGTCCTGCTGGTGTCTCTACTTAGCGCAATACAAAGTCTTATTTTGACTTCTGGAGCTCTACATTTTGAGCATTACATTTTGAGCATTACTTTTGCAATATTGAGAAGACTTTCTCCATGACAGGAGCAACTCTAGTAAACAGAATTTTATTGAAGAAACTTTTTAAGTAATAAGAGCTCTTAGAACAAGTTTTTGTGTATACCAGTGCATGTCATATTTGTTGCACCTCATATGTAGTTGCTCTAAGAAACCAGAGGGTGTCATCTTGTCACAGTTCACTTGCAACTTGAAAACAATGATGATGATGTAATTCCTATTGTACCCATGTGACAGAAACTGAAAGCAGCATTATAAGGCTTCACTTCAGAAGAAATGAAAGCCTTGCACTTGGAAATTGTGCATTCCTTCAAGGAGTGTCCCTGAATACAAGTTTATCAAGAATTATGATGGTCATTTTGTGGATTTACAGCTGTTGACATTAAATCTTTCTGTCAAGTTTTGCATTTCTCAGCTACATAATTCTAATTAAAATATGTATTAAAAAATTATTTAATCAAGCACAAACTTGAACAATATTACTTCACATTACCTTAAGCGAAGGGAAAGCCCAGAAGGTCACAGGAAGTCGAGACCTTATAAATCTTTGAAACAGTTAATAGGTAGTTTTATTATCATGGGCAGTTTTGAGCTGGAGTAATGTTATGGGTTCTTCAGTACTACAATAATCCCATGAATCTATTTAATCCCATGAATCTATTTCATTTTAAAGGATAAAGCTTCATCTAAGGCTGATTCAAAACTCACAGCAACAGTCTCCGGCCTTCTTCCCCAAGAGGAATCCAGCAAACCAAAATCCCACAAAGAAGGGGATCCCGATTCGAAAGAGAAGGTCAATAAAGAGTCACTGCACACTTTAATCCCATCGATGACTCATTTAATTCGATTGCCTTACCTCATGAATTTTTAAACATTGTTTCTCTTTCTGTAGTACATGAAGAAACTTCATATGCAAGAGCGAGCAATAGAGGAGGTCAAGCTTGCAATAAAGCCCTTCTATCAGAAGAGAGACATCACAAAGGAAGAGTACAAGGAGATTTTGCGTAAAGCCGTTCAGAAGGTAACTGCGTGACGTCAGATGTTTTCTTTCGCTGTTTTTCATATTCACTTCCTTTTACCACCCAAGTAAATCCAACCACATTTGTATATGCAGATATATTGTTTCCCTTCTCTTCAATAGGCAATTTCTTGAAAGAATTGTTATTACGTGAAAATTATCCCATTCATGTCTTCTTTTTCCTCATTAACAAGGTGTGTCATAGCAAGAGCGGTGAGATCAACCCGGTTAAAGTAGTTAACTTGGTCAAAGCCTACGTGGATAAATATAAACATGCAAGAAAACACAGAAAAGAGGAAACTGGGGAACACCAACAGGCAGACGTCCCGCAAGACTTCCAAACTTCAGTGTGAAGTCAATGGCAAAACGGCTACGTCCTTCTCAGACAGTATCATTAGCAATCATAATGTAGATTTTTTAAATCTGTGCATTTCTACAATGAAGTAGGAAACTCTTAAGGGCTCAATGTCTTGTTATCAGTAATCAAATGAACCTTTTTGAATGTTTGTTTGTTTTCTTTTCAATGTAAAGATCATTTGAAAGTATCTGGGTGTGTCTGAATACAAGATATGTTAAAAATCTTTACGTTGACATTGTTTGAAACGAGTCTTCAAGAGGGTGTTGTGTTTTTGTGCTATTTTAAGCTTATCCAACAGGAAGTTTAAGTCATTAGTCACTACTCAAGTTTAAGTCACTCTTGCATCATCAGACTAAAATATAAATCATATATATATATATATATATATATATATATATATATATATATATATACATACACACACACACACAATACTTGGTGAACATCAAAGCTCCATCATAAACAATAGGAGAGCACTTTTTTTTATGTCACATATAAGTCATAAACGCATACGATCCTCTGGGACATTCTATAATCTCTCCGAAAACTTACAAAGAGCATTTATTTGAGTTAAAATATTGTTCTGATATCTAGTCTTTATGAGACTCTGAAATCTATTTGGTTGACATATTTCTTTAAAATCTTTTAGTTTACTAATATAAGTAAAACAGGAAAACTGAAGTAGATCTCGCCCTCATCGAATGGTTTTGTTGTAATAGAAAATCGATAAGGTTCATTCATGACATGTGACCGGCTATGATAGATCTTTTCTGTCCTGTTGAAAAGTGACTGTTCAGCAGATTTCCTGATCAATCCTGCCAGACGCATGTTTGCCAATTGTTTTTTTCTAATTGCTGTTGTTTTTTGTTCTGTTAGTGAATGACAGCTTTTATAAATGACTTTCAGCCTAGAAAATAACCATTTATTTATCCATTACTAAAGGTTCATGAAAAGAATTGACAGAAAAGTTGATCGTAAATGATGGCTGAAGAGTGTAATTCAAAAGGTTGGGATTTTCTGAACCCTTTTAATTAATTATGGCATTTTATTTGCTTAAGAAATGTTGAATTGATCTTGTGTAACTTCAGTTGTATCTCACAGCGAAGCGTGCAGAAATGTGTCAAACCGTTGGTCTTTTCCTGACAGAGGGGATTCTGTTCTCATATCACGAGTGAACTTTATCATGTGAATTCAAGCAGTCACAGAACACATGATTAGTGATCCACTGTTTGTGTAAATATTTTTATTAGATCCTTTATTTAATAAATAAAAACTTTGGCATGCTTCCTGTTTTTTTTTTTTGGTCGTAAAATGTGCCGATATTTAAGGATGCATGCACACTCAAGTCTCATATTCCAGAAATAATGTTTAATTAGATATTTTCAAAATTCCTCCTATTTGTGAAATGTGCTGCTGTATAATTTTGTTACAGATTGGTGAATTTTCAATTTTGAGTAGCCTACGTCTTATTCACCGTCTTAAATGTATATAAAAAACATAAAACAAAATCACATTTTATATTTATATACATGTTTATTAAACTTTATATGTATATTTTTACATGTTGTCCCATCAGCCACACAGCTCTTTAGATACTGGTATCAGCATTATCTAATAAACTGACACCTATAACAGTCAACCACTACTTTTTAAAATGACTCTAAACATCACATTCATAAACAAGGCAACAGACAAGAAGCGAATTAAGCCCTTTGGGCAAAGTGTGAAAGATTCTTCACTAGAAGACAAGATATTAAAACGAGGCTGTATTCCTCATTAGAAAATGTTAACAAGGAGAGGTTTCTGACCATTTGAACAATAGTTTCATTGAGATTACAATTAAACACCCTCAGAATACCCCACGGAAATTACCTCTGAAAAATTCTCTCGGTTTGCGTTGTGCTAGAAGTTTAACAGTAGCAAAGAGAATATATGTAAAAATTAATGACGGCTGAGTAATTTCATGGTGAAAACAGAAACTTTAGTCCATTGAAGGCAGACCCAAAGAATTGATAAGGTCATAAAGGCTGTTGTGTGAGATCTGCAAGCTGACGTTATCATTTCGAAGAGAGGACGCTCCTTCCATCTGAGCTCTTTCATGAAGTTCACGGCATATCAGAGGTACAACCTGTGGAGAGGGAAATAAGATGCATTAAAACATTTAAAATGCAAACAAAAAGACTAAATGTGTTTCTGGTTAAAGATATTTACTTTGACTGTAATAAGCTTTTTCTCCAGTGGTTTTCCATCAGGGAGCTTCTCCCCGAAGCACAGGTAGATGGTATAATCCGGAGACCCCCGTCTGTTCTCTTTAAAATCCATCAGATCTGAAAAACAATCGTGATATTCCAATCAGAATGGAAAAACACATCGCTGTAATACAATACAGGTTGTTCTGGTCTACTTTCAGCTGAACATCTAAAGGCAGCATTTGTAACACTGTCAGTTACAATAGAAACTTGTCCATCAGTTTGTAAAAACACTTACAATGGAAGTCAATGGGGCGAGTGTCCAGGGGGGTTTAAAAGCATGAATGTGAGGCTTGTAATTTTGTTAAGTGTTTGGTATATGAATCAGTCACTACTAATGCTAGCATGTGTATTATTAAAATCATAGGTTAAACTTTCTAAATTGTGTTCAATTTCCATATTAGGGTACAAATTAGGACCTGATTTTTTTCTCCAACAATTGGTCAGTGAAAGGTGTTTAAATCTTTATTTTTTTATTTTTTTTAAAATTAATTGTCTGTAAGTATTACATTTAGGCTATTTTTAAAAGAGTCCCAAAATGAGTAAAGGCCCGTTCACACCCAGGATGAAAACTATAGATATAAAGATATAGTTCTAAAACCACAGCTGTACCGATAACGGCACAGAGAGACAATATCGTTGAAATCACTTTCAGAACGATTTTATCCAGTTGATTAATGATAAAAACATTGATAGCCAATGAGAATCTATCCTGCTTTAACGAGCTTACGCCTTTAAAGTGACAGACAAGTACGTACTCTGAATGAACGTAACGATATCGTCCACTGATGTGGACAATAATATAATTATCTTTTTAGTTAACGTTCTTGGTGAACGTTGCACATTTCACATAAGGGTTGCATATTTCACATAAACCTGTCACACAGGAGTTTGGGATCAAAAGCTGGTTTTGTAGTTAATGATCAACATATTTTTGCAGATTAACCACAGTAACATGGTTGAAATAATAATTATTTCAGGGTTGAAATAATAACATAATAAGCAGTCGATTCTGCAATTTGCGAGAAAGTTGAAAAAATGGAACAAGCTTTTTTTTTTCTTGTCTTCCTGCCATGCTGTAAACAGGGCCATATGATGTCAATTCATGGATATCACAGTTTTAAGGAATATTCTGTTATTCTTTGTAATAGGAAAATAATCATGGTAACATGGTTAGAATGTTTTTTTTCCTTTTCAACAATTGTCAGTGCTTCACAGTGCTTAACGTTTCTTTAAAATTATACTTATATAATTTAAGCTTAGTAAAATTTATTTAAAATGAATGTCACATTTAGTAACAGGCTTGCATATTTCACATAATCTGTCACTCAGTAGCTAGTTTGGGACCAAATACTGATTTATAGTTTGTGATAAACTCACATTTACCAAAAATTTAAGAAGAAAATAAATTCTAAAAAATCTTCTGCACTATAAGTATGAGGTACAACAGGTTTGAAGGTTGAGCTTGCAGTCAATTCTGCAATTTGTGGGAAAAAAAAACCTCTTCCTGCATGCTGTAATAATGGCCCTATGATGACGTCACTTCCTGTATGCCTCAATTTTAAGGAATATTTCATTGGAACAGTCATGGTAACCGGGTTGCAAATGGTGGACCCAGCTATAAATTATATTTTTGGTCATTTTAAAGTAGTTTACAACTGAACTGGATATTAATTCAACATATTATAAGAGATTATTCAGTATGCAGTAAATATTCCTTTCTCAACGTTTATACCTTTTATGAACTTATCAAAACTGAGCAGTAGCTCCTTGTTGTTCTGATGCAGTTTTCTGGGCTCTGGGTTGTGGATCTCGGACGGGTCACTGGTGCTGACGAAGACTTTACACTTGTCCTGCCGGAAGCCATAGATGCCGTACTGGTTGACCTCCAGCTGCAGGCCTCTCTGAATGCTGTCCAGGAGGCGTTTCGTGAAGTGAATCTGTATGTGGTCGATCAGACCCTCGGTGGTCGGGAAGCGTATCGGCGCTCCACTCAGCTCAGATGGGTCACACTGGTAATGAAACTGAACGAGTGGCGAAGACAGGCGAGTTTTCAAAACTTCTGTTCTTCTGTAGTTGATCGAGATCTCCAGGTCACAGAGAGAACAGTTCCATTGGTGCGCTAGAAGAAACATTATATAACACAATTTAGAGATACACTACTATGTTCTAGATATGAACAGTCAATGGTTCAAATAAAGCGAACGCAGTCTCATGGCAATTTATAACTATTTTACGTTTTGGCAAGTTTGTAGCAAGTTCAGATGAATTTGTAATCTCATTCATACGTTTTTGCCCCACTTACGGTTAGGTTTGGGGTGGACCTTAATGTTTGCTTTTCTCTTAAAATTGTTTTTGTACTAATAAACCAAATTCATATGAAATAACTTGTGTACAACAGTTATGATTTCTCATGGAATTGGGTTGAATGAAACAGCTTGCTGTGTTACCATTAGTGTCGGATTGCTGGACTGGGGCAGGAGTGTTGTTCTGCATGCATGGATCATCTGAGTAGGGCGTCTCAAAGTTGCTCCTCGAGGGAGTCAGTATGTTTTGTTGGGAACAGGTTTCCCATGGTTGGGGTTCTGTGGATAGAAAGGGTGTATTGTAAATATGCCAAAGTAAGAGCCAAATCTACCTCACTTCCTCCTGCCATGGAGCAAAACTTATATAATGTAATGTTAATTATGAAATCAAGACACCTTTATTTATATAGCGCTTTATATACTGATTGTTTCAAAGCAGCTTTACAGTGATAAACAGGAAAATAATGATTCAGTGATGCAAACAGAATTAAATTCTGCTGCTCTAAAAATAAAACAGTGTCATTGTTCAGCTGAGGTCAGTTTAAAGTTGAGTCAGTTCTGTTCAATAACTTTATAAAGATGATCAATTATGAAATGAGTTCAATTCAACTATTAAGCAGCTCTGATGTCATCATTCAGCTCAGTTCAGTTCACAATTGTGTCAGTGCAGTCAACTCAATAATATTGTTGAATAATAAGTGTCCCCAAATAAGCAAGCCAAAAGAAGACAGTGACAAGGAACCCAAACATGTGGAGGGAAAAAAGTGTGGATTCTTATGGTGTGGTAACATTTGCAAAATTTTGTGGATAAATTTGAATGTCAAAAAGTTAGTCAAAGAGGGTGGGATTATAGACTGATCGTTATAGTTGCACCGCCACCTAGTCTACGGTCCACGATACAGCCATTTCTTTTTTCAAGTTTCGTGCGACGGTCGTTTTAAGCAAGTTGTTTAAAAAATGTTGTGCGAACAAATGATACTGCAGTGGCTGTTGCTTATTTAAATCTAGCGGGTTTGGTGTCGCAAATCCAATGATGCTGGTAGTGACGATTCTCTCTGACCATTCAGTGATCTGAAGTGTAAACAAGTCACATTTTAGTATCGCTACGGCTCACTTGGAACCTTAACCGATGTTGTACTAATAAAAAAGTATCAGGTATCAGTACCAGTAAAAGTACTAGGTACCGACCGTACAGTGAAAACCCCCCCAAAAGTGAGTCATGCAGTGGACGTGCGCCATTAGTTGCACAATCATGGTTTGTTTAAATCACTAAAACTACTAAGTGTAGTAAAGATAGTGCCCAGACACAAAAAAGTATCATCTGGTACATGTGGATTCAAGGCGTACCAGACGTGGGCCGGATCTGGCCAGGCGATGATTAGATAAATGTAGATAGTAAATTTTTTACCTGCATGTTGATTTAGATGCATTGTCTCCACCTGGCTGAGCAATTCCTGCTGTATCAGACATAATATAATATTTATTTATTATATATTTTTAAAATATATTTAAATCATTTTATTTATATACACTACCGGTCAATGTGTAATAATTATGATTTCTTTCCTTTTTTTTACCCTTTATTTACCCTCCAGTCTTCAGTGTCACATGATGCTTCAGAAATCATTCTTATATGCTGCTCAATCATTTACAATTGGGGCTGAATTATTAATAATGTATCTTTGTTGAAAATATTTTTGTGGAAACCGCAATATATTTTTTTCAGGATTCTTTAATTAATAGAAAGTTCAATTATTTGAAAGCGAAATCTTTTGTAACATTATAGCGGGTTTGGTGTTTTTTTTTTCTTTACTGTTGCTTTTGATCAATTTAATTCTGAATAAATCTCAGCAAAAATATTAAGCAGCAAAAACTGTTTTCAACATTGACATTAATAATAAAAGTTTCTTGAGCAGTAAATTAACATATTACAATGATTTCCAAAGGACAATGTGACACTGAAGACTGGCGTAAAGATGCTGAAAATTAGCTTTGATCACAGAAATAAATTACATTTTACAATATTTTAAAATAAGTTTTCTTTTTTAAATTTGTAATAATGTTTCACTGTTTTTCTGTATTTTGATCAAATAAATGCAGCCTTGGTGAAGCCTAAGAGACTTTCAAAACCATGAAGAGAAAAAAAGAAAGAAAAAAAATTACTCCAAACTTTTGTCCAGTAGTGTATAATTTATAATTCATGTAATACTTTAAAAAATTACGAATTCCACTTATTGTGTACATATTATTATGTCTACTTCCAGTGATAAATCTGGGCCTTACCTCCATGTCATCCACATAATTAGATGCGCTGTAGATGTCTGTAATGAATGGTAGCTGAAGTTGAACCGGCTCTGCGCTCTGTATCTCTTGGCGATCTGAAGAACAAGGTTAACCAGAGCTTTAAAATCAACTCATTTTCCCATGACAAGTGCAGATTAAGCAATTAAACTCACTTTTGGGACGGATAATGCGATAGACTTTGTGTTGGTCCTCCGCATCTTTGGAGTGATCCTCTAACATCTCAAAGTTTTTTAGACTATGAAGCGCACAACGGAAATTTGTCTTCCATTTCGCTTTGTCGTAAGGGTTTTCGTTGATCTTACCACTGACCACAGCCCACGCCTGAACAGACCAAACATACAACACGTTACATTTATTTCAAGTTATTGTAAATACAATTCAAATGATGTATCCAATTAATTTAACATATTTTAGGGTGAATTCCACTTAATGATTAGGAAATCCCGCCCCCTTTTTAAAACCCCGCCCCCTTTGAAGATCTTCAGACTGCAGCTATATGCCTCGGTCATGCAGAAGTGAAATGTGAGATGAAAGGAGGAAGTTACCTTAAATATTTTAACATCCTCGTCCCCAAGGTCTTTCCTAGAGTTGTGTTTCCAAGGGATCCGAAATGCATCGTTGCCTATCATGCGCAATCCCTCATACTTCCCACTTTCCACCTGCTCTATAAGCCACGGGCCGAACTGAGGTTTGCCCATGGTGCTGCTTAAAAAAAATCAATGGGAGATCAAAAAGAAATCTGCTTAGTGACGTCATTGTATGTCAGACAGCTGAATGTACTCAATTTTCTTAGCAAAAGTTTACATTGATAAGCAATTTTTACAGGTTGAACCCTTTTTTAAATAATAAATATTCAAATCACTTATAAACTCAAATACAATATGTATGCAACACTGCAGACTATTATATTCTGTAATAAATATATAAGGATTTTGGTTGAAATTTAACAATAATAACTACTATATTTTGATTTTATTGAAACTTCAATTTTATTCAAATAAAAATGAAAAATAAAACATCCAAAATAATAGGCAACAATTTTAGAATGTCATATTACCTTTCTCTTTTTAAACAGCATGCAAAAATTTGCAAATAAAATAGATCTAAATATTCCCTTTTTTCAGGATTCGTTGATGAATAAAAAGTTTGAAAGAACAGCATTTATTATAAAAAAACTTTTCTAACAATAAAAAATATTTACTATCACTTCATGTATCAATTTAACACATTATTGCTGAATAAAAATATTAATTGCTTTTTTTTAAAAATGATTGACCCCAAACTTTTGAACGCTACTTGTATATTGTTACAAAAGATTTATATTGCATCACAGAAATAAATTAAATTTTAAAGTATATTAAAATAGAAAATATTTCACAATATTACTGTTTTTTCTGCATTTGTGATTAAATAAATGCAGGCTTGAGAAGTATAAGATACTTCTAGTTTTATTTATGCAATTTAATTCCATTATCTGTTGTCTAATCAACTGTACCCACTTCATATCTGCAGCTCAAATCGAGGCTAGCATATTTCCTGGAACAACATTCCGTCCGGAAATTTAGTCCTAGCCCAATCCCTAATCCTAACCCGTCCCTACCCATAATTTACCTATAAAATCAGAGGGAAATGACAGATGAATAACACTGATGTAGAAGCACTAAACTTCGCACTAACTGTAAACGAGTCCCTCAAATCTGATTGGTTGATGGAAATGTAACGTTATCTCCAGGATCCAGGAACGTGTTGTATTTGGTGAGATCGCGTTCACTGACGTACACATGCGTCAAACGCGAGTTTCTGGGATGTTTTGTTTGGTAACCGCGACTCTTTTTAACGCTTGTGAAAGCCAAAACCCGTATTGGGTCGTGTTCGTGCTCATGCACTAGGTTTTGAGACACCGCCTATATTTCATAATAATGATAATAATTTCATCATCTTACCTCTGCATCGCTGCTATGATGATAGGTTCTGATGAAGTTTTCTACCACGTAATTTACATCGATTTGGTGTGTGTCTTGTGTTTTATATGTGTCCGTGAACGTCACACAGACACACCCCCTTACAGACAGGAGGAGTTTCAAGAGAAAGCGAGATATAAACTGAAAATAAAACTGGCTAGGCAATAATGCGTCTTCTTGCATCATCATCATCATATCCGTTTAAGGTGAAGGCTGATGATAATTATGACACATATTGGCTTTACAAATAAATGAGCATGTTTGTTATAGGCTACCGGGGTTTCCATCACTTTCAGTTATTTTATTCATAAAGACTCAGGGGTATTCAAACTTTTTTGATGCCAAGGACACCAAAATATGATGACACTAGTAAGTAAGTGTGATATTATAAAGACAAAGTGATGTTTCAAAATAAAATAGGCTTAACTGGCATTTATTAGGGGGAAAAATTTAAATATTGTCTAGTAGATAATACTCATTAAAAATACTTTGTGAAAAATAATAAGCAGCACAACTGTGATAATACGGATAATGAATGACACTGCAGACTGGAAAATGTAAACTTTGCCATCGAATACATTTTATTTGAAAATATATTCAAATAGAAAACAGTTCTTGTAATTATATATGACTATTGTTGAAATTTTCTGAGACCCCTACATGTTATTGCATTTTAGTGTTTTACAGATGTGATAGAAACTGAACACTATTTTTGAATTTGTATGTACTTGAATGCCAATTTAACATTCTAAACAACTTTTCTTGTGATTGCTCAATGCTGCGAATGGCTAAATGATATTTTGATACAAAGGCCTTGTTTATTGTGATTGTAATGTCTTATCAACATGTAGGCCTACTTGTTTACATAGAACTGTAAGAGTACAGAGTTCAAACAGGTGCATCATGTTCAAGTGCTTATGAACTTTAAACAGTATGATGTATAATCAGCACTGCTCAGATTACGATGGAATTTCTTTTGTTACATGCACCCTTCTGTGATGTGAATCAGACAATACAGTGATTTACCTGAAAACATTCAGACAAATATGCTTAAGGCCTTGACTTACCTTAAGTTTACCCTCGTCAGTCCTTTTTAACACCTATTTAGTTGAGATTAACTTTACTGTTACCCCATAATATATGTTAAATAATAATATAGTCACAATTTCAATATAATAAATCTATTATATTTACTCTGTTGTTTAGGCCATTTGGACCACAAAGTCAGTGAGGTCTAAAACACTGCATTTGGACTGCATTAAAGTCTGATTACTTCCATATTGGTCCAATATGCATCTAAATACAATATTCTGTTTTATTTGTTAAATACAGTGATTAACATCTTAACCTTCTTCAGTGCGCCGGCGCACTGACGCGTTTTTTGTTTATTTAGTTCAAATTTACTATCAGATTTAATGTTATACCTTGACAAACTATACATCGTTAAAAAGATATAATACTCAAGATTCAGTATTTGACCACTATTGTATTCTGAGAAACTTATAGTGACAGTTATGTCTTAATTTGTGTGTGTGTGTGTGTGTGTGTGTGTGTGTGTGTGTGTGTGTGTGTGTGTGTGTGTGTGTGTGTGTGTGTGTGTGTGTGTGTGTGTGTGTGTGTGTGTGTGTGTGTGTGTGTGTGTGTGTGTGTGTGTGTGTGTGTGTGTGTGTGTGTGTGACATAAATAATTATGGATTAATGAACCATATTATACAGTTTAAACTAATTGCAACCTTTGGTCCCAAAATTGACTGGTATAAGAGGGACTGATGTCATGAGAGCACAGTTTCAGTGATACAGGTGTTTTTCTGCACACTATCCTCATTTATTTGGCAGGGCAGCTGCAAGAGAGGACCCTGAGAATATGACAGTGCTGTTATTAATATTGCACGTTCACTGCACTTTCCCTTGAAGTTTGGAGTGCATGTGTGTGTTGTTTAGTAGTGGAAAAAGGAAATGAATCTCAGAGTAAGGGTGCACTTCTCTCTACAGACTCCAAGGAAGAGCTTTCCTCCGGTGTTTGGTTGTTTCCCCAACACTAAAGTCTCTTTACCACAGTCAGCTGACAGGGTGCTCCTTGCCTACATCAAGCAATATAGTGGTTTCATTTCCCTTTTTTTGGTGATTTCATGAAAAACAGAGAAAGTGTCAGACACCTGTGACTGCATGGAAATAAAAACCTATTTATTCAGAACACCATTGCTGAAATCTCAGCTGGACAAAACTGTGTGATCTTTCAGCACCAAAGTAGTGTATACCATTTTTTATCCCATTATTCTAAAACTACTTGACTACTTTTGTGGATGTACATTTGAACAGATAAACATATATGATATGTTAACAACAGACAGTCTGACTACTAGTTCTGGCTTTATCAAGTTATGGTATTGTTGCATTAATAGACTGGTAACTGAAGGTCTACTGATCAACGGTTGTTGTCATCTTGTCCAAGCTTGCCCTCTGCTGGTAATAAAACTCCTACACAATAGAAATGGAAGTGATCTATCTATCTATCTATCTATCTATCTATCTATCTATCTATCTATCTATCTATCTATCTATCTATCTATCTATCTATCTATATATCATTAGTTAATGCTTTAGGTATCATGATATAATGATTAACAACACTTTTTACAGCACCTAATACAAAGTTAACTTCTACATATTAATGGAGTTTAATATTTAGAGTTGTATGAATTAACATATTATTAACCAGAGGTGGGAGTAAGTCACAAATGTTCAAGTCACAAGTAAGTCTCAAGTCCCTACCATCAAGTGTCAAGCAAGTCTAAGTCGCATGTACACGCAACCAAGTCAAGTCAAGTCAAGTCAATGGTTCACTTCAAGCAAGTCAAGTCGCACAGAACTGCTGCTACATGGATATGGTTGTGCATGAGATGAAAATCTCAGTAGATCAGCAGTTTCTGAAATACTCAAAATCACCTTTCTTCGCCATTATGATGCTCAGTTTGAACTTCAGCAGATTGTCTTGACCATGTCTAAGTGCCTACATTCATTGAGTGTGTGTGTGTGTGTGTGTGTGTGTGTGTGTGTGTGTGTGTGTGTGTGTGTGTGTGTGTGTGTGTGTGTGTGTGTGTGTGTGTGTGTGTGTGTGTGTGTGTGTGTGAGTGTGTGTGTGTCTGTGTGTGACATGAATAATTATGGATTAATGAACCATATTATGCAGTTTATAAATTAACATTAAAATGAACAAAAACAGTAAACATTGCTATGTCCATTGTTAGTTAAACTAATGCATAAAAAACTGTACTTTATTATATGTGTCAGCGATTCATTTTATAGTTGATGAATTATCAGGATATGGAGCAAAATACAATCCTAGCAAGGCTTTTAAAGAAATGTTTTGGATAGCAATGCCTCTTTTTACCACTAGAGGGAGTCAGATTTATGCAAAGACACCAATATTTAACTAGTAGGCTACTTACTACTACAACTACCGTGAGTAACAGTAATAAATAACAGGAGGCATTAGATGAGCAAATAAAACAATAAACTGTCAAGTCTGCAGCACAGGTTGTCTTAGTTTGTTATGACTTCAGGCTGTCATAAAAATGGATGTGCTTATGCATTCCATTCACTTTCAAAAGTATATGGGTATATTTTTAAAAATAGAATGTAAAATAGCGAGACCTGTCCTAAAGAATCAGATGAACAATAAAAGTCCACAAATGACTTTTCATTCAGAAAGACACGTGCAGGGGCAGATGACATTTCAGTGTGTCAATATCATATCACAAATAAACATTTTATCACATAACATATAGTATATAAATAATATGTACAGTAGGCCTAAGTTCCAAAGGTCTGAGACCACATTGTGAAAAGCATTTTTTTATTCTGTAAAAGATTGGATTTTGAAAAAAGTAAATCAAAGAAAAGTTATTGTAAATAGGATTTACGATTCCTAAGCTTTTGCAAGGTCAATATTTAAATGTCAGCAAATTTGTGACTAACCGTGTGAAGTCAGTGAGACTTTCTTTCTCTTTGGAACTCAAATCATGAAACTAACGCAATCACCGGACTCCAGCTTGAGTGGCTACTGGTGCCATTAAATATAGGGCTGAGTTTTAAAAATTATGCTGTTTTTTCTTTAATATTATGAATCAAAGTAAATAGCATGCATTTTTATTAGTGATCTTAGACTTTTTGATTCCGCTGATAATCGTAAGTGAATTTGTATTGGATGTAACATACCACAAGAGGACAGCTCTATACTGAACGCTTTCAAAGAATTTTAGTTACTTTTCAAAAGCATCTATAAAACCATTCAGATTTTATTTAGCACATTTTGTGGTCTCTGTCATTCAATTTAAAAGCGTTTGAATCCACCAATAGGCTTTGAGGCTGCAGACATTGGGATGTAAATGAGCACACAGCGCGTGCTGGCGCAGTGAAAGCGTCCGATTGTTTATTGAGCTCGCGGAGCCACGCGCCCGGCTCTCAGAGCGTCACCCGGCGGGGGCGGAGTCTCGCGCAAGAAGCGTGCGTCTTCAAAGGGGGTGGGGTGTCGGACGCGTGTTGAAAAAGCAGAGGGCTGCCAAAGTTTGTATCAGATACGAGGGACGGCGAGATTCCGACCACAATTATCCTGAACGACCACGCGAAAGGCACGAGAGTCGTGCGTCGCCACTTTGTTTTGTGTGTGTGACAGTGATAGTGGATTTCTTGTTACACTAGACTTACCAAAAGAGATGAATACTGCAACGCAACTGGCGCAAAGTGCATGCAACGCGTCCATCACCCTGCAAGAGTGCGCGCTCCCGAGTCAAACCAAGTTAAAGGTGCTGAAAAGACAGCGCTCGAGCTCACCGGAACTCCTGCGCTGCAAGCGGAGACTCACGTTCAACGGGCTGGGATACACCATCCCGCAGCAGCAGCCCGTCGCAGTGGCGCGACGCAACGAACGCGAGAGGAACCGCGTCAAACAGGTCAACATGGGATTCCAGACGTTGCGTCAACACGTTCCTAACGGCGCGGCCAATAAGAAGATGAGTAAAGTGGAAACGCTACGCTCGGCGGTGGAGTACATCCGCGCGTTGCAGCAGCTGCTAGACGAGCACGACGCGATCTCTGCCGCTTTCCAGTGCGGCGTTCCGTCGCCGACGCTCTCGAACTCCTACTCCGCAGATCCAGAGTCGCCGCACTCGTCCTATTCGTCCGATGAAGGGAGTTACGAGCACCTCAGCTCTGAGGACCAAGAGCTGCTGGACTTCACTACTTGGTTTGATCGCTACTGATGAGATTTTACTATCCTGCACCCAAACTTTCCGAGGGAACTTCTCGTGACTGCTGGAAAACTCAGTTTAGGCCTATATGTAGGCTATTTTGGAACATGGCTGCTGGTCTGTTGACCACTTTAAGCTATGATGGTGGTTTGTTGCTGGTCCGAGATGATCTTAGACCAGATTTAAACCAACCACTGTGTTTCAAAATAGCCCAAACTTCACAGACTGCTGGCTCAGCAGGCAGTGCTGTGGCTTAGTGTTTAAGCTGGAAAAGGCTGTAGGTTCAAACCCCAGTGGGGTCCATGAACTTCTATAATACAATACAAAAAGACTGCTGAATGAATTTCATAAGTGCAATTGTGGGCATGATATGTCGAGGCATATGTCCTTTATGTCCTGTTATGTTGTTTTGATAAAAACAAACTCCCCTAGTCAACTCCAAGAATGTCAAGTTAAAGGGAATATTGATTATTCCTAGACAGCAACATAGAGTCGGTCCAGATCTGGCCCACATCTGGGCCATGTGGAATCCATGTGTACCGGATCTGGGCCAAATCTATGTTGCTGTCTGGGTTACCTACAACCAACTACCAGGTCTGCTTGAGGACCTACGTTGAAATTTGTACAATAACTTTTTTTGTATTGTTAAAGATGAAGATATATATTTTTTGTAAGCCTCTTTGTGACAATGAACACTGTTAGTTTGTTGTAATAATAACCATTCCGTTATAGGTCAAAGTTGTTTTTAACACTGGAGAAGATTCGATCTGTCGATCTGTATTTATCAAAATTTTATTGTTTAGACGTAGTTCTTCCTGTGAAACCATACATGGCAGATTTGTTTCAATGCACTTGTCCATTTTTTTAGTAGTGTACATAAGTGATTTAACAAATATATTTTGTGGAAATGTTTTTATAAATAAATCTGCTCTATTTATGCATACGTCAGTGTTTCTGGTTGATTTCCAACTTGGGAAGACAGTACGTTTTCCCTACTTCACAGGTGATAAAACATCCCTGCGGATGTGGAAGAATCCGTCTCTGTACAAAGACACTATATGGGCTTTTCCACCCTTTCTAAGGACAAAGATTTCTTGTCTGAGGGCGATCAGTCTAAATAAAGCTATTTTGCTCATTTATGTATTTATATATATATATAATGATATATATAATGACACTGCTTATTGTTAATAATTGAAATAATGACTTGGATTTCATTTCAAATGGGTACAATAAAAGCACAAAGACCCCATTTAATGATCCCTCAGTAAGAGTTTTAATAAGTGCAGCTTGTGCATATAAACTTAGATTAGTTAGTAACTGTTTATTTTACAGTGTCCTTGTTAAATGTTACATGTACTTACCAGTACATGTAGTTGCTTAATATTACTCATACTTAAATATATAATTACATTCCAGCAATGACAGCTTAAAATAGAGTGTAACCGATTAGTTTCAGTGGTCTGTGGTTCTGAAAGGCAAGATAAAAATCTATTTGAGCAATTTAGGTCCTTCAAAAATGGTCAAATACTAATTGCCCCCCGCCCTCCCGCTCCCCCTCCCCCTCAAAGATGGTACCGATGCCCCTGGCCACCATAGAGTTGTTCTAGCAGGTGTGAGGCACGTGCCTGTGTTTGGTGGGACACATCTGCTCCACCCCATTGGCTGGCTGATGAACCCTCTCGGCTGGAGTTTTATAAGTAAGGGTGTGATTTATGACAGCAATTATTCATCTCTTTATGGATTCTTATATATATTTTAGGGCACCAAAAGATAAATATACTCAGCATAAATCACGTACTGGTGGGCTATTGTTTTATTTTGAAATATAGTTAATCTTTGCTGACCTTCATGGGGTTTTGTCTTAATACCGGGTCGACTTTAGTTTATAAGAGAATGAACTCTTGAAGTGAGATCTTCAATGCAAATGACTGCTATATTCAACTGCACCCCCAGCAATTTTGAAAACGTCAATCAACATGAATTGTCAAAATAATTGATCCAGACTAATAATACAATAAAAAAGAATGCAAAAACAATAATTAAACCTCTTGATAAAACAAAAATATAAAATCTATGTTTTTCGACAGATTTAAATCTAAATCTGTAATTTATTCCTGCGATCAATGCTGAACATCATTACTCCAGTCTTCAGTGTCACAAGATCCTTCAGAAATCATTCTAGTGATTTGATACTCAAGAAACATTTCTGATATCAATGTTGAAAACAGTTGTGCTGTTTAATTTTTTTTTTTAGGTTTCTTATGTGAATATACAGTTAAAACACAGTATTTAATTGAAAAATAAATATTTTGTAACATTATAAATGTCTTTGCTGTCACTTTAGATTTTGAATTTAATGTATCCTTTCTAAATAAAACTATTAATTCCCTTTAAAAAATCTAACTTTGAATGGAATTGTATGTTTTAAATATGTATTTTTGTTGTAGTTGCTGTAATTATCAGCCTATTAAAGGGCCCACAGCTGAGTGACGCTTCCAGCAACACCTGAAGCACCCGTGGGTGGAGCCTGACCATAAACTAAACTAACTGTGGATGAGAATCCAGCCACCCTTGCTTGTTAAGTGATGAAAGTGGACTTTGTCTTGGCATGTAGTGGCTTTCTTCAGAAGGTTATCCCACCTGGGTCTATTTTTATGGCCCGTTGAGCAATATTTGATTTCAAAGATTTAAAAAAAAAAAGAAAAAAAAGCTGCCTTTAAAAATCAGACGAAGGTATCTCAGTGGACAGGATGTGACACGACCACTGGAATCAGATGTGCCTCGTTTCCTTCCTACATCTAAATGAACCGTATGCTGCCTGTGGAGGTGCTGAGGCAGCATTTCCAGCTTTCGGACGCAGCCTAAAATTGTAACCCTGTTACTTGCAACTCAGTTGTCCATTCTGCTGTAGCCTTAGCCTCATATGTCATTGTGGTGTCTGTCAGGAGTTAGTAAGCAACAAATCACATGAGACGGGATTAGAAAACTTCATCTACTTACTCATTCACTTCCGTTCTCACACATGTCAGAACACATCACTTCAAAATAGTAGTCACAATGTAGTTGGAGTTTTAGTTCGTAGCCACTGTCGCCTTTGGCTTTTGGCTTGCTCAGTTGGGTACATTTAATATTCAACAATAATATTGATCTGCCTGCATTAATACCAAAATATGAGAATTGAACTGAGCTGGGCGATAGCATCACTGTTTTCTCTAGAAAAGACGTTTCATCTTTTTACAACAAGAATGAAACATCACTGAACTTAAGCTGGACTGTGATGCTATTTTCTTCTAGAAACAAACTTTATTGAATTATTTTCCTGTTATCACTGTAAAGCTGCGCTGAAATAATCTGTATTGTAAAAAGAGCTATATAAATAAAGGTGACTTGAAAATATAATTCACTTACGAACACAACACTCATGCTGAACGTGCTGAAGCATAAGTTACACAAAATGGGAAACACTTAGGGAGTTTTGCAGTCGTCATCTCATTTGCTGGATTCTACTGTAATAGTTCGAAATAGACCCAAATGCGAAAGCAGGTAAGTGATTAATTGAAAAGAAAGAAGATAAATGCAACAAAGGCTGTCTGCCGATCACAGGTCGTCTTGATGAACGCAGAACAGGAAAACGATCTCCAGACAGAAACCAGGCAGGATGATGGATGCAGGTAAGCAGTCAGGGAGAGCTCACAGGAATAAGCCAGCGCAGGGTCCACCAGGCAGTTACCGCAGCACAGAGAATCAGACTTGACACAGGATAGCCGGGGCAGTAACTCATCTGACATATGCGTACACACAGGACAGGAAACAGTAGCAATAATCAACCGTCAGTAACAGACATGAACGAACAATAAACCGACAAGAGGGAAAGAGAACATGAGGTCTAAATAGCCAGAAAATCAGGGCATGGGGAAACAGGTGTGAGAAGAGCAGAAGTGAACGCTGATTGAGAATGGGTTCAGCTGTGCGAGAGCACACGTAAGAGAGAGAGAGAAACAAGCAGAGGAATAAAACTAGACTCCTGACATCTACAGCATTTCCGGGAGACGATTGTCGGGTTCTTTACCGGTCCACCTGGAAACCCCCAAACCTCCTCATGAAAGGAGAAGCCATTGTCGTGTTTACAGCGGTTACAATGCTTCTCAGTGAGTAGTGCTGCGGTGATGCTGAAATTTCTAATGAACCGACGATAGAAGTTGGCAAAGCCCAGGAAACGTTGTAATTCTTTCACATTGGTGGGCTGTGGCCAATTTACAACTGCTCATATCTTGCCGCTGTCCATGGTTACCCCCTCAGCACTGATGTAACCCAAGAAGGTAATCTGTGTTTGGTGAAACTCACATTTTTGTAGTTTGGCATACAGTTGGTTCTCAATGAGGTGTTGCAGCACTGCTCTTACATCTCTCACGTGATCTTCAAAAGTCTCAGAATAGATAAGTATATCATCAATGTAGACGATGAGGTTCTGATTGAGCATGTCTCGGAAGACCTCGTTGACAAAGGACTGGAATACAGAAGGACTGTTGGCCAGCCCGAACGGCATAACGTAATATTCATAGTGCCCAGTAGTGGTTGAAAAAGCTGTTTTCCACTCGTCTCCCTCTCTGATCCGAATGAGATTATAGGCGTTTGGCAAATCCAACTTTGTGAAGTACTTTGCGGTACGTAGCTGTTCGAGGGCAGCTGGAACTAAAGGCAAAGGATAGCGAAACTTAACGGTGATCTCATATAGGCTGCGGTAATCAATACAAGGATTCAATCCTCCATCTTTCTTTTTCACGAAGAAGAATCCGGCTGAAGCAGGAGAGGTGGATGGTTTTATGAATCCTCTAGAAAACTATTCCTCTATGTAAGTTTTCATGGCTTCGGATTCGGGCTTTGAGAGAGGGAAAATTCTTCCTTGTGTGGGAGTGGCTCCTGGGATGAGATCAATAGCACAATCATGGGATCGATGAGGAGGAAGTTGAGTGGCTCGGCTCTCACTGAAGGCTAGAGAAAGATTGTGATACTGAACAGGAATCTTCAGCAGATCGGGACTCTCAGAGTGGATGGAATTTGGAGTGATTTTGGAAAGAGAGTGCAGACATTCTTCTTGACAGGCTTTAGACCATTGGGTTATCTGCTTCTCGGTCCATGAAATTATGGTATTGTGCTTCTCCAGCCAGGGTAAACCAAGAATGATGGGGTGCCGTGGGGATTCAATTGTGAATAGTTGAATGAGTTCAGCATGAAGAGTACTGGTGTGTAAGATGACTTCTTGAGAGATGTATTGGATCTCTCCTGTTCCCAACGGGCGCCCGTCTAACGCTGTCATAGACACCTGGGATTTACATGGAAGAAGAGAAAGATGATGAGTTCTCGCGAAAGACAGATCAATGAAATTACCTGCAGCTCCAGAGTCTATTAAAGCAGTGGTATTAACATTATCAAATGGTACGTCTCATTATCAAAACACATAGTAACATCAAGCTCAAAGGATTTTGAAGAACTGAAATGAGAACTCACCGCAGCAGAATCTCGGGAGATGGTTCGTTTAAGACAGGTTGCCCTCATGTGCCCGGATTGTCCACAGTACAAGCATAAGTGATTGCGTAATCTTCTCTCTCTCTCTCTTCGGGCGTTAGGCGAGTGTAGCCGATCTGCATGGGTTCGGTTTCTTGACTAACGGCTGGATATTCAGTGATTCTGTGCATCTGTGGAGCTCGCCGAGCTCGCATCAAATTGTCAAGACGAATGGACAGATCCATGAGCTGATTGTGTGATTTCCCCTCATCCCGACATGCCATTTCCCCCTGTAGATCGACATTGAGACCCTTGCGATAGAGTAATTTCAGCGGACCATCCTCCCAGCCAGTTTGTGCGGCTAGTGTGCGGAACGAGAGAGTGTAATCTGCAGCCGAAGATCCGCCCTGATGTAGCGAAAGCCCGGTTCCTTTCCACCGGCGCGATGTTCGAACACCTCTCTGAACTGTTGAAGGAAACTGTTATATGATGGAAATGATAGATGACCACCCTCCCAAAGTGCCGTTGCCCACTCCAGAGCTCTTCCGGTCAGCAGTGAGCAAATGAATGATACGGGACCATCGTCAGTGCGGTAAAACTGTGGTTGTTGATTGATAAAGATTGAGCATTGCAACAGAAATCCTTTACATCTGGAGGGACATCCATCATATTTGTCTGGAAGGGATAGACGAGGATTGTTGGATGGGTTACTCACACTTGGAATGGGTTGATCCAAAGCTGCCGCGGCAGTAGCTGGTGCGGCGGTACGTGCGGTGAGTGTCTGCATGGAACACAAGCTGTTCGGTAAGCGCAATCAACTTGACGAGTTGTTGCTGGTGTGAAGCTAGAACAGATGCTTGAGATATAACCTAAGTAGTAAGACGATACATAGCTGCTGGATCCTGTGTTGGCGAAGTCTTCTGTGATGCAGAGTCAGAGACAGTCGGATCCATTTGCCGTGGTTTATTCAGGATAGTCAAACAGGCAGAAATCAGAAAACAGCATAGACAATGTAGCAGGCAGTCCAAGAGCATAAACGATACCAGGCAGAGATCAGGGCAGGCGGCAATATCCAAAATCCAAACGATAACAGGCAAAGGTCAAGGCAGGCAGCAGACAAGGAGACGGGAGTCGATAAACAGTCACAGGTCAATACACGGGGAATCAAAAGACAGTAGATAAACGCTTGGTAATGTTAGCCGGGGCAGAACAAGACTTCACAAAGTGTGTGAGTCAGAAGGCAGTTTATATAGAAGAGAGAAGTGGGAACACCTGTGCAGATAATTAGACCTAGGTACAGGGCTTATGGGAAATGCAGTTCATTACTCTGGTGAAGGTGTTCTAGGATGAGCGGAGAGAGCCACAGAGGTGCGATCTATGACAACTACAGTATGTTATTAGTGTGCACTAACTTGGATGGGGGCAAAGGGGACAGAGGACAAATTCTGAGTATGGGTGGTACTTGGTCGTAACTTTCACTTTCAATGAGAGGTAATTTGCTGAAATATGAGAGGTAATATGCTTCAATGAGAGGTAATATGCTGAAGTGATCATGTGTGTGTACTCAGTTCCTGTCAGTTCAGTCACTAGCTATCACCCTTATGTACATTTTAGAATATCACATAAAAAATGCAGAGATGCACATTAATTCTAAAAATGTCCACAAAAAATTGTATGTGCTCAATTGAGGTGAATAATGTTTCTATCTGATGAGAAGAACTTGGTAATAAATGATGGAAACATATTTACCACATAAATCCCTCAATGCACAACTCATGAAAAAAACTCACATGATTTTGTCTTAACAGGGTATGTGATTTTTAACAGGAATCATCAAAAGGGGTTGGTAGTAACATTTTTAATGAACTGTTACAACTATCCATTGTTACAACACCCCTAACAGCCATCTGCCACTTTTGTAGAAAGGATTATGTTTTGGCAGATGCTTTGTCAAGGTCGTAAGGTCCTTGTGTTTGCTTATATTTTATGTACTTGTTGACTTTGCCATGGGATATTCTATGGAAATGTTTTAAGGGTGGAAGTGTTATGTGTGAGTGTTCTAATCTGTATGTCATTGCAGTTTCCCTGGTAGATATCCTGCAATCAACCGGTTAATTGGTGTCACCTGACGGGAGCTACTTTAAATCTAGGACACATGCTCTTGCTCTCTCTCTGGTCTTGCAGCCGGCAGAGCAGTAGCAGTGTTTTTGCTTCTACAGTCCCCTTTTCCTTTTTATATTAAATAAACTTTGTTTTAATTGGCAGACTTCTGTCTTTGTGTCCTTTATGTTGCATCCCTTGAGCCAGGGTTGTGACATAACTGTTTGGGTTTGAAGTTAGCATGAATGCAAAGCATCAAATTAAACTAGAAAAACAGCTACTTTAGATTATGCAAGTCAAAAAACTGTATCTACAATACAATGAAAAAAAATCATATAAAACGGTTTACTTGTCTTCCTGAAAATCAATTTTTTGGTGATAAAATGTACAATGTTGATCACAGTAACATAGCACTTCTCTTGTGAGCTCAAAAAGGTAATGCGAGTGTATGATATTGATGACATCACCACAGCTCTTTTCTTATGTGTCAAACTGATAGTGTTACAACACTGTCCCCTATCGTAGAGACGATTGCTGCGTCCCAATTCAGAGGCTGCATCCAAGACCAATTGCGTCACCGCGGCGTGAAGAAGGCCGTCCCAGTTCGAAGGCTCCTTCAAATGTGTCCTCCAAAAGCATCCTTGGTTTCCAGTGAAATGAAGGATACAGCAGATGAATCCTTCGCAGCCTTATCGACCCCAGAATTCAGTGCACACCTGTGATGACAGGATTGTTTTAGAGTAATTGCCAAATTACACTTTTAAACATGAGTATTGGGTTTCAACTTACTCAAATATCTAATGAGACAAATGTAAAAACAATTTTTAAATTAAATAAAAATAAGAATATTAATAATGTTAATTGATGACATTACTTAATTTTCATTACTTAGTAATTTAATGACCATTACTAAGATGCAATTGTATATAGTTTATATTATTTACGTTTTCAGATTTATCCACTCTGAGACCCGGTTTAAAAAAATAGCAGTTCAAACGCGTCTCTGTGTGTACATGCTCTGATTCTGTTGAATTGGTAGTTGTTGTTTTTGTGTTATACATTGTGTCTCTTTTTATTATGTTTATTTAATGTTTAAAAAGTCACACAAATCAGTTTTATTAACTTTTTTTTAGATTTGCCCTGAATTTTAGTAATTTTGCTGAAAATAACCTAATAGAAAACGAATGAAAATTATTAAAAATTTCTAAAGGTTTCTAAAGGTATCTTTTTTAAATAAATAAATGAATAAAATTTAATGGACTAAATTATAAGCTTGTCTATATTGTTTGACCAATGAATTTTTAAGTGTTACACTTTCACCTTCACATTTAATAGTATCGTTGTTTAGTATTTGTACTGCAAATTCCAAATGTTTCTGTCTTGTCTTGCATGTTAACATCAGGGGCTCACAAGAGCATCCCACCTTTCCATTTACGGATAAAACTATTCTGGTTTTTCAAAAAACCTCAGGATGTCAATAAATCCAAACAAAACAAAAAATCACAAGACTCATGTCTTTAAGGAGGAGGGAGATAAAACCTGCTTTTCACTCAAAAGTTAGAAAGAAGAAAGTTTGAAAATGCAGAGCCTAACACTTTGACAGCACTAAGCTGTCTAAACTTCAGACGACCTAACGCTTCTCACAGAACTGAGGACAGGGGGTTTGAAGTCATTTGCATGAACCATTGTACCACACAAGTTTGGCTTCTCTTTTTTTTCTGATGAGAGCCTTTTGGCCATTTACTTCCACCCTGGCTGGCTGTTTGGAGCTGTGAATGGCCTTCACTCCAGGCCCACACAAAGAAGCCTTTGTGCCACGGCTGCACCATATTCATCATGTAATGCCTGTTAGACAAATCTGATTGGACGCTCCTGTCACTTTGATGTGTGTTCAGGGGCGAGCGGTTTGGTAGTGGTGAATTTCACTCTCTTGCTCGCTCTCTCTTGACCTTTACGCCTAATATAGATGGGAGGTTTCGGGTGCTGTGCCGGGGATGGAGACCCTCATTATGTGCGAAAGCAATTTCATAACAATTACTTAAGTCGTACAAAAAACGGGTTGAGATGATTGACGTTACTTTACTCTGGCCTGAACAAAACCCAGATTTGAGCAGAATAACTGATGAATGTGCAGAGTGTGGACTCAATTCAAACAATTTTAATCCCCCCCACCCCACCCCACGCACACTTTATTCACCCCTCATAACCCCCCCCCCCCCCCCCCCTTTGTGGCTCTTTCACTCTTTTCACTCTTGCTATCCCTTTTTTTTCCCCCAGCATTCCTGATTTTCAGGTTAATTCCACACACACAGGGCTGCTAATTAAGTTCATTAAAGCAGGGGCTGCTAGACTTCTGATAGTGAGCTCATATCTGTCTAATGACTGTTGGAGCTGGAATTGGACCCATGTTGGGTTTGTTGTTTACTGAATAGGCTAAAAGATGTACCGGGGGTGATTGGTCTGGCTATTTTTGCACTATGTGCTGCTTTCGAGGGGAATCTTTATGCTACTGAATCCAAACTAAGTTTTTAGATGTCCTTCACATAAAAACTATAATATTTAGCTGTATACTTTAGATGTCCACCCTAGCTGTATACCTAGATGTACACCCAGCCCATGCACTAAAAATGCGCAATTAACTTTGTAATATGTACACTAATTCGTGACGGCCTCAGTCCACTTTAAAACTTTGTAATAAAACCGCCGGCAGGCTTCGGCTCATCATCCCAGTATTTTAGTCTGCGTTATTCGTTCTTCAATCTCCAGTCCTCTGCTGTTATCTACTGGTTATAGTGGTATTTTCATGTCAGTTTCATGTTAAAAGTGATTATTTTCCACCAGTTGACAGAAATCCTCCACTAAAGCATGGCACATTTTCCATGTTATCTCCATGAATGAAAAATGAGAAATGTAGATCTTCTTTAAAGTTAATTTTACTGCACAAATATGTGCGGATGGTGTGTGAAGGTGACTAGTACTGTTCATTGTCTGTATGGCAGTGGGGTAAAAACTGTTTTTGAGTCTATTTGTTCGTGATTTGATTGACCTGAAGCGTTTGCCAGAAGGCAACCATGCAAACAAATGGTGTCCGGGATGTGAGGGGTCTCTTAGAATCAATTAATTCATGCAAACGTGTATTAAAAATGCACTTTATTCACCCTATGACTTGAATACACTTCTCTATGATGAACAAGTTTTTAATTTCAGAAATAAAATTTATAATGTCAGGGTGGTACAACTCTCCTGATTTCATAATTAAGAAAAAAGCCTCATTAAAATAATTTAATTATTGAAAAGAACTCATTTGGCATGTTTTTTTGTGATTTTTGTAATTTTTCTTGAAATGTCAGATAATTTGATATGACTCTACAAAACAACATGAACACAAAGAGTAGATTTCTGGAAACTTGGTGCATGTGTTTAACATTATATGGTGAACACTCTAGTATTTTATGGAAGCCCATTTTTGCCACAAAATAAAAATATATGCTTTTGTAAATCATAATTATGGTATAAAAAGATGTTAAGAGATATTATAATTATAGGATAAAAAGTCAAAATTATGAGTATGACTCACAATTTGACTTTTTATGTCATAATTACAAAACTTAGTTTTTTCTAAATTGCTAACACACAAGTTATCAGTATCATATCAGATTATCACATATCAGTTAGATTGGCTTGGCACAGTTTCCAACAACATAGTTCTCAAAACAGACATTTCTCAAAACGTTTAACACATTTCACCTGTTTTCAATTCTACACATAAAAGCCCTCATTTTGCACAGTTTAATTGTTCTCATTCATAAAGCACAAACACATAATATAATTTACTCAAGCAGCAAAATGTGAACTCAAGTAAAACACATGTATCCATGAATAAACATTACAGTAAGTAGCAAAACTAATGACATACCAAATTTAGTATCTCAGGATAATATAGAAAGGAGTTAAGGGAGATTATGTGGTCATTGAAAATGCATCCTAACATCTATGTTTTTTTAAAAGTTTTTCACAATTGCTAAGAAACGAAACCCCATTCTCTGAATCAAATTCTCAAAGGCCTAAACACGTTTGTCGAATAAATCACTTTTTCTGCAAAACCTTTAACAAGTTCAGCCAGTTCTGACACCATTTCCAAATCTCATGCATTCTTTTTAGCAAAACTCTAAACACATTTTTACTCACTAAAACACATTTTGCACACTAAAACACACATGGGCTTGAGTTGCAAAATGGTAAACATGAGTGGCGAAAGGAGGAGGAGGAGGAGGAGGAAGAAGAGGAAGAGGAGGAGGAGGAGGAAGAGGAAGAGGAGGAGGAGGAGGAGGAGGAGGAAGAAGAAGAGGAGGAGGAGGAAGAAGAGGAGGAGGAGGAGGAGAAGGAGGAGGAGGAGGAAGAAGAAGAGGAAGAGGAGGAGGAGGAGGAGGAAGAAGAAGAGGAGGAGGAGGAGGAGGAAGAGGAGGAGGAAGAGGAGGAGGAGGAGGAAGAGGAGGAGGAGGTCAAGGTCAAGGTCGAAGAGGCCATGCACGGACCCCCATTTCTGATGATATAAGAGCAACTTTGGTGGACCATGTCATCAACCATGGCCTGACTATGAAGGAAGCTGGGCAGAGAGTCATCTATCAGACAGGCCAGTGTTCAACAACATAAACCATTTGAGCATCACCACCATAAGACACATCTTGGGAAAACACAACATCCCCATGAAGCTTCTCTACAGGGCCCATTTGAGAGGAACAGTGTCAGGGTCAAAGGACTTTGAGCTGAATATGTACGGGTAAGTGTAACTGTCCTTTACATTTACAATACAGTATTGGTGAAATCCAGTAGCAGCTGAATATGTACCATATCAGTACCACATGTATCCATTCGGAGAGCTCCACAGGTACCTCTGTGATGGGGTTAGGGTTCTGTATGTGTAGCACTGTAGTGCAGTAATATGTTTTTTTTTTTTGAGAATCTTGGTAATGGATGGAGCAGCACAGCCTCATGAATTCATTTTCATTGATGAAGCTGTATTCGACCTGAGCAAAACAAGACGACGGGGTCGTAATGTAATTGGCCAAAGGGCAATTGTGCACGTCCCGGGGCAGCGCGGGGGAAATATCACATTGTGTGCCGCCATACTGTAAGCCTTCAAGGGCTTCTGCATTATCATCCAAATCTAGGTCCATACAATAGCCAACATATACTCACATTTCTACATGCTCTCTATAATATAGTTGTACAGAACAGACCAGATCAGCCCAGGTTTGTGGTGGTATGGGATAATGTCAGTTTCCATCGGACTGCTCTGGTCCAGGCCTGGTTCACCAACCACAATCAATTTGAAGTGGTATACTTGCCCCCTTACTCACCATTTTTAAACCCTATAAAGGAATTATTTTCGGCTTGGAGATGGCGAGTATATGACCGCCAACCACATGCCCGCATGCCTCTTCTGCAGGCAATGGAACAGGCCTGCGAGGCCATTCAGGTGACAGCAATCCATGGATGGTTTCGACATGCAAGGGGATATTTTCCCTGTTGTCTAGTGGGGAAAATACATTGCTTGCGATGTCGATGAGGTCCTGTGGCCAGACCCCAACAGACGGCGGGATCCATGAGCCCACGTATGAACAATTGCCATGATTTTCTGTGTTTACAGTATAGTGTTTTTTCAATTATCATTTTTTTTTTTTTGCTTTATCTGAATTCATGTTACTGCAATGTACAGTGCTGCAATTTACAATATTGAGTAGGCCTATTTGCTTTTTTGGTTGTTTGAAAATGTGCTTCCTGAAAATATGCCTTCTGAATAAACAGTGAAAATCAAAGACTGCAGTGTTTTATATAAAGTAGACTAGTGTGATCCCCCTGATCTGAAAGTGTATGCATATGATGCAAGTATGTGTCATTTTGTCATCAGAGTTACATTTTGACAAAGGAATGTTAGGTTTTGATAGCAGAGTTTAGGTTTTGATAGTAGAGTTTCAATTTGACACAGATGTGTATGGTATATTTCCCAGTGTGGTGTCATGTTTACTTGTGTGTAGAGTTTTGGCACAATGAGCGAAGTTTTGCAAAATGTGTTCAAGCAACGGACAAAAACTGTAAAAAGTGCCATTTTGAATTGCAAAATGTGTGTAAAGCAGAAAATGTGTTTAGACTTTTGGAGACTTGAGAAGAGGTTTTGCTCTCTGTGTGTCAGTTTAAATAATTGAGCTGTGCATGTCAGTTTAGTGTGTTAGCAATTGGAAAAAACTGTAAAGTCATAAATATGAATATTTATGTCCTTATCATGATTTATAGTAGCCTGGATGCCAGCAGAACTTAGCCCCGCCCACAACATTTGAGGTCTGGAAGTTCAGTCTGGAGTTGATCCGTTGAGAAGCAAGTATGCCCGAACCAGAGCTGTTCGTATACCAATCAAATTGTCAGGGCGGGCTTTATACGATGATGGACAGATGATCAACCGTAACGTAATCATCCACGTCACCAAAGAGCGCTTGTGTTGAATTAGTTTACAACAATGAATGGCTTCCGCTGGAGAATTTAGATGTAGGTGTAGATTCAGCCACCGCGTCTGTTATAGAAGATGTAGACATTGCATTCATTTTAAAAGTGGAACAGAGAACCGCGATCAAGGCATTTGTCGATCCAACTGAGTGCAGAGGCATTTTTTTGCCTGGTTTGGTTGAAGCACGCCCCATAATCACAGCCCAATGGAGCAGTTTCAGACTCACATCCTGACTAGAATCTGAGTATGACGACGTCAGGCTAGATTTATCTTTAGCATTTATGATTTTTCCAATTATGTGGCAGAATAAGCTTCCTTGAAGGTTTAGATCACATAAAAAATGAAAGTTCTGTCATTAATTACTCACTCTCATGCCGTTCCAAACCCGTAAGACTCGTTCATTTGCGGAAGAACCAATGATGTTCATTCTCATGTTACGCAGCACTTTTGTGCTTCTGCAAGAACCAATGAGATTCATTCTCGTGTGTTATGCAGCACATTTGAGCTTCCACAATAACCAATGATGTTCATTCTCATGTTACACAGCACGTTTGAGCTTCCGCAAGAACCAATGAGGTTCGTTCTCATGTGTTACTCAGCCCTTTTGAGTTTTGCAAGAACCAATGAGGTTCATTCTCATGTTACGCAGTACGTTTGAGCTTCTGTGAGAAAGAATGAGGTTTATTCTTGTGTTATGCAGCACATTTGAGCTTCTGCAAGAACCAATGACGTTCATTATCATGTGTTACTCAGCCCGTTTGAGTTTTGCAAGAACCAATGAGGTTCATTCTTGTTACGCATTACTTTTGAGCTTCTGCAATAACCAATGAGGTTCATTCGCATGTTACGCAGCAAGTTTGATCTTCTGCAAGAACCAATCAGGTTTATTCTCATGTGTTATGCAGCCTGTTTGAGTTTTGCAAGAACCAGTGAAGTTCATTCTTGTGTTACATATTACTTTTGAGGTTCTGCGTTAATTTGCATGTTACGCAGCACGTTTGAGCTTTTGCAAGAACCAATGAGGTTCATTCGCATGTGTTACGCAGCAAGTTTGATCTTCTGCAAGAACCAATCAGGTTTATTCTCATGTGTTACGCAGCATGTTGAGCTATTGGAAGAACCAATGAGATTTATTCTCATATGTTACGCAGCCCGTTTGAGCTTTTGCAAGAACAATGTGGTTCATTCTCGTGTGTTATGCAGCACGTTTCAACTTCCACATATGAAAGGGAATGCACTGTATAGTATTCTATACTTTTTTTTTTGTTGCTACATGTAATGATATGCTGTGTAAATGTTTTTCACATCTTGTTTCACTGGAAGACATCTTATTGTGCCTATCCCTGCTGAAGAGCAACATAATAAATGTCTAAATAAATTTCCTCACATGTCCGAGCATGGCCAAAATAATTCACATGTGAACCTGCTTATATGGCTAAAACACTATTCATTGTTTCATCAAACATTGCATACATTTGTCAGTAGTGTGCATCCCTGCAGCTACTTAAATAAATATATATATTCTCTATTGTATATATGGGTATTTCTGCAACTACGGCACTTTTGACTATCCCAATTTTAAAAAAAATCAACCTCTATGAATTTCAGTTTTAACCATCACAGTCTGTAATACATATAAAAATGTACACAAAATAGAATGTAGTCGTTAAGATTTTAATGTTTATTTTTTATGTTTTTCGGGTCATCTTCTTAAAAAGTGTCCTTACCGCTTTTCTTTAGTAAGTTCTATTAAAAAAAATTATATATTTAAATAGCTTTTTCAAATTTGATGCAGTTTTGTAAATACTGATATAAAAAAATAATATACAAAATAGGGAATTTCATGTTTTTTTCTATGCCATGTAAAAAATTTACAGTAACCTTAGATGTCAATTGTTTACATACACACAAAAGATAACATATTTAACTTTTTATGACAGATGTTGCAATTCCAATGAGTTAATCATCTCAGCTTAAGTGTAAAAAAAATTTTTTGCAAATGAAAATGTGAAAAAAAAAAAAATAGAGCATTGCTGCGGTAATGACATCATGTGTCGGTAAGGACACAATGTTAAAATCTAGAGTTAAAAAATGGCATGTTTATATATATACTAATATATATATACTAATATATACTTCAGTACTAATAATATACTGAATATTTGTAATTTAATATACAGTAAACCTTGAATTTGTCTCTACCGCAACACAAGGTCTTTACCGCAACACCTAAATATGCTGCGGTAACATGTTGCGGAAATGACATTTTTGCTAATATTTTAGCTAATTGGCAGCTAGCAAGGCCTACCAAATTAGTTTTGACTCTTAGCATCTTAATATACATAAATTCAACAGTAATATACATTTATTTTTAAAATGTAGTTCAAAATACAGAATTATTAAGCTGAATGGTAAGGACGCAAAATAAATACTAGAGCAAAAAAGATGATGTTTACCTCATTTTTTTGGTATCTTGTGAGTGAGGTAGTGTGGTGGCCCAGTCTGTCAGCAATGTGCTCAAGTGATATTTTCTGTTTCCATAGAAACTAGACTTGTTTGTGTTCGATAAAATTTCATAATAAAAGCTTTTTTTCACTGTTGCGGTAAGGACTCAAAAGTGTGGGACAGGCACATTTAGTTAAAAAAATCATAAAAATGATCAGTAAATAATATAAAGAATTTTAAGATGCTTTAAATGAATCTGTACATTAAACAATTCCATTTGAAATAATGTCAAATTGTAATTAAATTAGCTTATTTTATGTATCTCAACGTTGAGACTACAGGTGTGGGACATTAACAAAAATGGTGTTTTGAGCTATAAATGCTTCATAATATTATATTTAATCACATTAATCAGTTATTATATTTTTTGTCAAGGTGTGTAATGGCACTGTGAATATATTTATGAAACATCAAATGACAAATTTTAACATAAATCTAAAATTTCACTGCTGGGACTTAAAAGTGCCCATAGTTGCAGAAACACCCATATACAGAAACACAAACAAACTACATTCAATGTGTATCGTTTATCTGTATTAGATCAAAACAAGCTGGTGAGATGTGAGGTCACACAGTCAGATAAATGTGGTTATATTCTTAAAATACTATTCCTTCTTACTGATAATGCCCCACATTGCTCTTTTCCTTTTTCCATTCTTGGCTTGTTGAATAATGTCCCAGCAAATAGGATTAGTGAGCACCATTTTGTGGGAGCAACTCATTTCATTAGTTTGTGACCTCTCCAGTTAATTATCTTGATCTGGCCAAAGACTGGGCATACTTTAACCGCCCTGAGTGACACACTGCCCAGAAACACACACACGCACAAACAAATACACACAATAGTTAACGCACCCAGGGTGAATGAATGAAAAGGCCAGAGAAGGCAAAGAATGAGAGAGAGAGAGATTGAGTGTGGCATTGATCGCTATAAGAACCAGGTTGAATTGATGTGGAATCTTTTTTGGAAGGAAGTGAAATGCCTTAATAAGCCTTTTGTTGAAATATGCAATTGTTGAAGATTGATGGAGTGCTCTTATTGACAAGGCAAAATGGCATTAAGCTGATTTCAGTGGAAAGAAAGGGAAAGGAATTAATGGTACCTCTTTTGAAAAGGTAGAAAATAGCATTAAGTCACATGTTACCTGAATTCAGGAAGCCTCTTTTGTTCACTTTCACATTTTTTCTGGTTAAACTGAATATTTACAAAGATAGCTTGTCTTTTTATACGGTCTCCTTTAGGTTTAATTTTAGAGTTAGCTATAGTTTAAGCTCAGTTTTGGCTTTTGTTTTAGCTTTAGTCTATGTTTTAAGATTCATTTTACCTTTTTGTTTTAACTCTAGTTTACAGTAAGCTTAGTTTTGACTTTAGTTTAGACATAACTTTATTTAAGCTTTAATCTGCCTTTTAGCGTTTATTTTAGCTTTAGTTTGAGTGTTTGCTTTAGTTTAAGCTTCGTTCTGGCTTCAGTTTTATATATAACTTTAGTTTAGCTTTATCCTCAGTTTTGGTTGTTTTCACTTTTTTTTTTTTTTAGGCTTAATTTAAAAAAAAAAAGATTTTTAGCTTTAGTGTTTAAATTGTAGCTTCCCATCCACAGACAAGCAACAAAAACAAAAAATTAAATGTTCCCAGATATGTTGAGAAACAATCTTTATTTACTGTACATATAGGCAAATGTATAACTTCTAAAACTAAATTACTATTACTAACATCTGATGCTATTATATTTTACTTTAGACTGATGTACAACTTGATGGGTGTTGTAATTTGTCAGTCAAGACTGAGCGCTGGTCCAGAGCGCCTCACCTGATGGGCCTCTCTCGGTCTCTCTCTCTTCTGCACCTGTCTCTTCAATACTTAGCTATACAAATCCTCTCTTATTTGTTCACTCTGTTGATGTTTGCAGAGACGGCTTCAGTTTGCTGTCTGCTTCATATGCAATATTGAAAACAAATGCAATCAAATCCAGCCAGTTTACATAGTGCAACCTCTATTGTTTGACCAATAAACAAAGAGGAGTGAAAATCCTTTAAAATATTTTGGGAGGAAATACTAAAAAGGCCTGTTTTTTTCAACTTTTTCTTTTCTTTTCTGAAAGCCAGAATAGTCTAGTCTGTCTGACTATGCATGTATAAAGAGTCCTCCTTTTTGTTCTAACTGTGGCTGTGAGCCAAGGTCTTCAAACATACCCACTCACCAGCCTCCACAAACCAACAACACCAACCTCCACCCCTCACCCCGTCCAACCCAGACCACCTCGCTGGAAAAGTGCTTCAACACAGGAGATGGTGAATATTTAAAAAGCAGGTGTTTTGAGTTTTAAAGAACTCGAAATGGACATCCGTTCACCCTTGAGTTAAAGTAGCCAGTCGGCCAATCAGCACCACTTAACAATGGCACAGGATCTCTCTCTCAGACACACAGGCAGAATAATTCTGGCCATTCTGATTGATTGGTGCTTCATTTAGATTTGAAGTGTGGATAAGCCTTCTTTTGGACTACGGTCAGGCCTCATAATGGTTAATCTGTGAAAAGTATTCATTAAATATGACAGCAAGAGATGACAAAGACAGAAGTACACTCTAAGCATTGAAGAAATGTAGCACTTTTCACATTCAAACGATTCAAATAAAGAAAAAACATTTTCCTTACACTTTGAATAGACCAACATTTTTTAAAAGTATTTAACAAATGTTAAAAAAATCATTCATTCATAAATGACATTACATTTGTGGAGACACCACACCTGAAATAGTTAACCGTGCCAGATATTTAAGAGACTTATTGACCTTGGTTTATATTATATTTTACAGAATGGAGTCTCAGACACAGAGAAAGGCAGATAACAGTGAGGTTTTATTTACAGCCGAATGATGAATATGGTAAGTATGCAGATCAAATAGACTTAGGTGACAGAATAACTTGGTAATGATGACTGTAAGAAAAAAAATTAAATTTACAAGTAAATGTCTGTATTTTTTTTTACAGAATTTTGACATTTTGTCATTATACAGTGAATGCCTGTAATTTTATTGATATTTGCTTTAATTTAAAGGTTCACCATTAAATTTACAGGTTTTAAATTTTTATCTTTTTTTTTAAAGGAAATTGTATGTATTTTTACAGGGTTACGTGTAATTTTACATAAAATACTAAGTAATATTTTACATAAAATATTAAGTAATATTTTACAGTTTTTTTCTGTGAAATTAGAAAACAAAGAAAAGAAGGTAGGCTATAACTGCAGAAAAAAGCAGTAATTTAACATGTTTTCCTTTAAGATCATTAAGGGGGTTAAAGTGAGTTTTAAGGTTAAATAATAACAAGATTAAAATACTATAATGATTCACTAGACCAGCATTTGTACAGTATACAGTAGGCCTATTGAATCATCATAGTCTTTTAATCTTGCAAGATGCTTATTATTATATATAAGATTATATATTATAAGATGTATTATTCTCCCATAATTTCATGTATATTTTATGTCTTTTATGAATATTTTTTCAAATCTGCGTTGCTGCACATTGCCTGGCTTTGTGCGCGTGACTGTGTGTGTGTGTGTGTGTGTGCTCGCGCGAGCGGGATGACGGATGACGCGGATTCAAATTATCCGCCATTACTTTCCCGTTGCTTAGTCGCCCACAACGGTTAGCTGGTCAAATCTGTCATCAAGTTTGGATCTCTGTATCAAGGACAAGCGGGAGATTTGAATTCAGTCTACGCTGGTGAAGTGGATTGTGATCACGGTGGTTCAAAGCTACAATCGTATTCGTCAGGAGCATCCGTGAACAGGAGTGCTGAACACATGAGTTATGTCTGGGTGCCAGTCAGTCCGTTCGGAAATAACGCGCCCTTTTTCAGTGAGCCTACTTCGTCACAGCGGACACCATGCCAACCGATCACCGGCTGAGGTAAGAGTCTCATACTACATGTGAACGATATTTAGGGCCCAAGCCTTGAAAAGGCGAAGGCCCTATTGTTTTCCTAAGGATTATTATTATTATTATTATTATTATTAGTATTATTATTATTATTATTATTATTCTAACGACTATTCGGGCACTTTTGGGGCTCTTAACGTGCACGAAAACTCTTGAAACTTTGCACAGAGGTCAGAACCCGCGGCCATCAGGGCCGGGCTGAAGGTGGTACCCGGGCGTGGCAGGGGGGCTCGACAGCGCCCCCTGGAACGGGGTCCGAAAACTTGGTCCATAAATCAAACACGCTTGCATGTAATAATATGAAACTCGGTACACATATAGATCTCATCGGTTTATATATCTTTTGTACTTTTACTTTTTACCCCAGCCCAACAGGAAGTCGGCTATTATGGTTTGTTTGGAAGCGTATGCCCCTGAAATTCGATATACTCCTCCTAGAGAATTCAACCAATTGCAACGAAACTCGGTCAGCATGATGTCAAGACATTGAGGATGAAAAATTTCCAGGGGATTTCTGATATCTCGAACGGTTTGGCCGTGACGAGGAAACGAATTTATGGCGAATAATGGAAACAGGAAGTGTGTTATAACTTCAGCATACATTAGCTGATCTTAATGCAACTTCAGCAGTGTGTTCGTTGTAAGAGGCCGATCACATGGATGTGACTATTGTGAGTCAAAGTTATAGCGCCACCAACTGGCAGCAGGAAGTGTGTCACTTTCAAAATGCTTTGAAATCACCCTCTTATTTTAACCCGATTTGCTTCAAACTTCATCTGTATAATGTAAATACACGGCAGATGTAGACCTGTGAAAGGATTATTGATATCTTAGATACTGGTGCCATGGCAACGCATCAAACTTTAATATTCTTTTTGGATGATTTTGAGACTCTTAGCATGCCTGAAATTGCTTAAAATTGCATGAAACTCGACAGACAGATCACATTTATTGGCCTGTAGACATGTGCAAAGTTTCAGAAACGGGCGTGGTGCAGGGACTCAGTAGCGCCACCTTTTGACAAAAGTTGGGGGGTTAGTTTTATAGTTTTACCTACAATCATAAAACTCGGTACGCATATTGTTCAGATCAAGCCGGACAACTTTCTAATTAACTGTCATTAGCTCAGACCAAGAGGAAGTCAGATATTTTGGTTTGAATATGGTCATTTTCTCTCTCTCTCTCTCTGAGCCAATATGGCAAGCCGTTTTAACATCTAATCATTTTAACCTACTAGTCTCTATTTTCATACTTCTAGTACTTATTTTTTAGATACTAGTATCTATTCCATTAAGTACTAGTACTTATTCATTAGCGACTAGTGCTTATTCTTTAGTACTAGTGCCTATTCTTTAGATACTAGTGCTTATACTTTAGATATTCTTTTGAATACGTATTAGTAGCTAATGAATAAGTACTAGTATCTAATGACTTAGTACTAGTATTTATTGAATAAATACTAGTATCTATTAATAGGTACTAGTATCTAAAAGGTCATTTTCTCTCTCTCTCTCTCTGAGCCAATATGGCAAGCCGTTTTAACATTTTATCATTTTAACCTACTAGTCTCTATTTTCATGCTACTAGTACTTATTTTTTAGATACTAGTATCTATTCCATTAAGTACTAGAGCTTATTCATTAGCGACTAGTGCTTATTCTGTTTAGAATATTAAAAGTGCTTATTCAATTTTTATGCTTATTTATATTTTCAGAGCAGAAAATCCGAATTTTCTGCTTATTCAATATTGCATCTAAAATGGAAGTGACTTGACGTGTGTGTGTGTGTGTGTGTGTGTGTGTGTGTGTGTGTGTGTGTGTGTGTGAGAGAGAGAGAGAGAGAGAGAGAGAGAGATTGTGTCTGTTACAGTGACAAGAGTTTAACCCTTTAAGGCCTTGTTTTTTGGATATATATCTTTTTTTATTAAAAAAAAGTGCATACAACCCATATCTTTTAAATGTATTGTTTGCTTTAAATTAAATTAAGATTGTATGTTTGGTAATTGAACCTAAATAAATTTAAAATTAATGTGCTATATTTCAGATCAATATATTTGTTTTCCTTCATTTTAATCAACACTAACTTTATTCTCATCTGAATTATAAATAACTTATTTCTGTATAAAATAAAAAATCCTGAATAATCCAGACCAACCAGAGCGCACTATTTCTACAACATCATCAGTGCTGAAGCGGAACTACCAGAGCCGTTCGGCAGATAGTATTTTTGTGTCACGTCGTGCACAATAACCCTAAAGGCACCAGGGTGGCGGTGCCACCAGCTTTTTATATATATATATATATATATATATATATATATATATATATATATATATATATATATATATAAATATAGCTGCGAGCAGCGATGAAGGGCCAAAGCCGGCGGTACCGCCACCCCGGTCCCTTTAGGTAACTAAAGGCACCGGGGTTGCGGTGCCACCGGCTTGGGCCCGTAATCGCTGCTCGCAGCTATATTTTATATTACATTTGTGTTAAGTTGACAGATTCCAATCTAACGTTAGCATTCTTAAATGTTCAGTCATAACTGGCGTCGAGAGCTGGAGGGCAAAACACTGCAGCATGCGTCTTTCAATTTTCCATCTCCAACTGCAAGTTCAGTTGAATTCACATCTCTAAAGACCTAAAACAAGCTTTAGTAGACTTGTTATGCGTATCAAAGTCTGCCAAATTGTGTATAAAACCTTCGTTATGGTAATTAATCAGTCAATCAATCTCTTTTCAATCAATCACATTTTGAAACACTGTCTGAAAACTCTTCTCTTAAAAAAACATCCTTGATTTTATTATAGTAAAATTGTAACCACGTTTTTGGCTGATTTATTACCATTTTAATAACCACCGTTTTACCAAAAATAGGCCTGCCTTGTTTTTTGTTTTGTTTTTTCTTTGTAGTTAAACCATGGCTAATTTTCGTAATGGTTAATGCGACTAAATCTATGAAGACCGTTAAAAATCGAAATCAGTTCTGTTCAGTTCAGTCCCAATGGAACATATTCTGACATGTGTAAATGTAATACTGAGTTCTCTTACGAGAGTATCTCTCGTACTGCGTAATATCATACGCTATGGGGAAAACCTCTTTTCCACGAGATATTGAAACCAAAAATTATCCTTAAGATATTGAAACCAAAAATTATCCTTAATTTTGAATTAATGTAAAACGCTGTGCGGCAGAATGCAGATATAGGCAAGTTGGCTCGCGCGCCTATTGGCTGCCCTGCGGCAACAGCAGCAGCCTATCGAGAGAGGCCCAATATCCAATAGGGGCACTTCGCGCAAATTTCGTCACGTCCCGCCAGAAAGGGTGTGGCCTCGTCCTATAAATATAGCTCGATCAGGCTGATACAACTGATTTGCATCTCTTCGGCGAAGCTCTCAAATTGCTGGATCCAGATTGAGAAGCCACGCCCTTGACACAAGCCTTCTGCGGGACGAGCCCTTGAACCTGAAGCCGCTGGCCTTCACCTCAGTCGCCATACCTGCTACGCTTTCCGGCGTCAATATCCTTTTACAATATCCTCTCTCTCTCTCTCTCTCTCTCTCTCTCTCTCTCTCTCTCTCTCTCTCTCTCTCTCTCTCTCTCTCTCTCTCTCTCTCTCTCTCATTTAAAAGAGCAGCGTCTTTTTTAAGATGCTTCGTTCCTGTGGCTCGTGCCGAGCCGCACTCAGCGACGGGACCGCCATTTCATCTGCGTTTCCCGCTAGGGTAAGGATCATGCAGCTCTTGCGCTCGCTGAGCGAGCTATTGCCATGGTGACTCTGAGGACTCGCCTGGCATTTTTTCTCTGAGTCTGCGCTCCCGCCCGCTGTAGTGCCGCGCCGTAAAGCGCCGTACTCAGCGGGTCCCCGAGCCTTCTCAAGCCCGTGAAAGCTCACCGGTTCGCCCGCCAGCTTCACCGGCTTCAATCGAGTCGCTCACTGACGGACAACGGCCGCCGCCGCCTCCGCCTTTATGACGACGAGATAGCTGCATCTGTAGAGATGGCCAGCTGCTCTATCCTGGCGTCGGACAGTGAGCATTGGGCGAGCTCTATGGACCTCCCCACTTCTGCCCGCGAGTCGTCAGGGAAACGGGCCAGCATCAAAACCACGGCTAGCTTTCTTTACGTTATAACAAAGCTACCCCGCCCCCGCCCCCCGTGGGCGTGCGTCACCGCGAAATAGGGCTGGATGATTAATCGAAATATAATCGAAACCAAAATTCAGACCCTATAACCGACGTAATTTTACCATGTCGGTTATTTCGGTTTTTTAATCCTATTAATATTTCCGCCCACTGTGTGTTAATGTACTTTCCCCTTAAAACATATTACCGCGTTTGTATTCACGTAACTCCGCCCCGTCCAGTCTGCGACATAGATGCAACATGAGCCCCTTTCACACAGCGCGTTGATCCCGGGAAATTGCCAGAACAAACACCTGTGTGAACCAAGGTTATTTTCGTAAACGAAAACTGAAACTAAGACTAAAACTATTGGTCAAAAAACATTTTCGTAAACTGAAATAAAATTAAAAATTCATAATAAATGAAAAACTAAAACTAAACTAAACTAACAACAGTTACTGAAAAACTAACTGAATTAAAAAAATAATTAGCAAAAATAAATAATAGTTTTCGTTATTAAGCTCTTTACTTTGGCGGAAAATCTGACCTGTGGCTGAGTCAAGTCAAGTCATCCTCATTTATATAGCGCTTTTAACAATGTAGATTGTTTCAAAGCAGCTTTACAGAGATAAACATATAATTTAAGGTAACAGAGATTGGTTTGGTTTTATAGTGGCTATTGAAAAATGTTTTTTCCAGCTAAAGTTAGTTTTGATTGATTCACTTCCGTCTAAATGATCATTTGTTATTAAATTAGGGGCCGCTAAGACGACACCGTTCTCTCTAAACAGACTTTAAACGTGAACCTGTGATAGACGCTGATGGCGTTCACATGCGCATTAAGAATTGATTCTATAGTTATGTGCGTTTGAATATATGTGCGCAGGTTTGTAATTCCTTACAAACCATGCTTAAACAAACTACTTGTCTATAAATTTTGATGCAGAATTTTTATTTTATCTTATCACTTTGGGTAGGTACGCGAACCGAAAAATTCCACAACGCTTTATCTGTAGAGTGGTATAGGGATCCTCCATAGGGAGAGGCTAGTTGGCACTTAAGCACTGCATTGTCATCAGGTCCAGGCGAAAGTCCTTCGTCAGATCTGGAAACGGCCTGGATCCAGCAGGCTGCGGGAAAACCTCGGGATAAACAAAGACACTAAAATTAGTGTAGATGTCATTCTTCTTATGATGTAACGAGTACATCAGGATTTGAGGGAAGTGTTCCCAGTTCCTGCTGACCTAATCTAAGCAGCCTAATATTGAATTATAGAAGTCTATAGAGTGTTATGTGAATGCTAGGTCAAAGAGATGTGTTTTTAGTCTAGCTTTGAACTGACAGACTGTGTCTGCTTCCCGGACAATGTTAGGAAGATTGTTCCAAAGTTTTGGTGCTAAATAGGAAAAGGATCTACCGCCAGCAGTCGATTTATATATTCTAGGTATTATCAACTGGCCGGAGTTTTGAGATCGCAATAGACGTGAAGGACTATAATGCGTTAAGAGCTCGCTCAAGTACTGGGGAGCTAAAACATTTAGTGCTTTGTAAGTAATCAGCAATATTTTAAAATTTATACGATGTTTAATAGGGAGCCAATGCAGTGTTGACAGAACCGGGCTAATATGGTCGTACTTCCTGGTTCTGGTAAGAACTCTGGCGGCTGCGTTTTGAACTAGTTGTAGTTTGTTTATTAAGCGTGCAGGGCAACCACCCAGTAGAGCATTACAATAATCTAGCCTTGATGTCATGAACGCATGAACTAGTTGTTCCGCATTTGTCAATGAGAGCATATGACGTAATTTAGATATATTTTTTTGATGGAAAAATGCGGTTTTACAGACACTAGACACGTGACTTTCAAATGAAAGATTGGTATCAAAGACCACACCCAGGTTCCTAACTGACGACGAAGACTTACGAAACTGATATTGCGCTTCATACGCGAGAAGTTTCTGAGGCGATTAACCGCTGTCCTTCTGTGACGCGCTCAATGAAGGAACGTAACGTAGAACACATGGCTAGTGCTAAGCGCTGTTCATAAAGGATGCATCTGTTGCAGTGGAATGGGAAATAACACAAGGTAATAATAGGCAAGTTGGACTTCTTTTAACTTGAGCGCAGCATTTTTAGAATGCCGTTTCATTTGCGAGACGCGGGTGCGACAGCAAAACAAGTTCGTCAAGCACAAAAAACCTTTAATGTTCTAGGCTACTATGTTTGAGATGTCATGTTTGCATGGATGTCATGTTTGCATTTGAGATGTCATGTTTGCCAGTTGACAGGCTGAAAGGTGCTGATATTATCTTTGTTTTTATAAAACATTTACTGCTAATAATAGGGGTGTAAATCGGACAGTTCATCACGATACGATACGATATCGATTCTCTCAGCCAGCGATACGATTATTGCCGATACCTCAAAAAATTCTGCGATACGATTACGATTCGATTCGATTCAGGGTTATCAATCGATTTATCGATATTTAGATATTATGTGCCAAGTTTACACAACCAGTTACGTTTATTAACTCACAAATGCATCCAAAAATATATGAAAGTTTAATTAAACTCTTTGAAAATGGCACACCCTCTCCCAATTGGGACATTTACAAGTTGTTTGTTACAAGTTACAAGTAAAAAAAAAACATGATAGCCTATATGAAAATGAACAAGAACGGAGTTATCTGTTTTTGCAAATGAACTATAACAGAAGAGGTTGTTTTGATTAAGTAATAATAACAAAAAAATACAGGTAAATGATCAAATAAAAGTGCATTGAAAGTATTTTATATATATATATATATATATATATATATATATATATATTTTTTTTTTTTTTGTGTGTCTGGCAAAAGCAGATAACTCCACATTTCATGTTTCAGAGTTAAACAAAGCCTAGTAATTGCTATGATACTTAATAAAACACTTAATCGTTGTAACGTTAATCTCCTCAGCTGACATCTAACGTTAGACGCCTGTCAAACTTTGTTGTTGTGAATAACGTACACGCGATACAGAGAGCTTTTCCCTCACCACTAACCTGCTGTTTTAGCAAGATTCCGTGAAAAAGTTTCAGATCTTATTTTCCTTTTACGCCATGAAGTTCATCAAGTTCGTTGAAATCCATCCTCGATCACTTTTAATCAGCTTTGACGAAACTCCTCGCAGCTAGCGCGTCTTTTCAAAGTGACTAGCAGGCTTGTCACCCGACCTGAATACTGCGCAGTGCGCACTGATTCGCTAACACAGACTTTTCGGGTTGATTTCACAAACAAGGGTGCTTGTCGTTTCTGCTGTAAAAGATGAACTCGCGATGCCTTGACAGTGGAAAATACCCGCTTTTGTGACAAAGGGTTCTGTCAATCTTGTCAGGTGTCTATTTCAGCTGAGAAAAGTTCCGTGTGAGGATGTGGAGAGTGTCAAAATAAAGGTACCGTATAATCGATATTTTGTGTGTGGCATCGATGCATCGTATCGTTAGACTTTTGATCGATGCATCGATCCATATCGATGTATTGTTACACCCCTAGCTAATAATAGCCACGTGGAGACATTTCCCCGCAATGTATGGAATACCAGGACACACACACACACACACACTCTGGTGCACTATCTTTGTGGGGACTCTTCATAGACATAATGGTTTTTATACTGCACAAACTATTCTGTCTTCTTACACTAACCTGACCCCTAGACCTACCCATCACACAACTTTCTGCATTTTTACATTTACAAAAAAACTAATTTTGTATGATTTATAGCCTTGTGTACCTCAATGTAGGTATCCACAGTTACACAAGTCCTCATTAGTCTGTGTGTATTCAGGTTTAATTCCCCACCAGGATAGAAAAACATATACACACTCAAACTAGGGGTCTGCCATATCATACCGTCCACGATAATACCGGTATATATTTTTACATGATAAAAAAAGTGTCATATCGCGATATCAATGATATAGCGACGCGATAACGTATGGCGCATTTACGTTCCCTAGCACGCACAACAACAACACCTGTCCGAGCGCGAGAGCAGCCTGTCAGCCTCCGATGACGATTTAGCAATTTCGCAAACAGCTTGAGTGTTCAGCGGGGCTGCCGACGCGCGTCTTCTCTCGCGCGCGTTTAGGAGTCGGGACATGACTGAATGGTCTCTTGCACAATCGGGCCATCAGTGCATCGTAACTAAAGTTTATAATTTCATTGTCTTCTTAATTCTTATCAGTTTAAACATTCAAGCGGTTTTAAACTATCCAGTAAGCTACTCGCGCACTCTCTGAGAGAGCTGCACTGCGTGCATACAAAGAGTAGCCTACAACTCGCGAGAAACTAAAGTTATTTTTCGCGGATTATATCGCTTTAATGGGGGGGGAAAACGCAAAATTGTGTAAATCTTCCGGTCTTGGTAAGTATACTCATAAACACAGTCGGTTATGTATAAAACGCATGTGACAGTGTGACAGACAGTATAATGAAAACAGCAATGGATCCGTGCACTAGCTGTAAAAGTGACAGCCGCCATAGGCTATGCGTCTGTCATTAATGTTGTCGTCAAAACAACAAAAGATAGCTTTAATTGTAATGAATGAGAATTATTAGCCTATGTATTTAATTTAATCAGGAAACAGAACTAAAAGACTATGTGTTATTTTACATTTGATTACTTTATTATGTTTCTGTAGTATTTCTGAATTCTGGTGTTAGACCTACACACATTTAACATTTAATTCAAAGATTGAAATCAAGCCTCCTTGTGTTGAGGAAACTCTTAACAACAAAGTTACCACATTGTAAAAACGCAATGAGTGAGCAAACATTTAGGCGAGATAAACATAATAAGAAAATTTTCAACAACAAAAAAAATGTCTATATCGTCATAAATATCATTATCGCAAATATTCTTGAAATATCGTGATAGAATTTTGAGGCTATATCGCCCACCCCTAACTCAAACACTGCATAGATACTTCATTTTTTAATCAAACTGGCTTCACAGCAGGTTGTGTTGGCTGTAGTCAGATGAATTGAGCTGGGGGGTTTTTTTATGTACCAGTGGTCACTCTGCCACATTTACAGCTGAAAAAAAGTAAACTAGGCACGTTTAACAAGATTTTATCCTTAATATGAATTAGTTTGTCTGAATTTTTCATATTTTTTTCTTGTATACTTTTAAGTTCCATTTATTTGGTGCTTTGTTCAATCTCAAACCATTATTTTATTTTTATTATTAAGATGTCTTCTCAAGAGTTAACTGTAATCTGGGCAAACATTAAACTTTGCTGAAATTAAGCGTCCCGCTTTGGTCTACACTGGAAGTGTTCTGTTTGCTCTGCTAAACTATAATTACTAAAACTAAAACTGAAACTAAATAAAATAAAAACTAAATAGAAATGTGTTTGGAAAATAAAAACTAAACTAAAACTAACAAAACCATTAATAAAACTAACTAAAACTAAACTGAAATTTAATGCAAATTTGAAAACGATATTAAAATAAAAACTAATTTAAAAAATCAAACTAAAATAACCTTGGTGTGAACGCAAACACGACCCGGGATTGATGCCAGGTTGGGGACATAGTAACATTGCCGTGTTCAGTCCCGGAATGCGCTTGTGTGAACAAAAGCCATAATCAATGCCGTGTCGTAATGATGGCGCTAAACCGGGATCGTTCGCCAGCGTGAAACGGTTCGTAATGCGCTAGTTTATGATCGAATCAGACAAAAAAAATGCACAATCGTGGTTTCTTCGAGAGAAATCGCAGCTCATAAGCAAACTATAGACGCCGCTGGGACAGGTCACGTGTCTTTGCGGGTTGTGTGTGTCTGTGTGAACGCACTCTCTTGATTCCCGAAAATCACTGGCAGTGTGAATGAACCAAAGTCAAACGAACCCGGGTCAAATCCCGGGCCACTTTATCCATGTATTTTCCGGAATCTCTGTGTGAAAGGGAACTCAAACACTGAGTCAACTCAGCAACAGGAGCCGCTTGTACTAAAGAAACACGCTAAAAAAGAGAGAGACTGACAAATGCCCAGCAACAAGTGCCTCCACTCCACAAAGCAGGTTTCGATAACACAAGCATTTACAAATGCTACACAATATGAAAAGGATTAGTTTTTTTAGTTTTAGACAAGTTATATTTTTCTTTTAAGGTGGCAATATTTACAATAATTTATTTTGTTTACAAAAAGAACTATTTTCTACATTTTTAGGAAACTTTCTTTTTACATTAATTCTTAATTACTTTTTTATAAGACGTTTTTATTTCAAGCATTGTATGCTTTGTTTGATTCAATTGTTTGAAATATTTAATAAGTAAGCATCAAAAGCTATCTGTGTGTTTCCTTATATTAGAATCACAAAGATAGGATTATGCATTCTTTCATTATAAAAAATAACCGTGAACATATTTACGGTATATGCCTTGCCAGTGACACATGAGAAAGAATTTTTTTAAATAATCGTTCAATAATCGTAATCGAGGTAACTTGTTCGATTAATCGTGATTATGATTTTAGCCAAAATCGTCCAGCCCTACCGCGAAATGAGGAAAGAGTGTGTTTTTAGTCCTGCCGAGGCCGGACCAATCTCCATTTCTCAAACATTTCTCAGCTCCTCTTAGTTTGAGCAGCTGAAAATGTCAATATTGCAGCTATGAGCCTGTTGTATAACACGCACACCTGCAAACAAACGCCGACACACACGAAACTGTGATGACGCACACTTATCTGCTCGACGCCCCCTGTGGGCGTGCGTCACCGGCGAAATGAGGAAAGAGTGTGTTTCAGTTCCGCCGAGGCCGGACCAATCTCCGTTTCTCAAACATTTCTCAGCTCCTCTTAGTTTGAGCGGCTGAAAATGTCAATATTGCACCAATGAGCCTGTTGTATAACACGCACGCCTGCAAACAAACGCCAACACACACAAAACTGTGATGACGCTCTTTTATCTGCTCAAGATTTCCATTACACGAGAGTAGATGGTAAAACTTCATGCTGATTTGTACTCGGCTTTCGCCAAGATAATCACCAACTAAGACGTAGCTTTACAGTAACCTATGCTTCTCCATCCATTTACGCTTCTTTCCATCTGGTGACGTGAATCTTCTGTCTGGTGTTAATACAGTGTATTGCGCGTCAGCACACACAACGGCTGCAACCACAGTGCGGTCCCCCATAACAACCCTCTGGATTGAGCGGAGTAGGGAACATCTCTAGGGTCTTCAAGTGGGCACCTTCCGTCCTCAGTGTTTCGTCGACTAGCCCACGACACCTCAAGAGGGCTCAACAGTGACTCTGGCGTCCCAGAGTCACCCCCCTCCGCCCCCCACTCAACTCAGCCCAGCTTACTGACCTCTACTTCCCTCTTGCTGCTGAGACCTAACCACAATCTCACAATCTCTCCGCAACCCAACCATACGCGCCAACCCGTTTGACTAAGGCTGTCGAGCCCCACTGGTGCGTTAATATGCAGTTTCAGTGGCAACGGTTCCGTATGGCATACCACCTACCACAAAACACAATATCTGCCCAACCACCCGACATTCACGCAATATACACAGGAACGTAATGACTGTAAATACTATACAACCTATACAAATAAACAACAGTTGCTGCTGAGACCTAACCACAATCTTACCGCAACCCAACCATACGCGCCAACCCGTTTGACTAAGGCTGTCGAGCCCCACTGGTGCGTTAATATGCAGTTTCAGTGGCAACGGTTCCGTATGGCATACCACCTACCACAAAACACAATATCTGCCCAACCACCCGTCATTCACGCAATATATACAGGAACGAAATGACTGTAAATACTATACAACCTATACAAACAAACCAACAGTTGCTGCTGAGACCTAACCACAATCTCTCCGCAACCCAACCATACGCGCCAACCCGTTTGACTAAGGCTGTCGAGCCCCACTGGTGCGTTAATATGCAGTTTCAGTGGCAACGGTTCCGTATGGCATACCACCTACCGCAAAACACAATATCTGCCCAACCACCCGTCATTCACGCAATATACACAGGAACGTAATGACTGTAAATACTATACAACCTATACAAATAAACCAACAGAACTTTCAAGTTTTCAAGAATTCTACGAAACCGTAGCATGGCGGCCTGTACACAGCCAGCTAGAATCTTTCCGTCTCAACCACAGCCAGTTGCTGCTCCTTTCTGCTGCTTCAGATAAGTTCTTGACTGTACGACGCAACTCTTGGCCACTGAATCCGACGTCTCTGAGGAACCGGATTGTAGAGTGTGCCACAAAACCACGACAACTCACTTCCACTGGATAAACCTGGACTCTCCATCCTCGCTGTTCTGCTTCAGTGGCCAGATGAGCATACCGCAGTTTCTTCCTCTCATATGCCTCATCTACCGCATCCTCCCATGGCACTGTTAACTCTATCAGTTGAACAATGCGTGCTGATCCAGACCACAAAACAATATCTGGTCGTAGGTTAGTGGTGGCAATCTCAGGTGGAAAAATAAGCCGTTGATCAAGATCAACCAGCATCTTCCAGTCCCTAGCAGCTTCCAGTTGTCCTGGGCGAGAATTGGTGTTAGCACCTTTTCTTGGTGGTTGCTCGCCTGGGCGGAGGAATATTGTCTTCTGCGTGTAATGTTTTGCTAGAACAGGCGGCAATTTATTGGTCATACTACGCTTGCCTTCCAATGCTAAAGCCAAACATCGCAATACTTGGTCATGGCGCCAAGTAAACCGACCCTGGCTAAGACCCACCTTACATCCTGTCAAAATGTGCCTTAATGTGGCAGGTGATGAACACAAAGGACAAGATGGATCCTCTCCTACCTAGAGGTTTAGGTTCTGCGGTGATGGGAGAACATCATATGTTGACCTAATAAGGAAACTGATCCTACTCTCTTCCATTGACCAAAGGTCTTGCCAGCCCATTTTGCGTTGTTCCACACTCTCCCATCTCATCCACTCTCCCTGCTTGGCCTGGGAAATGGCCTTTATACATCTCATCCTCTCCTCCTGCTTTCGCACCTCGTTGACTACCAGCTTCCTCCTTTGGGCTGGGCCTGCCTTGTGCCATTTAGGAGGAGCTAAACTGAGCCCAAAACCCCCTCTTCCATGCTGTACCTGTCCCACGATATCCCCAATTTGAAGGTCAGCCTTTGCCTCTACTACAGATTTCTTTGCTGACCACTTTCTACCAGTTTTTACCACAGGGGCTGTCTCCCTTACACATTTGTCACGTGACTCTGCTAAAGTCATTTCCAGTCTGACCTTGGCACACTTAAACTCCTCGGTTAAAGCAGAGACTGGCAGCTGCAATACTCCTTTACTATAAAGTCCCACTCTGCTGAGGCAGCGTGGAACTCCCAACCATTTCCTGATGTATGAACTTATTAACGCTTCCAGCTTATCCACTGTTGTCAAAGAAACCTCATACACAGTCAGTGGCCACAGCAACCTTGGCAGTAGACCAAACTGAAAGCACCAGAGTTTCAGTTTGCCTGGTAGAGCACAGCTGTTTATGCTCTTCAACCCTTCCACTGCTTGTCGTCTAACTTCTCCCACTCGAACTGTGTCCTTTAGATCCCCATCGTACCATCTCCCTAGACTCTTCACTGGCTTCTGAGAAACTGTTGGTATTGCCCCACCATTAATGAAGAATGTTTTATCTACTACCTTGCCTTTAATTATGGAGATGCTCAAGCTAATTTCAGCCTTTGTTGTTTGCCTCTGTGGCTCAGTGACGAAACCCACAGCCTTCGCACGGGAGACCCTTGTTCGATCCCAGCTCCACACAAATGCCGTTTTCATGGCGACCCAGAAAAATCATACAAGCAGTGTATTTTCTGGTATTCCGGCCACAGCCGATGGTGTTATGTGTAATAAAAATGCCCAAATCCGAGTGTTCATTTCTACACACAAAGACAGCCCGCCACAGTGCAGGGCTCGCACAAATGAGATTGGTTCATTTCAATTGTGCATTAAATGTAGTGAATGTGCCCATAACCCAATGCCCACAAACACTACACACTGCATGTGCCACGTTTTCTGTAAAACGAAACCAACACACATACAGTCAGCTATGGCCCACGGTGTTTGTCTCGCCGTGGCCAGACTCCACCGAAAACTTCTCGCTCGTTCAGTTCCAAACAATGTGACTGTTCCAGTGTATTTCGCAGTAAACAAGCCGGTACCACAGCCCGCTTGCCTGCACATTAACGCCATTTTTACTGCGACCCAGATAAATCCCAAAAAGAGTGTATTTTCTGGTATTCCGGCCACGGCCGATGGTGTTATGAGTGTTGTAAGAATGCTCACGTCTCAGTGCCCATTCCCACACACAGACACAGCCCGCCACAGTTAAGGGCTAGCACAAATAAAATCGACTCATGTCGATTGTGCAAAAAAAAAAGTAGTGAATGTGCCCACAAACACTACACGATACGTGTCCCTCGGTTTCTGTAAAAACGAAACCGACACGCATTCAGTCAGCGCAAGCCAATGGTGTTTTCAGTGCAGTGAGTGTGCCCGCTGTTCTGAAATACCGAAACTGCTGAGCAAAGGGGCCATAGAACCTTTACAGCAGATACAGCAGATATTTTCTGGTACCGAAAAAAGACGGGGTCTCAGACCCATTCTAGATCTGCAACAGCTGAACAGAGTGCTTATGAAGCGCCAGTTCAGAATAATGACAACCAGGAAAATTCTCGCGCAAGTGCGCCAGGGAGACTGGCAATAGATCTGAAAGATGCCTTTTTCCGAAAACAAATAGCATCACGTCACAGGCGATTCTTGAAATTCGCCTTCGAGGGCCAGGCATATCAATACACATTTCTACCGTTCGGCCTATCCCTAGCACCCAATAAATTTACGAAGTGCATGGAAGTGCACCCCTGAGACTTCAGGGCATGCGAGTTTTGAACTACTTGGACGATTGACTGATTCTAGCTCGATCACATTCAGAGCTCATAGAACACAGAACCACATTACTCGAGCATCTCGAGAATCTGGGTCTAACAGTCAATTGGGCGAAGAGTTCGCTGTTTCCCAGCCAGAAAATCTCTTTTCTGGGAACAGTGCGGGACTCGCTGTCTATGACAGCACATCTGTCGCCGGAGCGCGAACTGGACATTCAGCGCGCCGCGAAATCCTTTCGCCGCGGCTCTATAGTCCCGCTCAAAAGGTTTCAGAAAATGCTGGGCCTCATGGTTTCGGGACCTGACGCCATCCCGAGATGGATCGGGATCTCGGGATGGGGAGCGCTGCTCAAGGGCAGACCGTTCTTTGGCCAGTGGTCAGAAAGGGAAAAGCTCCTACACATAAACTGTCTAGAAATGCTGGGAGTTGACAACGCGCTACGGCGTGTTTGTCCACAGATAAAAGGCCGCCACGTCTTAGTCCGGCCGGACATGTCAGTGGTGGCATACATAAATCGCCAGGGTGGCGTCAGGTCCCGAAACCTTTACAGGCTGACGGAACGCCTCCTGGTCTTGGCTAGGCACAACCTGCTTTCACTGGAAGCAGCGCATGTGCCTGGTCGCCTGAATCTGGGACCAGACTGTCTGTCCGGAAACAATGTCCCAGCAGGGGAATGGTTGCTGCACCCGCAGACGATCCAACTGCTGTGGGAGACATTCGGCAGGTGGACTTGTTCGCGTCCCAGGAAAACGCTCACTGTCCGATCTTTTTCTCCAAGAGCAGGGATGCGCTGGCCCACGTATGGCCCCGCTGCCCCCTCTATGCTTTTCCCCCCGTCTCGCTCCTGCCTCAAGTGCTGGAACGAATCAGGGAAAACGGATGCCCAGTGCTGCTCGTGGCTTCGCTCTGGACGAACCAGAATTGGTTCCCAGTCCTGATGCGGCTGACCAGCACTGCCCCATGGCCGACACAGGTGAAGAGAGACCTCCTCTCTCAGGCAAAGGGCTCGATTTGGCATCCTCGCCCGGATTTATGATCCCTACATGCATGGGCCATCAACGGGTACCCGCTAACCTCCCAGAGGGTGTCTCAAACACAATCACGGAGGCTAGAGCCCTGTCTACTAGACAGCTCTATTCCTCAAAGTGGTCGGTGTTCTCTGCCTGGTGTCAAGCTCAGGGCTTTTCACCCGCAGACTGCGGGGTTACGGAAGTGCTCTCCTTCCTTCAGAAGCAGAACCCCATCCACGCTCAAAGTACACGTGGCGGCCATAGCGGAGTTTGCAAAACCGACGTCTGGCCAGTCACTGGGGAAGAACGACCTGGTCGTGCGATTCCTCAGGGGAGCTCGGAGGCTCAGTCCCTGTGTGGGACCTTTCTACGGTTTTTGAAGCCATGAAAGGTGCCCCATTCGAGCCAATTCATTTGTCAGACATGAAACATCTGTCTCATAAAACGGTATTCCTTATGGCTCTCGCTTCAGTGAAGCGCGTAGGGGACTTGCAAGTGTTTTCAGTAAACGCGTCATGCATGGAGTTTGGGCCTAATGACGCAGAAGTCAAACTCAAACCAAGGCATGGGTACGTGCCGAAATCCCTCAACACACCGTTCAGGGCCCAGGTTATTTTCCTGTGCGCCCTCCCGGTTCATGATTAGGAGGAGGATGCGAGTCTCCTCTGCCCTGTCAGGGCACTGAGAGCTTATGTGTCCCGCTCGTCTGTCTTCAGACAGACTGAGCAGCTCTTCGTTTTGTTTGGCGGACGCTCCAAGGGACTGGCCGCATCAAAACAGAGCCTATCCAGATGGACAGTCAATGCCATAGCGCTGGCTTACACTTCTAAGGGCCTGCAGTGTCCTTTGGGTGTCAGAGCGCACTCCACGAGGGTATCCTATACGCTGAGTTTTGGTTTATATGTGACGCGCTCCAGTTCTTGTAGTCGAAGGCGGATAAACTTTCTACACTCGAGTGTATTCTGTGCGCTTTTAAGTGTAGATTTACCGTGTTACCGGTCTTGGCAGCAATTATCTTGTCGAAAATATTGCATCGTGTGCTTATGGCATCGAGTCGGGGACATAGGTACACTTTTGATCATTTCCACATATTTTCTATCTATCTGGGTTGGACGCTTACGCTTACACACACACACACACACACACACACACACACACACACACTACAGCCTCACGTGCGACGAGGCACGTCTCTGGGCAGCCGCGTAAACTAGTGTTTTTCCGCCACAGCCAATCATGCTGCATGCTTATTGTTTCACTGACGTTGACGAGATTAACCACTTAGGTACCGAAACTTGGTACCGAAAAACAAGACATGTTTCAATACTCGGTAGTATCGAGGCAATTCGGTCGGTACCTAAAAAGTACCGAACTCGGTACCCAGCCCTACTGTCAGCAGCGCCTGGTCTTAAAGCGTCACTAATGTTAATCAAAGAACAAAGGTAAGAGTAGGGCTGGACAATAATTCAATATCAATATATATCGCGATATTTTTTTTTTTCGATAACGGTGATATGATTTTTAAACACATTTTCGATATTTCAATATACATAGCAGCATTTGTCACTGACTGACGTTAGGCGCGCAGCCGTCAGAAAGAGCAGAACACAATTGGCTACTTTCCTGATGACGTACACCACAGACACGCAGCCACTGCTCAGAGCAGCGGATCTCCAACGCGGCAAGTTTCAGCCACAGAATGAGCGCCCCTGACCGCAATGCAAATGTGACTGAACGAGCTTCCACAAGTGAGGAGAAAGCAGACGAAATAGTTGATAAGAGAGGAAAGACTAATTCAGTGGTATAAATTCAGTAGTGTTTCGGTGTTTCAGCGTGCTGCAAAATATGCCGGAGTGTGACTGCCGAGTCCGACTAGCAGTGGGAACACATCAGACGAGGATCAGGAGATAGACTGTGCCGATGCGCGCGTCCGCGGCCAGGAACGTCGCGTCCACACTCTAAAAATAGCTCACCGAAAGTTCTAATGAGCAGGTATCGCTCCCTGTGAATGTCCTGACTTGTCTAAAGAACGTGTGTAGCTTTAATAAGGATTAATCTATAATTAATTTATAATTTATGCAGTTCAGACTATTTGATAACCTTATTCAATTTCTGTATATTTCATGTTTTATTTACACACAAAACATTAATGGTGAACATTTTTGACTTTATAAAATGATTATCTCAAGTCTTGAAAAAAGTAAGACATATTTTTGTTATTCATAGTTTAGTAGCCTACTTTTATTTTTGGCAGAATTTATCATTATAATCAACTTAATTATTTCCTGGATTTTGTAACACCGTAGTCCCTAAATTTATGTAAATGCAGGAAATGGGATTTAAATTGGAAAAAAATCCCCCATTTTGTGTACCAAATGTTGCACAAATGTTATGGCAAATGTAAATTTAAAAACAGAAATGCATTGCCATTTTACATATTACATTGTCATTTTGCATATTACATTTCAAACTGAATATTGCTACCCATATGCTTTCATAGTCTTGTAGCAGGTATTGAGAAGAGAATATTATTGTTATGATGGGTTATTTCATTGCTTCATGTAGTTTGTTATGGTGCAGTAGCGAAAGACTCCAGCAGATTTCATAGACTTGGCAAATTCATTTTTCAGAAGATTGTAGGAACAGACATCTGTTATGGGCGTTCTTGGCAGTTTTTCTGAGGCTTTTATATTGTTCATATCGATATCGGAATTATATCGTATCGTCCGAAATCAAGAAATATATCGTGATATAAAATTTGGCTATATCGTCCAGCCCTAGGTAAGAGAGTAAATTACTCACTCAGACACGGAGCCAGGATGATTATTATAGCCTACCGGTAGCCTAATAATCATGAATGCACTCCGCTATCTTTTAACACATCTCCGGCGAGCGGCTTCTAAACGCAAAAGAAAAACTCTTCCTGAACAGTGAAATTCAGCGATCTATGGCGTTTCCTGATGATTCATGTTTGTTCGTTAACTTCATTTTATACGTGCAACTCACGTAGCCTATAAGGCCGACAACGCGCTGACAGACAGGACCGAGCAGGTAATATTTAATATGAAACAAAATCTCAACTTTCAAATTTGGTCAGTCAAAGAAAATGAAACAATAAATAGGCCTACCGTTTTGTGGTTCTAATGTGTCGTGACGTGAGAGATTGCCTCAGGTTAAAGACAAGTTCAAATCCACCGACGTTAATCTAACTCTCCTGACTGCTTTGTATGACAAAATATGGTGGATTTTGATTTTTCAGATCGCATCAAACTCCTTGCGAAGGATGAATTGACGCTAATTTAAAAGTGAAGTGCACACTGCTGCACCAGCTTTTTATAAGCGATGTAAAAAAAATGTAGTTTCGTTTTCAAATTAGCGCCAATTCAGCGCACAATAACAAAACAGTGTTGCTCCGCACTACCACCAATTATGCATGCCTGTGCAAATGCGTGCATTTTACGTTTGCCTTCAAATTAGTGATTTAAAAGCCCCCTCCGGTGATACCGGTATTACCGGTGTTGTCACACGTCGATTAACCGGTGGGAAAATATCCTCACCGTCACATCCCTACCCTATATCTGCATGCTGCCGCACAGCGTTTTACATTAATTCAAAATTAAGTATAATTTTTGGCTTCAATATCTCGTGGAAAAGAGGTTTTCCCCATAGCGTAAGATATTACGCAGTCCTCGTTCCCTCTCTATAGAGAACCGAGGTTACGTTAGTAACCGAGTACGTTTTAAAATAACTTATTTTTTTGTGATTTGTTCATGTTTAAAGCAGATGATCATGGCAAACAAGGTATGGGAATAATAACTTTAAAAAAATCGTAATGACCGAGTCTTCTGATTCCATATGATTGCACTAAAAGTGTGCTCAAGGTTTTGTTTTGCTACAGTAAGACCACGATTGTGTTAGATTCCACCTATCTATTGTTTTTGTTTTTTTGTAACAAAGCTCTGTCGTTTAGAAACATGGCTTTTCCTATCACTGCTATCTTAAACGAATAGTTCACCCAAAAATGAAAATTCTGTCAGTATTTACTCCCCCTCATGTTGTTCCAACCCCGTAAGACCTTCGTTCATCTTCGGAACACGAATTAAGATATTTTTGATTAAATCTGAGAGCTGGATCACTCCTCCATACTAGTCCATAGGCTTCTTCAGGGATTGAAACTTGCCAGCCCCGAAAAGTTATTAAAAACATCGTTAAAATAGTCCAAGTGACTAAAGTGGCTCAATCTTAAGTTTATCAAACGACGGGAATACTTTTTGTGCGCAAAAAAACAAAAATAACAACTTTATTTCAACTATTCATTTCCTTCTCTGCTGGCCTAGAGTCAGTTCACTAGTGTAATAGCGTAAGCTTCTGTTGTTGTACGTCACACGCATCACCCACATGACCAGCGTCAGCCATTAGTGAGCCTACGTGTGACGTAGCTCTACGCAATCACACTACGTTAACTGACTCGATGCCCACAGAGAAGGAAATGAATAGTTGAAATAAAGTTGTTATTTTTGTTTGTTTTTGCACACAAAAAGTATTCTTGTCGCTTGATAAACTTAAGATTGAGGTTCGCGCGCTCACAAGGTTTGCGGAAAGTAAAGGCTACAGGCTAAAACACTGGAGGTTAGAGCCAGGGCAGACGACAGGATGAAGCGTGCAAAGAAACGTAATGTGTGGGACCATTTCACCAAAAAGAATGACACAGTAAGTTGCAACTTGTGTGATACAGTGCTTAAATACAGTAGTAATACTGTAGAAATACATTACATCTACATTTCAGTGGCAACAGACGAGGTGATGATGATCATCATCTTACTTTATTATTGTTAGCACTAACGTTACCTCAAACTAAAGCGGAGTCTCTTCGGAGCTGTAATTTTCTTAAATGAGCCGCTGCAATATTTCAAATGAGCTTCTAACGCTAGACTAACGCCTTTATTTTCAACGCGATCACCTTGTACCCAAACCATTTCAAAACTAAGGAGCCATTTGTCCTCCGATTACATACAAGCTCCTCGGCGCCGCGTTTGCGGGACTCATGTTTCGCGCTGTAGGAGATTTTAAAAAAGTGACGTGAGTGGAAGCGCGGCGCCGGGGCTGTGTGTGTGTGTGTGTGTGTGTGTGAGAGAGAGAGAGCGGGAGGCAGAGAGATGCGACAGAGTTGCGAAATTGCAGGCGCGGCTAGAAATGGCTGTTATTTCAAATAGCGTGGCATTTTTTAAACTAATCGGTTAACCGGTTTCAACCGGCTAATGAGGCTCGGTGGTCGGTCAAGAACATTTTTAGTTTTCGCCATCCCTAAATGACACTTATCTCTACCTTTCATTCCAGCCAGATGATCTGACGGTAGCTGCTCGCATCTCAGCCTACCTGAGGGAAAATTCTTGCTGGCTGGTGGTGGTGGTGTAATGGTGTGGGGGATGTTTTCTTGGCACACTTTAGGCCCCTTAGTGCCAATTGGGCATCATTTAAATGCCACGGCCTACCTGAGCATTGTTTCTGACCATGTCCATCCCTTAATGGCCACCATGTACCCATCCTCTGATGGCTACTTCCAGCAGGATAATGCACCATGTCACAAAGCTCGAATCATTTCAAATTGGTTTCTTGAACATGACAATGAGTTCACTGTACTAAAATGCCCCCCACAGTCACCAGATCTCAACCCAATAGAGCATCTTTGGGGTGTGGTGGAACGGGAGCTTCGTGCCCTGGATGTGCATCCCACAAATCTCCATCAACTGCAAGATGCTATCCTATCAATATGGGCCAACATTTCTAAAGAATACTTTCAGCACCTTGTTGAATCAATTTCACGTAGAATTAAGGCAGTTCTGGAGGTGAAAGGGGGTCAAACACAGTATTAGTATGGTGTTCCTAATAATCCTTTAGGTGAGTGTATGTGTAATCCAGAAGCTTGTGTTCTGCAAGTGAACGGCGCCTTGTGGTGCCATCATCCCAAAGAGACCAAATCACTTTCAATGACCTTTGCCTGGACTGTTCTCTGTTGGTGGAATGACCTGCCCAACACATTTTCAAGAAACTGCTAAAGATCCATCTTTTTCGTAAAAACTTGACCCAATAATACAAAATCTTTGTAAAAAAAAAAACAAAAAAAAAAACTTGCTATGTGCTAGGCTAACTGGGACTCCACTGCTGTGCTAGGCTAACTGGGACTTGCTATTATTACTCCCCTCTTTCTCCTCATCCTTCTGACAGCAGCACAGGCAGCTCATGTAGATGGCCAGACCCAGCAGATTCACACCAAGCCCAGCTGCTGCTACACAGCCCAGGAAAATGAGCGAGTGGTGGCAGGGTGTTCAAGAACACTTTTTGCTTCTATTGTTATCGTAATTGGTAAGTCACTTTGGAGAACATGTAATTGTAAATGTTTTTAAAAAAAAGAGTATAAAGATAATAGAGTATAAAGATAAACAACAATTGCCTTTTAATGTGGATATTTTTACATGTTCTAAATTATATACTAAGCTTGTATTTCCTATCTATCACTTATCTTGACGTTCAGTGTTTATGTTCAATTACTAATACTGTAAATGTGCAGGTATTCTATACTTATACATTCAGTTAATTTAACAGAAATTTACTGTAAACTTGCTATTATTTAGTACTTAATTAGAGATTGGTCAAACTTGTGAAATTGGATCTGTAAAAATTTAAACTGTAAAATACAAACATTTGTATTTGAACTGATGTAATCAATTCCTCTAGGTGATTTAAAATCACCTCTAGGTGATTTTTTTTCATACATAATTTCTTTGTTATTTTACAGAGGAAAAACTATATTAAAAGAAAATGATAGTAGATAGACAGGATTATAATAAAATAACTTTTTAAACCCTAAATTTACAGTTTAACCTGAAAGTTAAATGTCTTTTTAATATAATTTGATATTTATCAGTTTTTCCACGGTTTAATAAGCCATTATCAACAGTAATATACTGTAATTTAATCAATTTTGACTGTCTTTTTAATGTAATTTGACATAATTTATCCGTTTTACCATGGTTTAATAGGCCATTATCAACAGTAATATACTGTAATTTAATCAATTTTGACTGTCTTTTTAATATAATTTTCACGGTTTAATAAGCCATTATCAACAATAATATACTGTAATTTGAAATCATTTATCCGTTTTTCCACGGTTTAATAAGCCATTATCAACAGTAATATACTGTAATTTAATCAATTTTGACTGTAAAGTAAATTCTGTATTTTTCAGTTTTTGCATGTAATTTTGAGAAATGGTTATTTGCTGTAATTTAACGGAATCCGTCTGGAAACTTTGCTGACAGAGATTTACCTTTTTTTTTTTTTTTTACAGTGTCAGGATATCGTGGACAGACGGTTGGATAAATACACACACCTCGTCGTGTTGTGATGGCAATGGTCTTAGCGAGTAGCTGACCGTAGAATGCAGGAGAACAGGCAAGCAGTCCAACATGGTCTGAACAAGAAAGGACCATGATGTGGTGTGTGCTTGAGAGGCTAGATAGGTTGCAGGTGCGGGTGATTTGTGAGGTGTGTGTGCAGTGGGAGTCAAGAAGGATTATGGAAAATATAGTGACTAAGCAGCAGGGTTGGAATTGCATAACTTCTGACACAAATTAAGACAAATACTGAACATTGAGTCTTATATCATTTTAATAATCATAATAATTATTCTCTCTAGGAAATTATTGACATTGCTTGCTTTAGCAGTAGCACTTGTTCAATTCTACATATCCCTTTTCCTTAGTTCCGTGGTTCTCCAATTTTTTAAAGTGCCGTATCCCTCTTCCACTTAGATGCAGTCACACCTTTTCCATTAAAGGGTTAGTTCACCCAAAAATGAAAATTAAGTCATTAATTACTCACCCCCATGCTGTACCAACCCCGTAAGACCTTCGTTCATCTTCGGAACACAAATGAAGATATTTTTGATTAAATCTGAGAGGTGGATCACTGCTACATAGGCTGCCAGAGGGAATGAAACTTGACGGCCCAGAAAGTCATTAAAGAACATGTTTAAATAATCCATGTGCCTACAGTGGCTCAACTATAAGTTTATCAAGCGACGAGACTACTTTTTTCCCGAAAAAAAAAACATAATAACGACTTTATTCGACTATTCCTTTTCTTCCTTGTGGGCCTGAGACGAGAGTTCAAGAGATTTCCACGACGCATGCGCGAGAACTGAACAAGAAGTATTAGAAGAAGAACGTTCTCTTCTCAGTTCTCGCGCATGCGTCGTGGAAATCTCTTGAACTCTCGTCTCAGGCCCACAAGGAAGAAAAGGAATAGTCGAATAAAGTCGTTATTATGTTTTTTTTTTCGGGAAAAAAGTATTCTCGTCGCTTGATAAACTTATAGTTGAGCCACTGTAGGCACATGGAATATTTAAACATTTTCTTTAATGACTTTCTGGGCCGTCAAGTTTCATTCCCTCTGGCAGCCTATGTAGCAGTGATCCACCTCTCAGATTTAATCAAAAATATCTTCATTTGTGTTCCGAAGATGAACGAAGGTCTTACGGGGTTGGTACAGCATGGGGGTGAGTAATTAATGACTTAATTTTCATTTTTGGGTGAACTAACCCTTTAAGGGACAATATTTGCCCCCTTTAATCAATTTTTCCATTTCATTTTTTTTACCTTTGTAATACCTTTTAAAAAATAAATAATTCCTTAAATAAAAAAATGTTCAATAAATAGGCAATGTTAAAAATCGTTTAATATTAATAAAAATATTATATTAAAATCGCCAGTAGGTGGCGGTAACTCATTGTCTTTATGTGTGAGTAATCGAGTCATTCATTGAATCAAACGATTCGTTCGAAGCCACAGATTTCGTTGCAAAATAGAGCAATAAGCCTGACTATACTGTTTTAAATGTAGTAAATCACTTAATGTTACCCTTTTGTTTTATTTTTAACTGTTGTATAAAATCAATGTCACATTTGAAATCGTGTGGATATTCGGGAAACGTTGCATCAACATTAAAAACACTGCTGGATATCAGCCTGCATTTTGTTTGCACAAACAGCGCAAGCGGCTCGTGACAGAACACAAGACCGACTGAATGACACTTCAGTTTAAGTTGAAAATCTCAAATGAAGATTGCTGAACTCCAGCTTGTCTGTGTTTTCAGATCATCCGCGCTTCTTCAGCAGTGTAAGTTAGAGAGCGCGCGCGCATGGTTGCCAGCTACTATTGAAAAGACCGTGTAGAAAACAAGTTCTTTTAACAGAAAAGCTCTGATTTGGGGGTTAAATTATTGAATTCTGGCATTTGTGGCCACAGCGGATTAAACTGAAACTTTCCTATTTCAGACGACAAACTACGCTTGGCTAACGTTATTATCTTGTTCTGTAACTCACTTGCCTAGTAGCCTAACCAAAGTAAAGGTTTCTTTCATGCTTTCTGCTATGACGTGGAGTGTGAGGTGCACTCAACGTTGCATGAATTTTTAGTAACTGTTAATTTTGTTATGGTATGAACTTAATCCTAGTAAAGGCAAAAAATATATAATACCTTTGTAATGAAATCCAAGACTTTGTATACCAAATTCAAGGCTTTTAAAGCCTTAATTTGAGATTATTTTTCAATGCTTTTAAGATCCCGCGGGTACCCTGATTAATGTGTCTTGTCCGCTCACAATGACAGTAAACTTATTATTAGGCTAACGTTACATTACATGAGTCACGTCACATAGTGGTCTATTTTCAGTTCCAAATGGCGGAAATAGACAAAAGTTTATTAGTTTGCCTGATTATTTTTGTGATTCGTTTAACATTTATGACCTAAAAAAAACTGTCAAATAAGAAATGTTTAGTTAAGCAACTTACATCTTATCTCTCACTTGACCGACCGTAAACTGAAGCGCGTCGAGTTGCTCCTGTCTATGAGTCGCTCTGCTAAAATTCGTGCTGCGAACATAAAGCCTGCCTACTTTGATTTGATTGGTCATCTCAAATATTCTGACATTGATGAGCAGTGACAGACCAATGAGGCTCAGATGAACACACACACACACACTGTCTTCTGTTTGTTCTGACGTGCTTGGCGCCGCTGCGGAAGAACGCGCTGATAACAAGACTAAAGCGAACACGAAGTCTTATCACATACTTAAAGATTGAAATTAGTTTAGTGTTGTGGTCAAGTTAAGCTTAACAGGATTGTCCGTATCAGGACAAATATCCCTTATTAATCTTTATATAAGATAGCATTGTGCTTGTTCCTTTATGGATTTTTAAAGCTCAGAGTATGTAACTGGCATTCGTCTCCCTTGTGTAACCATTAGCCAGGCTGTCTGCCACCAGCCTGAATCTGTGTATTTAGTGTAGCACTTAACCATGAGTAAAAAATTCCCACTTGAGCACATTTATCTGAGTTTGGAGATGGTTTGATTAGATATTGGTGAGCTTTTGTATGTCAACACTGAGACAGATGCCAAGTCTTTTACAGCACAGTCAGAGCTCATCTCCTGGGGTTTATGGGTAATAAAAGGTATAACACCATTTTCCCTCTAGTTTCGCTCTCCATTGATCCACCACTGGTGATAGTCCAAAACTCAGAAATCTCAGGTATGGCCACTGACATGAATACGGTAATATATGATACAGTAATATCATATGGTACAGTATGATAATACAGTATTATGATATCACTTTTTTTGTAAGGGGTATTATGATTATTTTCTTAGCAATAGCAATAGACGATTGGATGCTGGTATTACCGGCCATTTAGGGGTGTAGCAAATTTTAACTGACATTTTTCTGTTCATCTTGGATAATCATTACTTTTGAAAGTCTCCTGCCTCGGGAGGAATTCCACCATTTCCGTTGGAGTTGGAGGAAGTTGTGCCGCTGTAAGTGTCAGTTTAACAACCAACATTACACTTGAATTATTGTCTAATAATTAACTCAAGAACATCCTTGCCACTTACAAAAAAACAAAGTTATTTATATAAAACGTTTCATACACAATGGTTATTCAAAGTGCATTAAACAGGTATGATAAAGAAAGTCAACATTAAATAATTGATGATAATCAGATCATTCAAAATGTACACTTTCTAAAGTGTTTGAAATACAAAGTTAATGAAAAATGAAAGAGGAAGGACAAAGGAAAGATAATTTACATGCTATATTTAGAATATCTCTGCTCTGGCTGGTATTACTTGAATGTGTAAGCATTGGTGAGTTTGTAAACAATTGTGCATTCCACACAAAATCTCATTTAGGTCTGAGGAATGTAAGGTTTGTCCTTCTGTTCTTCGAGAAGGTTCTTAACCAGATTCCTGACTGGCAGATTTCAGATAGCGTTTGAATGGCTCAGCGTGAGAACTGAAGTACGTATCTGAAAACTGCACTCAGTCAAATCCTGTCACAGTAGGAACAGGCGGTTAACTTAAAAGAGTTTGTTCTTCTTATTAATGTCACTGTGCTGTAATGAAGTTAGTGTGATCAATCAATCCAGACCTGGAGCTGTTCATTGTTTAAGACTAAGACTGAGCCATTCAGATGAAAGTGGCAGGCTTACTTACTGTATTTTAAAAGAGATTTAGAAATGTTATATTTCACAAGTTTGCTTCTAATTGGGGTTAAAGGATTTTAAGAAATAATAAGAAATAATAATAACATAAATAAGACACTCTGAGGAAGGCCGAAATGCATCAATGTGTAGTGTTTTAGTCATTTGTAATGTTTCCAGTGTGGTAACCATGATGTGAAGGCTTTTTAACTTTTCTGGACTGGAAGAAGATATAACATAAATAACTTTAAGTTTTAAAGGGATAGTTCATAAAAATGAAAATTTTCTCATCGTTTAATCACCTTCAAGTTGTTCCAAACCGCTAGAAGTTTCTTTCTTCTGTTGAACACAAAATAAGATATTTTCAAGAATACTGGCAATCAAACAGTATTCATGTCATCATTCAGCCTTTCTATGTGACTGATAAACATTAAACAAACTGTAAGGCACACAAAATCACAAGTGCACACTCTAATATTTTGTAACTGTTTATGTATAATAAAAGTGGTAGGTGGATCCTGTTGTAGATCAAGAAAATCCACATTCAGGCTCTCACATAGTTATAAAGGAAAAAAGCCTTTATTGTGAGACAGGGCTACATCTTAAAAAACACCAATGCGTATCAGCCTAACGAAGGCCTGTTTGGGCTGAAATGCCCCAAAATATTTAGCATCGATAGTTTTGCTTGTGAGTACCAGATGCGCCCTTGGTTTAAATATTTTCTCTGATTTTGTTTATTTATAATATTTACATCTTTTTGGATGCTTACATTATCGTTCAACGCAAATATTTAAGCAGAACTTTACTAAAAATGTCAGCAATTATATCAGTAATAATTAATACATTTTTTAATTATTAAAAACTGTTTTTTATACATAAACAACAACAAAAATAGCAGCATGAACAACAACATCAATAATTATAATTAAATGCTACAGTAGAATAAGTGTTGCTTTGCTGCTTTGAAACAATTTATATTGTTAAAGGTGCAGTGTGTGATTTTTAGCGACATCTAGCGGTTCGGCTGCGAGTTGCACTGAGGGCTCAGCCCACTGCTCACCCCTCCCTTTCGAAGAAGCTACGGTGTCTAACATGGGAAAAACATATCGTCGTCTGAGACGGCAGAGAATAGCCTAGCCAGAGTAAGCCAAGAGTGTGTAACATTGTCACTGTTTTTGTAACACAGTCCATGATAAACCACACCATGGATAAAGTTTACAAAGCCATAGTCAGGTGAGGATCAAGGGTCTTAATATATAATATAATAATAGAAATCAGCTGATTGTCTCACAAACGTAACCAGCACATTTCCTCCCACATAGCAAACCCATAATAAAGCGAGGGAGAAGAACCACATGAAACTATATGCAACTATATATTTTTTCTAACAGGGTAGTAAAAGTTTAGCTGGCTAAATATGAGCTGTTACTGTGGCTGAGCTAGTTAAAGCGTAAAGCCTTGTTTAAACTCGACGCGTCCGCATGAGCCCAAAGGTGCGCTCGGCAAAAATGGCATGATTGTAACAGCGCGCGCGCCTCCGCATCCCCTAGACACCATTTACTACACACGATAGGCTTTTTTTCTCTGATTTTGAAAACACTTCCCGATCGACTTAAAATGCTTCCAAGATCGACTTGTCGACCGCAATCGACGGGTTGGTGATTCCTGTAACGTTACTGTTAAACGGTCAATGACAAGAGTACTAATCAGCTGTCTCACGAACGTAACCAGCACATTTATCCCAACATAGCAAAGCCATAACACAGCGAGGGAGAAGAACTAAGTTACATGAAACAATCCAACTACTTTACACCACTGACAAGGGAAAAGTCACTACTCACGGTGTTTATGGCTAGCTTCTAGCTTTCTGCTGCTTCTCTTTCAAGGTGGTGACGAAACGCGTTCTGTAGCGCTGTTTGTTCGCGTTCAGCACGTCACAATATGTCGACCTTCATAGAAGGGGGTGCCCGCAGTTATGTAGATATAAATGTCTCATTCTAAGGTAATAAAAACATTATGGTTTATTAAGTAAGTTCTTTATACACCACTGAAAACATAGTTATGCATGTCATATTGTATTTCTGTTAATAGATACTCAAAATTTTTACACATTGCACCTTTAAAAGCGCTATATACAGTAAAGGACTTGACTTGACTTAGCCTAACTTTAAAGGAAAGTCACCAAAATCATCCTGTAAACTATAACTGCACACTACTGCCAGTGTAATTTTATTTATAAGTATCAATTTATATTTTATATATATATTTAAATTAAGTAAAAATAATCATACCTTACTTTAGATTCGTTACATGATTCGCAACTTTACTAGTCCCTGCTGTTAAGTGAGTTTGAGTAAACAGATAAAATGAAGCAAAACCAGGCATGTATCGGTGGGATCCGTGCAGAATGCGTGCGCTCAGATAACACTGATTATTTACCTTAGGGCCACACTTTGCAAATCTTGGTTATCTCGTGCCCTGATTTTCGTTTAGATAAATACCCCTCTGAATGTTTGCAGATTTCTTTTGGAATATGTGTAACAGGTGCTCAGTTTAAGCGGGAACGTAGATTTATTTGAGTAGTGACCTCTGGACACGTTTACAGCCATCTACAGGTGAGCAGGTGTCTGGCGGAAGGTCTCGTGGAATTCTGTTGAGCTTTGAATGTGAAAGTATCAGCTCAGACACAAGTCATACATGGAGAGAAATGGTCATTTCTCAACCGGTGGGTCGCAGCCAAGGGCGAGGCCAGAAATGTTCAAACGGGTTGGCCTTCATAAAACAGGGTGTGCAAAAAAACAAAGAAACTGCATGCCAAATTATCAGGGGGGGAAAACGCAGCAGTTTTAAATTCAAAGTTACAAAACAGCAAATAAGAAATAACCTGTAACATGAATGAATGAATGAATTTATATATGGTCAGACACTTGCATGTGTCACTGTATTATTATTTGACCAAAATCAAGCTCAAATTGAGTTATGAGGTTTTTGGCCTGCAAATTTTTTGTCTGTCATTAACAACCACATCTGAGGCAGTATCAACTTACAGCTTATAAAGTTTACTGTAGCAATGCGGCCACTCGTTTATTGTTTTCTGACATTTGGCCAAAATCTTTTGTCATTGATTTTGACAAAATCACAATAAAGCGCATTGTCTGTGCTACATGCACAGACAATTTCAGACTATGTTACACTAAGAAACGCTTTTCCGCTCCTCAAACACAAAAAACATTAGTCTTTATGTATAGTATTTCTATAAACAAACAGTTCTTTATTTACCCTAATATTGTAAACAAGCAGAGATCTCCCTCCAAACTGAGTGCAGCACTTCATTCACTCATTGACCTCAGTTATGACGTCTGATTGACAGTCTGAAGATCCAATGGAGTTACAAGGTTTAGTCACAAGTGCTTTTTAATACTTTTCATTGGTTCCATTGTTCCTCCTCCTCGGTCCATAGTTGCAACTCCGTATGGACAGCCCAGATCAATTTTCATGAAAGAGGAGAAAAGGCTTCCCATTTCTTTTGTTGCTGATGTCAAAGTCAGTGCATCCCAGAAGTATCCATTTGAAAGAAAGTTTACTTAAGTGTTCTGAAATGTAACTTGTTCCCTATCTGTCAGTCACTTCGATGTTGTGTCGATGACTGACACTAGGTCATACTTGGGAGCCCCAATCACTAGGGGTTGGGAAAGCACACACAAGAAAAACTGAGGAGTGATACATGAGTGATTTATAATCAAAGGGCTGCATCCCTTTTATGTTGAGTCGCCATCATTTAGGTAAGTAAGTAAACTTTATTTATATAGCACATATCACAGATAAAATCACAAAGTGCTTTACATAGCAAGTGTAACAAATATTAACAATTAAAACACATTTTACAGAAACTAGGGCTGTCAATCGATTAAAATTTTTAATCTAATTAATTACATACTCTGTAATTAATTAATCTAAATTAATCGCATACACAATCTTACAATGTTTGCATGGTACAATTTCTGGTAAGCGACGTTTTAATTATTATTGCTTGACACAAATTTCACGATTTCAATTTAATTTAATTATTGTGATTTGATGCAGTATTGACTCATTTGGATAAATATTAGGTACACAAGATAGGCATTCAAATTTCTCAAGAAAAAAAAATCTCACCCAATGCTGTAAAAATACAGAGAGCCATATCAGCTGGTAGTATTTAAGGTTAAAAATAGCTCAAATTAAATATAATGCTTGTTTATTACAAATAACAACTTTGATATAAGTAAAAATATTATCCATACGTAATATAGTAGTAGGCTACATACATTTTGAAAAATACTCTCTATAGCTCTTTTTTTATAGCAAACTATAACATGCTATATGGTCATGAAATGGCTTTCCTGAGGTAACGTATAGGGCTAAATGTTATGTGACATAATTGTTCTCCAGCTGTTTTATTGACCTCTTTTCGCGGTTGAAAAAAACTGATTGATCGAGGAATATACATTTCGGTAAGTTTTAGGCTGCCCTACTGTATCTTTCAACATTGGTCATTCGTGTTTATTTACTATTAGCTAGAGATGATCGGTTCACGTGCCGCTATAGGGATCCGTCATTTCACATTTACAAGCGCCAAAACGGTATTGCTTGATTTTCGTAATACAATTAACAGAATCTGAGAGCTGAGATTTTTTTAATATCATAAGTAACGTGCTCTGTCTTGTCTGTTTCCGTGTCCTCTCTTTGGTGCGCGATTTTTCTGTGCGTGAGAAAATGGTTGTGTGACGTGAGAGCGCGTGAAAAGTTATAACACACACACACAAGCGCGCTTTCTCTCAGACACACTCGCCGACTCACGCACACACTCCTGGATGCTTTGCATTGATGTGGTACTTTAGAGTTTGACGAACTCCGTTTGTTATAAGTAAATGTTCCAAACAATGATCCAAGCAGCGCGTTCTTGTCTCCCTCCTTCTTTTTACACGAACGCTAGAACGGCTCCGCAAAGGTCAAAACGGAATGGATTAATCTGCGTTATTTTTTTTAACACGTTATTTCTTCTCAGATTAATTAATCGAAATTAACGCGTTATTTTGACAGCCCTAACAGAAACATACAAACACATCATACAGAAACATACAAACATAGCTCAGTCAACTGAAAGCTTGTCTGAATAGTACTGTCTTTTGCTGTTTTTTAAAAGAATCAACAGAATCGGCCACACGCAACGACAAGGGCAGGGCCTTCCATAGTTTGGGAGCAACTGCATGAAATGAGCGATCTCCCTGAGTTTTAAGGCGTGTTTTGGGGACCAACAGGAGGTTTTGACCTGAAGAACGAAGAGTGCGGCCGGAAGAATAAGAGGTCAGCATGTCAGCAATATATTGGGGTGCCTGTCCATGTAGTGCTCTAAAAGTTAAGACTAAAATTTTAAACTCAATTCTGTATTTTACTGGAAGCCAGTGGAGATTAAATAAGATCTAATAAGAATTAGCCTGGCTGCTGCGATTTGCAATAGTTGGAGTCGGCTCAGAGAAAATTTGTTAAAACGGGTAAAAAGAGAATTACAATAATCTAGCTGTGAAGAGATAAAAGCGTGAATGATCAATTCCATGGTAGCTTTAGGTAGTATAGATCTCAGTTTAGAGATATTAATCAAATGAAAAAAGCAATTTCTGACCATCTGTCTAGAATGACCATCCAGATACATCGATTGGTCGAACAAAACAGACAGGTTTCTTAGACTCATCTGGACGGACGCGTCCAAGGAACAGGTGTTGTTTAATTTGGGGTAGTTTTTGTTCTGGAGCAATGATCAATGTTTCAGTCTTTTTTGTATTCAGTTGTAAATAATTATTATATAACCAGGTCTTAATGCACGACAGGCATTCTAATAAATCGGTTAATTTACCCAACTCTGACTCATTGAAAGAGCAATACAGCTGAAAATGCTGATGCATAAAAGTGATAAGACACATTATTAAAATTACGAATTATTTCACTAAGAGGGCTAATATACAATAAAAACAAAATTGGACCAAAAATCTAGCCCTGAGGAACTCCATATGACAGCGGGGTCATGTCTGACAAAATGTTGTTTACGGACACACAAAATGATCTATCAATCAAATATGAAGTGAACCATTTTAGAACAGACCCAGAATATCCCATTTCATTACGTAGACGATTTATCAGAACTCCATGATCCAATGTATCAAATGCTGGCGATAAGTCAAGTAAAATTAGCACAGTGTATTGACCAGAATCAGCAGCCATCAAAATGTCACTTGATACCTTAAGAAGCGCAGTCTCAGTTGAATGGAATTTGCGAAAACCTGACTGAAATTCATCATAAAAATTTTTTCCTTTTAAAAATGAAGTCAGCTGCCCCGCCACCACTTTCTCGAGAATTTTAGATAGAAAAGGCAATTCAGATATAGGCCTGTAGTTAGTTGGTTCAAAAGAATCCAAATTTGTGTTTTTTAGTATGGGGCTGACAACTACTTGTTTAAAATTGGTGGGCACGGAACCAGATAAAAGTGATAGGTTAATCAGTCTAACAACATACGGACCAACTAAATCAAACACTTTTAACAGCAACGAAGTCGGCAATACATCAAGCGGACTTGAAGATGGTTTAACTTTACTCAATAAGCCCTTAATATCCTCTCCATTGACAGGTGAAAAAGTATCCCAAGAGTATGAGGCAGCTGAACCACAGGATATGGTCTCAAGAGATGGATTTATAGTAGCTCTAATATCTTGCACCTTATTTACAAAAACCTGTAAAAACCTATTACAGTCAGACTTTGAGTGCACAGGCACTTGAGAAGCAAGTGGAGAGACAATCTTAGATATGGTATCAAACAGGACTTTAGGATTTTTCTTGTTCAAGGTTACAAGATTCGAAAAATAAACTGACCGGGCCTGTTTTATCATAACATTAAGCACTGTGATAAGCTCTTTCAAATGCAGTCTATGTACTATCAGACTTGTTGATTTCCACAAACGTTCAACTTTACGGCACTTTCTCCTGAATGACATTATTTCCTCATTCAACCAAGGGCAGGGATTCTTAGGGGAAGTGCTTTTACTTTTCAGAGGTGCAACATTATTTAAAATAGACAGACAATGATTATCAAAAGACTGAAGAAATTAATCAACATCACTACAGTCAATAAACGATTAAAGGTTAAAAAATATGCAACTGTGGTCAGTCACATTAATGTCCATAACACTCAATTGGTCAATGTTCAGGCCTAAAGAGAAAACAAGGTCCAAAGTATGGCCTTTTAAATGTGTGAGACCAGAAACATACTGTTTAAAATGAAATCATTCAGTGAGAGTTATGAACTCAGATGCCATAGTACAAGAAGAGTCAATATGGAGATTAAAATCCCCGAGTATCAGAACATTTTCGAGTTTGATAATTGAAGATAAACACTCTGCAAAATTCTCTAAAAACAAGCGAGCAGGAACAGGAGGTCGGTAAATTAAGACACAATAAAAAGGATCAATATTTCCAACCTTAGTCATCTGTAGCTCAAATGAGTCGAAACAGTCCGAGTTCAACAGTCTGCAACAGAAACGGTCCCGGTACACGAGCACGAGTCCGCCACCTCGCCGCGACACCCGCGGTGTCCCAAACACAGAACAGTCTGGAGGACACAGTTCGTTGAGATGAGTGTACTCCATTTCTCGCTCCCACATCTCAGTTAGGAACATAAAGTCAATAAGTTCCTTTGTGAATAAATTGTTGAGGATGAACGTTTTGTTAGCAATGGAGCGTGTGTTAAACAGAACAATTCGCGCCGGCTGGGCACGTTCTGATAGGTCGTAACTGTCACTTGCAAACTGGCATGACACAGGACACAGAAACCGCTCTCGCAATGGACCACGAAGCCGGCGAGACAGAAAAGTCTGGTCAGGTTGGCCTGTCCAAAGGGACGGAGGCGCACAGGACGGGTTCATGCCCAGTTTGCAGACGGGAACCGACCTCAAGCAACGCTCAATCCAAAAAGATCCAGGACCTCTCAGACATGGAGGCTGTCCACGCTGTTTCCTCAGATTTCCTGACCTGGACACGAGCCCTGGAACCCCGCTTCCTTCTCCTGCCGCGGTGCTTCGTTACAAGCAGGTACATAATAAATTTGCAGGAATAATCAAAGTTTGAAGGGGAAAATTCTGTAGACCTGGCCCAGGTAACAGAGAAGTCATTCATAGACCTCTTGATACGAAATAACGTGTGGAGATCGTATTTTAAAACAGCTGAGACACAGCTACTTGTTATTGTTGTGGTTTTCAATCTTTCTGAAAAAGAACTTCGCAGAGATCTTTGATGCCAGAAATAATTAGACTTTATTTTCGAATGCCGTTCCGTTCCATAGAACGACACTCTAACGCTCTGGCCTGCGGCCCACTGGCCCTCTGGCCTTCCAGTGCGCTCCCGAGTACATTTTGGTTCAGAGTTATATACATACTTCTTCTTCCAAAGAAGGTAACACTCCCTATAGATAGTTTTGGGTAAAGGTCTTTTACCATGTGACTTCTCAGAATAGAATTTTCTGCAGCAAACAACATTCCATTCAAGGTCTTTCACATACACAGAGGAAATCCAAAGTCACAGACAGAAGAAATAATTGTGTCCAAATAAATAGCAAAATTACTTGTTTTCTAAATAATAAAATCTTCTACATTCCCTCCTCTGAGGCTTATCTAAGCCTCACTTTCACTAGCTTTTTCCAGAGTGTAATTTCAAAATCCAGCTCCCTCAGTTATGCTACCTGGTGACTCAATTTGAGTCACTCATTCTCCTTTCCAATTACTGGATTAAGCCACCACACTCTGGAGGAGCATTCGAGCCAAACATCTTCTTCCAAACATTTTTATTTCTTTTAGTTGTTCTTTCTTTTTTGTTTAATGGAAAAAGTAAAAGACTCGAGTTCTCCCTAATCAGACAAACTTAAACATTGTTATAAGTGTGTATACCTTTGTTCTTGCATTGAATGTTATTGTTACAGTTATGTAAATCAAACATAAAAGTCTCTTATACTATTGAAAGTTTTCTTGCGGTGCAGATGTCCTCTAGGGTCTGGCTCATCAATCATCTTCTTGTCCTCAATTCCTCATTTACTGGAATCAACATCCAGGGTTTGTAAATATGAATTTGGTTGCCCACTCAAATTAGTTTTCATTATCTTTTTTCCGCATTTTCATTCGTTTAACCGTGGTTTTCCAACTAGTGATCTTAATATACAAAGTACACAACAGAATAATAACCCACTTTCAATATCCCTAATTGAGCAAACCTTAATTTTCAAAACTTTTCATTAAGTTTTCCTTAACTTCTGCTCTTAATTTTTTCTTGACTCAATCGTAATCGCTAAATTTTCCTCCCTGCGCAATATTATTCAGTAAAGGTGCAACACTGACCACGAAACATAAGTCAGTTTACTTTTTTCAAATAATTGTTTTTCTCCTAATGCAGACAAAGCATTATAATAAATATCTGCTTATTATAGTAGTCTAATTGATTTATTATGCATTTTTGTTCTACTTGATCCATATGACTATTAATTCAAAATATGGCTGGGTAAACATAACTCTCTCATTTTTATCACTTCTTATGAGAGAATATCAATTCTTAAATTCGAAGAATCCATCTTTTAGTCAGTCAATTTTAGTGAACAGAACACTTTACACCTATCTAATAAATTGCAATACATTTCGCTTACTGTCTATTTTATTACCAAATTTAAACAATAAATTCCAATTTGACCTTTTTGATCTTGCGTGTTGCTTCCTATTCTCACTGTAGCTCCTCAGTTCAAGACTAAACTGAATACATTTTCTTCTTTTCTACTAATTTCTAAATAAACTATCATGAATAAACTAATTATGTCTCATGTAATCACTCTAAGAAAGCTTCAGAGCAATGTTACATTTATCTCATAAAAGTCATTCAATAAACTCATTAGACAATAAGAAAAATAACTCTAGCAAATAACTTTTTGCACTCTTACATATTCCTTATGTACATTTCTTTTTCTTTATATCTAACAATCTAAAAGTTTGTCTATCAACCATTTAAACCATTAGCATTATAACTTAATCATTATTAAAACTTCCTTGTGTTCGTATGCAACTTATTTTCAATCTTCAATACTTCTGTTTAGTTGACATATAATCTGACCTTATTTCTGATAGATTATCAATCTAAGGATTACTTCTGTTAGAAATATAATTTCTGTTCCTGTCCCTCCTCTGTTGATTTCATTGCTTTTACCCATCTATATCATGTCCACATAATCCATTACCAAGTGTTTTAATAGTTCTTCTGTAGACTGATATATGGCCTATTTTTGTCGCTGTTCTTTTCTTAATTTTGTTTTTGCCACAAATTTCACAAAACTTTGCAAAAATGCCTTTTAATTTAAAATGCCTATAATTTTATATTCATTTTAATTTTTAATTTCCTTATCTTACTCCCCCCTTTGCGCACTGGTTTAAAACCATTGCGCATCTGGACTGAGAATATTCAAAAGTATTCATTGGTTCAACAATCTGTCCTTCATGTGAATGCCAAATATCTATTCTTGACCCCCCTCTGGTGCCATTTAGATTGTTCACAAGGGCCTGTTAGTTATTGGATTTCAATAAGTTCTTGTAAGTCTATAAACTTTCTATCCTTTCTATCAAGCACTACTTGATATCATTTTAATTAATCAATTGCATTTTGAATCAAATTGTATTCTTATCAATTAAAATTAAAATTTAATATTTGTTAATACTTGCTTTAATTTCAACTGTAGCCTTAAATTAATTAAGTATACCCTTGTATTGACAAGTTACATCTGAGTACCCCTTAAAATTTATTTTAAAGTTATTTTTAGTTCTAAAATTTTCCTTCATGAATTGTCTTAATTCCCATTATGCTATATCAATTTCTTAAATTAATTGTTAACATTATTTTAGTTTCTTTTCTTTTTTTTCATTATCATTGTTTTCTATGTTGCGTAATATATTTTTCTCTTCAATTATTTTTGTTATGGTGGGGTTATTATTAAGTTGCTACTGAATCTATTCAAGGGCTGAACATTCATTCATAGGAAAGTTGGTTGATGTTGACTATTGTCTGAGCTTGTACTCATCTCTGTTGAATCTCTCTTTTGCACAGTTCTTCTCATTCCTGTGTTTCTGGTTAAGTTTGTCTTTTCTTCCATTCATGATTTGATCATTCTGTTAACCTTGTCATCAATCATTACATCTTTCTCCAGGGTGTCTCCAGTGAGTCGTTCGTTGCAATGGACTCTTTCTCTCATTGTCATTATGTCCTTGATCCCTCACTTCAGTTGTGGGGGGTTGCTGAAGTCAGTTGGTGTATTTTAAGTTGAGAGGCATGGACTCAAATGTCACACTGTTGATCACTTCTTCTGAAATTACAAAGCACAGTTACTGGTTCTTTTTGTTAGACTTGTTCCAGAATCCTTCCTGTAATTGAGCTGCTGCTATCTGTAAATTAAAGCTTGATTATTTTTGTTAGTGATAACAACATGTGATTTCAATCATCTGCTCATCTGTCCCATTGTCCTTCTCGCTGTTACCTGTAGAAAGGTCATGTGGGCTGAGGGGTGTCCTTTCTGCCTTCATCAACAGCAGGACTTTAATCCATATATTCTCATTTGTTTTTCATAAATTTGACTTTTGATCATTATTTGCAACTTTTTGCATTTTTCTCACAATAAATTTCAATGTACTCTTATAATTAGTCAATTCAACTCAGTTATCTCATTGTCTTGAGTTCCAATATCAACCCACTATTTATTAGGCATCTTGGACAATACTCAACCCACTTTGACAAAAGTTACAAGACAATATTTCATACTTTTGACAAAGATCAGCTCCATCACGATATGCTGAAAAGAAAGGCAAACGTGTTATGCTGCAAAGAAAGTCAGATATGTTATGCGCTGCGCAAATGTGGCACTGTTTTTTCTCTTTTTATTTTTCTCTTTTCATTCTTTGTTTTTTCATGTTGTTACTTCAGTTCCTGACCAGGAAATTTAACCAAATCCATCCATGGTCATTATTTTACTGGGCAGAATTTGCCCTGTGGGCCCACATGTTAAATTTTAAATACAGCTGTATTGGCAAAATAATTGATTTGCCTTAGTGTCTCTTCAGACACCATCTCTCACTCATTCACACTCAGTGTCTCTCTCACACACACTGGCCAGCATACATTCTTGCAGGTTGTGCTCTAAATGAGGCATCCTATAATTTTAGCCAAGGGTTGATCAGGTCAACACAGCTATGTCAAACACTATTAAGAAGAGTCAATGATCATAAGGTTTAGTTTAACACCATTGTCATAATCCTTTTTTTTTTCTTTTTACAAATTCTAATAGACTAAGTATTTTAGAATAATAGGCCTGCCATTGTAATTTTTCAAATACATTTTGTCATTTGTTTTTCTGATTTTTCCTATTCTTTTTTGTTTTTTGCTCATGAGCTGCTTTAAGAAATTGGAGATCTCTGCATAATCTTGGATCCATGGCCAACAACATTTCCATCTCATTATCCCAGTTTTGACAGCATTTTTTGCGATTTCATAATTTTGGACTTTTGGAGTAATTTTCTCCAATCTATATCTCTAAAAACTTATCAAAACAAAATGGAGTGACCAGTATCATTGTTTTGTAAACAATAATGATAATTCTTTGACAATTTTTCCCTATCTTTTTCTTTGCTACAGATTAATTTTTCTCATGCTTTTAAGCCCTATAATTGTTTAATGTAATAGCCCTCACTACAACAAATCCAGCCTCAGTTTGAACTATTTGGTGAGTTGAGCACCCACTTCTCTCTTTCAGTGTATTTTCTTTCTTTTTTATATGGCTGGACTTGAACCTACTGGAAAAGCAGAGAGGGTTAGTTTATCAGTGAATATAAAGAATTGCTTATGAGACCAGTGAATAATCAGAATGAATAAAGTTAATATAATAACTAAATTTGAAGCAGTCTCTAGAGGGATCATCGGAGTTGCCACACCTGTGCTGCCCGTAAGGGAAGGATGTCAGTCAGTTCTTCTGTTTTTAGATTATCAGTCTGTTGAAGCTTCATGGCTGTCGCTCTGCATGTGTCGTCAGCCTAGCTGTCACTCAAGGCTTGGTGTAAACTGGAATATTGGCTCTGTTTTTTCTCTGCCTCTGCTGAGTTTGGGCTTTTGATAGATTTTGCCACAGCTTTGCATCTCAGGATTTCCCTCTTGTCCTCAGGAAAAAGTCTCCAGTGAAATAGTGAAAGTTTCACCTTTTCCAGCATTAAATCAGTCTCCATGCTGAGTTTTCCAGAGAGTGGTCATCTTCAGAAGGGGAGCTGAAAGCCCCTCACCCACTCTTCTTCTTCTCTCTGCAGTTGTGTCTTTGACCTTTCACCTCTTCCATTCGACACTGAAGCCATCTGAAACTTGAACACTCAGAGAGCTGCATAGATCAAATTAGTCTTTATACATATTTGTTCCTGAGCTATTAGCTTTTTTTTTCTTTCTAAATTCCACTTTTTAACCATCTTTTTCCTAGTTCTTTTATACTATATAATAATCACTGGTTGACAACAGCAGTTCTCCCATTCTGTGTTTAGTAAAGCAAGTTCTTTGTTGCAGGAAAAAGAAAGCTATCTCTTCATTGCAATATGAGCAATAATCTAACATTTGATTTTCTGAGTATAATACAATTAAATAATTTTCCCTATCATAAAATCAGCCTTCAATCTTTCTCCTATATTTGCATGCTGTGCTCAAAATAATCTAACATGGTGAATAAACTTTTCCTCACCCATTCCCAACAATTCCCATTTACTACAATTCTAAGATTGCTGTAAATTATTTATGACTGTTGAAACTTGGTCACCCAATCTTGTTCACTTTTAGCACACTGCACAAGTTATTTTTTCCTTAGCACAAACTTAATTATCTACAATGGAATCATTTTTCTCACTTTGTCTTCAGGGATAATGAGATACACATTTTAGACGTCTTCAGATATAAGATATAATATATTAAGCATGTGCATTCTTATTTATTTATCCATTAATATATATCAGTCCATTTATTAATATATATTTTATACTTTAAATAATTTATACTACAATAATCTGCAAGACTAATATCTTGAAACAATTGTTTTCTTTTACTATTTCCTTTACTTTTAATACTCATTTATACATTACTTGTCTCTCAAGCACATTCACACATTCCTTGTCCCCTTTTTTTAACCACAGTCACAGTCAAGCAGACACACAGGACAGGATCCTACATTCACTCTACTCACACAACACATTGACAATACAATAACTTTAAACTATAAGACCTCTGCGATTCACTTCCTCCGACACAACAGAGTCATATACTACATAGCTTTTCCGTACAGTCCCTTGTTAACCTATAACAAGGCGGTAACCAAAAGCTAAACTTATCTGTGCAATAATCGCCATCCTTCCAGGCCCTCTTGGCGAAATCCACATAAAACTTACCCAGTCCCTTGTTAACCTATAAAAAGGCGGTAACAATAAACCAAACTTAATCTGTGCACATGCAATTAACTTATTATCCTCAAGGCCCTCTTAATAAGTAACACAGAGTTCTGGTAACCTTTACCAGTATACTTAACTTCATCTGTGTACATGCTATCCCATTATCCGTCAAGGCCCTCTTAATAGGAAACACAGAAATCTGATACCCTATATCAGTATACTTAAATCTATAAAAAACTGATAACCTCTATCAGTACACTTGTCATCCTCAAGGCCCTCTTGACAAGAAAAAACAATAACTGTTATCCTTTAACAGTAAACATAAATTCTTACGTACATACGACAAAACCTTTAGCAGCACATCAGCAGTACCAATATTCATACAATCTGCATCAGATTATATAAACACTGGCAAACACTAACGGGAGCTCCGCCACGCTATAACACATTACTTGATATCGTCAACAACAATAGACAATTATTTCTAGAATCAAAGATCCTCTTTTCAATTTTATAGTTCTTTATACTTGGAGAAGCATTTTAAAGGGTCTTACCACTCTGGCTCACTGGTGACAACACATACTTTTTCAAAAGCAAAAATTGCTCACCTCAAAGTACAGTGGCCTCTGTTGTCTGTGTCGGTCACCAGTGTTGCCTTTCGTGGTTCCTTCAGCCTCAACCCAAGTCCCATCTGGGGTGCCAAATGTTGTGGTTTTCAATCTTTCTGAAAAAGAACTTCGCAGAGATCTTTGATGCCAGAAATAATTAGACTTTATTTTCGAATGCCGTTCCGTTCCATAGAACGACACTCTAACGCTCTGGCCTGCGGCCCACTGGCCCTCTGGCCTTCCAGTGCGCTCCCGAGTACATTTTGGTTCAGAGTTATATACATACTTCTTCTTCCAAAGAAGGTAACACACCCTATAGATAGTTTTGGGTAAAGGTCTTTTACCATGTGACTTCTCAGAATAGAATTTTCTGCAGCAAACAACATTCCATTCAAGGTCTTTCACATACACAGAGGAAATCCAAAGTCACAGACAGAAGAAATAATTGTGTCCAAATAAATAGCAAAATTACTTGTTTTCTAAATAATAAAATCTTCTACATTATCAGGGCTGATATGACAAAAAACAACACCAGAAAAACCACAGATAAACGTGAGAAAAGAGAGAGAGCAGAGGCAAAGCCGAACACAGGCGCCATCTTGCTATCTAGGTATGTTTGTTTATTCCCAGGAAGATGACTAGGGCGCTCAACCCAAAGTACACACCCTCTACCAGGGACAGCTTGTCCAACATCTTAATACCTGCATGGTACAAGGTAGAAAAGGAAAACTTAAGAAGAAGCTAACAACTTTAGGGGAAAGTTGGCCTGACAAGTCTCTCCAAAGATCATCATCTCACAGTAACGGCATACTACATTCTTGAAAGGGAAATGAGACAAAGTTTTAACAACAAAAGCAGTATACGAAGCACAGACAGAGCCAGGTGTTGCTAAATTTCATTTCACTTATGCTTCTCTCCCAAATTTGCCCCAATACTCACTTTTTTGTCTTGATATAAGAACCGTTTGGAATTCCCATTACTTGATGTTGGAACGATTTCTTGACCATACCCTGCTGTTATGTAACTTTGAAAATGTATTCTTTCTCAAACAGACTTGCTTGGAGCTGACTGAGGAAGATTTCAGAAAGGGGGAAGACTTAATTGTCAGACCTTGCCTCTTCATATTTATGTGTCCAGGCCAAGTAAAAGGGTTTTCTCCACTGCTGGAGACATATTTGCCCTGAAAGGTCTCGTATATTCCCAGAAAAGGCAGATATGTAGATTTTTCTAAATAAAAACTGTTAAGCACTGGTGGACCCCTACATTTGCACCCTTACAAACATGTCCTCTGCACTTATTTTTAAAATATATATTTCTTTATTTAGTTGCAGCAAACAAGTGTTGTTTGTTAAACTTTAATTCAATTTAATTTTACAGTTTTGCACATGCAGCTCTTAAAGAGTACACAGATTTTATGTAGCCTCGTGCTGATTTTTGTTTATTTTATTCAGCTGCAACTAATGGCTTAAAATAAATATGTTTAAAAAAGATGTTTAAATATGTACCACATTGGAATCGAACCTGTGAATCGATAAGAATCTGAATCAATAAGCGGAATCGGAGTCGATAAAATCCAAACGTTACCCAACCCTACCAATCACCTCTAATATTTTGAGAAAAGGCCAATAAAAATTGCCAAGTGGAATTTGCATGTGCCATACATATATGTATACATACAGGTATAAAAGGAGCACGCTGGTTCACTCATTCAAATATGTTATTTGGAGCCGAACAAAGTGTCTTCTATACATAAGCACTTTTCCATACGTCTATTCGTGGTATTTCACGAATCCAAAAAAGCAAGCACAAATGAAGAGTATCTTTTTAAAGATGCCTTTCTAAAGGCAGCAATGGGACTTTCTGCTTTAACACAGTCACTGTGACAAGCGCGTCTCACAAACGAGGGGCAGTTCCCCTAGAACAAGTGTCCAGGTGTCTTGTTGTCAAAACAGATGTGTCCAAGACTGGCTGGGGTGTCATGTACAACGGGCATGCAGCGTTGGGTTCCTGGGCAGGACCTTGACTGCAGTGGCACATCAAACGGGGCCTCTCTAACAGACACCTCTAGAGCATCAGGCTGGGTTACACCCAATACCTTTGCAAGATTTTACAATATCCAGATTATACCAGTTTCATCCTGTGTTCTATTGGGTACGACCAGGTAAGTAATGGGCAACGGGCGGAGTGTACCTCTTGCATATAGCGCCTTTCCCCTCTCTGAGGTGATAACATGCACTTTGTCCTCGTGAGTTCTCTGTAATGGTAAACCATGGATGTATCTTACATTTTGGCACCCTGCGGCAGTCAAATTTGGCGATGGAATTTGACGCTAGGCCCAGTTCTTGTGATGCATGCCCCTTCGAGTCAGCCCGCGTGCTGGAGCTAAGTGCTTCATATGTAGTGATTCCCTGACAGTAATCCCATATGAGGTATCCTCCATGATACGGTTTTGCTAACGGTAAACCCATGTCTTCCCCTAGGCAGAGCTCTGTCGCCAGTCACCGTGCTTATAGAAGTTTCCAATCCTCAGATAGGTCATACCACAGAGATTTCTTTCCATGTGTGGTACTTCCTGGTACTTCCTACTTCCTAAAACCATGTGATGTATTCTCCATGTTAACCTCCCTTTGAGCAGGATTTGGCCTCTGTAATGTTCCTTTTCTCCACGCTTCCTCTAGTCCACACAGCTGTGAAAAAAGAAAGAAAAAAAGACAGTAGGTCAAAAGAACAGCTGAAGCAACCTATTCCCATGTTAAGTACTGTCTTCTCTGTCCCCGGGTGGTACAAAAGATTACACGGCTTACGTGGGGCGTTGGGTAGGTTACGATGTTATGACAACTGCAACATAAAACCTGGTAACACAGTTCAGCTGTTGTGACGTTTTCCCCCGGGGACCCCTAGTGTCAGTCATTGGCACCATGTCAAAGTGACTGACAGACAGGGAAAGTCTTGGTTACCATTGAAACCTCCAGTCCCTGATGGAGGCAAAAAGATGTGGTGTCCCTCTGCCTCCTGCCACAACACTGAGCTGCCTGCAGAAATTCCAGAGACACTGTCTCATCTCCTCAGCATAAACCTGAATGAGTGGATGCACCCTGGCTCCTTTTATACCCGTATGTCCCGGGGAGTGGCACATAAAAAATTCCACTCTCCGATTTTCTCCTTTTCTCAAAATTTCAGAGGTGTTTGGGGCTCCCAAGCATGACCCCTAGTGTCAGTCATCGACACCACGTCTCATTCTCTCCATCAGGGAACGGAGGTTACAACAATAATAGAGACATTCACTGACCTTACAGAACCCTCACCCAAAGAGCTAACTCCAGGAGCACTGTTTTTCTTTGGCTTTGCCCTAGGATGAGGACATAGGCATTCTGATTAGCATGACACTGTTACTCTGGTCCATATCCATCTCTATCTATAAGATACTCCAACTTACCATTCTTGCAACGGGAGTTCAATATGAACTTGGACGTCTGCCAGCTGTCCTTCAATATCTAGGGGAAATAATTAGCGGTGGTGGGGTAGCTGGGGTGGCTAGCAGTGATGCGCAGGTCAATGTATATACAACCCGCACCAACCCGGTCCAACTTGGACCGCAAAAAAAAGAAGAAAATATTGTACCCGACCCGCTTCCTGACCCGCATTTTTTTTAAAGTAGTCAGTGTTGTGCAAATTACTTCCAAACTGTAATACATTATAAATTACTTGTTAGCCTACTCTGTTATTTAAAAGTAATTCATTACCTTACAATATTAGTCTCAGAATTACAATGCGTTACATTATCCTGTATTACTTTTGAGTTACTTTCACCAAAATAGCTATACAGTAGTAGAACTTAACATTCTAAGGCTGTAACTATATGCGATATCAAACACTCAAACTGCACAAAAATAAAAAAAAAGTAACACTACCCACCGGATGAAGAAGGGTTGGCTCTCCACAGAACATAAAATATTCATTTTATTTAATTTTTCGTTTTCGCATTTATGAGGAAAAAACAATGTAAGGACGTGACAGTTCTCCGGACGTGACCGGTCTGAAGCGGCACTAAAATAGGCTACTGTTTTAAAAAGTTCACAGAGACCTCAAACAGAAGACACAAAGCCTTTCTTTAAAGTGAATTTCGATTTATACTAATTGTATCTTAATTTTAATCAATGTTTCATCAACCAATTCCCTGAATTTAATAAATGATAAGTAAATATAGCAGACAATAGACACGGAGGCGCCTGCGCGAGCGCGTCTCATAAATTAACCGAAACTCAGCATATAAGGTAATTCACAGACCTGAACAATATATTTCAATCTATATTAAAATGTCTACTTGTAAACACAAAAATTCAAAACGAAGGAAAACGGACTGCTCTCTGCTTAGCCTATCTGTATGAAATGTGCATTTCTCTCTGGCGCATTCACTACTGCGAAGATCGCGAGGCAGCAATGTCAACTTCATCTTTATTAATAAACAATTAAAATGTCTCCTTGCTATATTTGACATATTCATAATAATTCATTGCTTTTGCCGGTTCTTTGTGACAGCTTTTAGGTGCTTTATTGGCAGCGCCGCCGCCACCCTTACATCATGTTACGTGAACGCGTCACCCCCGCATCAAAAACATGATTGCGTGATGAAAACATGAAAAATACCACCTAAACATAGCCTAACTGTTTAGAAAGAAAACACTGAACAAATAGAGTAGCCTAATGCGCATACGTCCATCTCGCGAATCTACAGTCGTCTTCATGCCATCTTCACCCATTAGCCGCTTTTCCACTGGCCAGCGCGAGCACAGAGGCCGAAATCATGCCTCACGGCACTCCTGAATAAATCGCTATGCACATATATCAAATTTGGACACCACACTATTGACTGACCACAAACAGGCATACTGAGCTCGAGCGTCATCTTCGTGCAAGTTTTTCAGCCAATAAAGTGTAGGACTATGTATTTCATAGAAAATTGTGTCTATATAGTACTAGGCTATATAAATTGTAAGGGTTTAATTGGAATCTTTATATCAAACGACCCGACCGACCGCGACCCAAATATCATTAAAAATATTTTTGGATGACTCGTAACCGCGGGTGACCGTAGTCACCTGCTCATTTTGGATCAACCCGCGCATCACTGGTGGCCTGATCATTTTGGATCAACCCGCGCATCACTGGTGGCTAGCGGGTATATACTAGGCTATATAGCCTAGTATATTAGTAGCTAGGGACAAATTGGTAGCTAGGCCAGGGACAACTGGTTTCAAACGAGAGACATTAAAGAGGGAGCTAATCAACTGTGAACATATTTGAGTCTGTAGGTGACTTCATTGATGAATTTGAGAATCTTTTGTATCACAGATGGGGTTTTATTCAAATACATATAGAAATACAGACTGCAAAGGGTTAATAAGTTTGGTTTTAAGGTACTAGAATTTACATGTGCTCATACACCCTAACTTGCTTGCACTAAAATACCAGCTCATTTTTATTTTAGTTGTTTTGTCAATATTATGTTTATCTGTCGTGTGGTGTATCTTGTTTTCTTCACTCACATGTCTTCCTTTATGTTTTCCTGCAACTCGTCTGTTTCTATAGTCACTGTCATTAAGTTCACCTGTTCCGCCTGTGTTTAGATAATTATTATCTGTGTCACCTGGGTTTGGCTAATCTGTGTTCATCAGTGTCTGTATTTACAGGTCCTTCTCAAAAAATTAGCATTGTGATAAAGTTCATTTTTTTCCATAATGTAATGATAAAAATTAAACTTTCATATATTTTAGATTCATTGCACACCAACTGAAATATTTCAGGTCTTTTATTGTTTTAATACTGATGATTTTGGCATACAGCTCATGAAAACCCAAAATTCCTATCTCAAAAAATTAGCATATCATGAAAAGGTTCTCTAAACGAGCTATTAACCTAATCATCTGAATCAACTAATTAACTCTAAACACCTGCAAAAGATTCCTGAGGCTTTTAAAAACTCCCAGCCTGTTTCATTACTCAAAACCGCAATCATGGGTAAGACTGCCGACCTGACTGCTGTCCAGAAAGCCATCATTGACATCCTCAAGCAAGAGGGTAAGACACAGAAAGAAAATGCGGCGTGGCATGAAGGCAATCAGCCTGTGGCACTGCTGAGGTGTTATGGAGGCCCAGGATGCTTCGATAGCGGCCTTAATCTCATCCAGAGTGTTGGGTCTTGCGTCTCTCAACTTTCTCTTCACAATATCCCACAGATTCTCTATGGGGTTCAGGTCAGGAGAGTTAGCAGGCCAATTGAGCACAGTAATACCATGGTCAGTAAACCATTTACCAGTGGTTTTGGCTCTGTGAGCAGGTGCCAGGTCGTGCTGAAAAATGGAATCTTCATCTCCATAAAGCTTTTCAGCAGATGGAAGCATGAAGTGCTCCAAAATCTCCTGATAGCTAGCTGCATTGACCCTGCCCTTGATAAAACACAGTGGACCAACACCAGCAGCTGACATGGCACCCCAGACCATCACTGACTGTGGGTACTCCAGTGCTGCTTCTCTGTAAACCAGGTCAGGCACTTCTGCCGCTGTTTCTGGTTCAAAAGTGGCTTGACCTGGGGAATGCTGCACCTGTAGCCCATTTCCTGCACACGCCTGTGCACGGTGGCTCTGGATGTTTCTACTCCAGACTCAGTCCCCTGCTTCCGCAGGTCCCCCAAGGTCTGGAATCGGTTCTTCTCCACAATCTTCCTCAGGGTCCGGTCACCTCTTCTCGTTGTGCAGCGTTTTTTGCCACACTTTTTCCTTCCCACAGACTTCCCACTGAGGTGCCTTGATACAGCACTCTGGGAACAGCCTATTTGTTCAGAAATTTCTTTCTGTGTCTTACCCTCTTGCTTGAGGGTGTCAATGATGGCCTTCTGGACAGCAGTCAGGTCGGCAGTCTTACCCATGATAGCGGTTTTGAGTAATGAAACAGGCTGGGAGTTTTTAAAAGCCTCAGGAATCTTTTGCAGGTGTTTAGAGTTAATTAGTTGATTCAGATGATTAGGTTAATAGCTCGTTTAGAGACCCTTTTCATGATATGCTAATTTTTTGAGAGAGGAATTTTGGGTTTTCATGAGCTGTATGCCAAAATCATCAGTATTAAAACAATAAAAGACAATGAAATATTTCAGTTGGTGTGCAATGAATCTAAAATATATGAAAGTTAAATTTTTATCATTACATTATGGAAAATAATGAACTTTATCACAATATGCTAATTTTCTGAGAAGGACCTGTAGTTCCTTTCAGTTCAGCCCGTCTTTGTCCGTTCTTAGTCTTGTTTATAAACCATTGCATCTGTTTATTTGGTTCTTTCCGTTCATTTGGTTCTTTCCGTTCATGCCTTTGGACACTCTTAATTGTTTAGTGTCTGGTTTAGACTTTACCATGCACACTAGCAGCCTGATGGATCTTTTAATAATGGGTGCTTTGTTGAATGCGTTTGCACATGAAGTCATGGGTTTAGATAATTTTATAGTTGTTTTTATGACTTTCTACTCATGTATCAATTTTTTATGTACTTATGTTTGTCTTTTATGGTTCAATATTTGGTTTTGTCAATGTTATGTTCATCTGTCGTGTGGTTAGTGGTTCCTGCAAGTTTTGTTAATGTGATACGCAATATTAGACAAAATCTAATATATGTTGATGAATAAGTTAAATTTAGCAAATAAGAATAGCAAGGAATGATAGTAAATAAAGATTCAAACAGAAAACTATATGGAGCTTACAGACACAGACCAGCAGCAAGGCAGACATGAGCAATCGATCAAACAGGATCAATTGCAAGTGTCCGAAGTGTGACAGAATCGCGGAACCCTTCACTAATATGACAACCATGGGCATTCTCCTCACTCCTGACAGGTAGGGACTTGAGAATTGATGGTAGGGACTTGAGACTTACTTGGACCTGTGTGACTTGCTTATCTCACTTGCACAAGATGGCCACCCTTTAGAGGAGTATGTGGAAGAATTCCTTGAGCTCACCCATCTGGTGCCCTGGAATGATGATACACTGAAGTCAATTATTTGGTCTGGACTCGACAATCATATATTTTGTAAGGTACCTGCAGCAGTTATCACTCGTCCATATCCCAATTTATTGAGTATATGCTGTGGCTGTGTGGTTCTTCCCTCACTGTTAGTGAGGTGAAGACGCCATCACCACCCAGTAACAGTCCACTCCAGTCCTCCTTGCACCATCGGTCTTCGCTGAATCATCATCATCCCTCATGCCAGCCCCAGAGTTTGTTCCAGTGAGTAATGTTCCTGAGCCCATTCCAGTGAGAAATTCCTGCTCCAAGGATTACAGCATTGCCAATTCCAGTGGTCACAATGCTTCCAGTTAGTGATCTTCCCGAGTCCGCTCCAGTGAGTAACGTTCCCGAGGCCATTCTTGAGAGTGAAATTCCTCAGTTCCAGTCAGTTCCAGTGAGAAATTCCTAAGTCAGTTCCAGTGAGAGAAATTCCTGAAACAGTTCCAGTGAGAGAAATTCCTGAGTCCATTCCAGTGAGAGAAATTCAATAGCCTGCCCTTCCTGTCTGCCCAGGTGGGATCGAAGCGGTGGCCCTTCCCATTTATATTGCTGCTGTTATGAGTGTTTGGGCCACACACATATCCATTCAAACCCCTGAGCACAGTCCAGTGTAGGCCTTGTATCGTCCCCACAGTGGCCATTTATATAGAGACTATTAGCTCTGTGCTACCAGCGCCACCCTTGCGGCTTTCTAAACTGTCTGCACCTCCCTGGCCCCCTGAACTGCCGGCACCTCTCTGGCTCCCTAAGCTACCAGAGCCACCCCTCGTCAGCCTCCAGGGCAAAACCCTCCCACCCCTGTGGATTTTTTATGGCGCGAGGACACGCGTTCTCGGAGGGGGATGTAGTGTCACGTTTTGAGTTTGTTTTTTGATCTTTTTCTCTGTTCTGTTCATATTTGAGTTTCATTGTTAATCTTCTAGTCTGTTAATTAGTTCAGTTCTCTTCCGTTTTCTCCCGGTTTGTTTCTATGGTTTCTATTTGATTAGGTTCCTCAGGTCAGGTGTGTCTAGTTAGTTTCTACATTTGTCTGCAGTGTATAGGCCCTTAGTTCGAGTTAGTCTTGATTCTGGTATTAGTCTTAAGTTGTTGTGTAGTGCCTTCTCCTACAAATTCCTGTATTTGGTCCATGTTTTAAAATAAACTTTCTTTGGATCTTGATTCCTGCTTCCTGCAAGTCTGATCAACACAGTGTGACACTCAGTAGAAAACAGTGATGTCATCCAGCTCAGTTTAGCTCTCATCCAATAGAATCAGTACAGTCAAATCAATAATACTGCTGAATATTATGTGATTTCAGCTAAGCAAGCCAGAGGTGACAGTAGACAGTCATCTCATGACGTCACTCAAAGCGCGATCTAATTGGAGGCCTTCCAAAAGAAGGTAATACTTATTGAACATTTTTTTAATATTTATATTTGTTTTTTTTCATTTTTATATCATTAATAAATCCTTTTACAACTCATATGTGCTGTCAAAATCTTTCATTTAACTCGAAGTTTATTCTGTCCCTGCCAACCCTTATTGGTAACCTAGGTTAAAGTTTCCCCCTCTAAATTCAGGCACGTACTCGGGCCTGCTGGAGGTTGACATGTCACCACAGTGGGGAAATCTTCAGACATATATTCAGGGACTAATCACTGATGAAAGTGGATTCCTCCAAGGAAGTGGTAAATGCAGAACTCAACGCATGCAATAATGACTGAATAACTAGGGTCAAGGGATTTCCTAACTTATGATACTGCAGCTTGTTAGGAGGCCCACAATTCCTTTTCGAACGTCTATGGTCAGTAGCTCCTAAGTTCTCATCTGGCTCAGGGTAGTCACTCGCAACATCTTGAACAGAGGAACTCATGTCGTTGGGCTGTGTTCTTTCAGTTACAGTGTCCAATAGATCTGAAGACTCCAACATGATTTCCATTACACGAGAGTAGATGTTAAAACTTCATGCTGATTTGTACCAACTAAGACGTAGCTTTACAGTAACCTATGCTTCTCCATCCATTTACGCTTCTCCTTCTGTCTGGTGTTAATAGCTGTAGTGTATTTGCGCGTCAGCACACACAACGGCTGCAACCACAGTGCGGTCCCCCCATAACAACCCTCTGGATTTAGCGGAGTAGGGAACATCTCTAGGGTCTTCAAGTGGGCACCTTCTGTCCTCAGTGTTTTGTCGACTAGCCCACGACACCTCAAGAGGGCTCGACAGTGACTCTGGCGTCCCAGAGTCACCCCCCTCCGTCCCCCACTCAACTCAGCCCAGCTTACTGACCTCTACTTCCCTCTTGTTGCTGAGACCTAACCACAATCTCACAATCTCTCCACAACCCAACCATGCGCCAACCCGTTTGACTAAGGCTGTCGAGCCCCACTGGTGCGTTAATATGCAGTTTCAGTGGCAACTGTTCCGTATGGCATACCACCAACCGCAAAACACAATATCTGCCCAAACACCCGTCATTCACGCAATATACACAGGAACGTAATGACTGTAAATACTATACAACCTCTACAAATAAACCAACAGTGCTGCTGAGACCTAACTCAAATCTCTCCGTAACCCAACCATACGCGCCAACCCGTTTGACTAAGGCTGTCGAGCCCCACTGGTGCGTTAATATGCAGTTTCAGTGGCAACGGTTCCGTATGGCATACCACCTACCGCAAAACACAATATCTGCCCAACCACCCGTCATTCACGCAGTATACACAGGAACGTAATGACTGTAAATACTATACAACCTCTACAAATAAACCAACAGTGCTGCTGAGACCTAACCACAATCTCTCCGCAACCCAACCATACGCCCCAACCCGTTTGACTAAGGCTGTCGAGCCCCACTGGTGCGTTAATATGCAGTTTCAGTGGCAACGGTTCCGTATGGCATACCACCTACCGCAAAACACAATATCTGCCCAACCACCCGTCGTTCACGCAATATACACAGGAACGTAATGACTGTAAATACTATACAACCTATACAAATAAACCAACAGACTCTTCAAGTTTTCAAGAATTCTACGAAACCGTAGCATGGCGGCCTGTACTCAGCCAGCTAGAATCTTTCCGTCTCAACCACAGCCAGTTGCTGCTCCTTTCTGCTGCCTCAGATAAGTTCTTTACTGTGCGACGCAACTCTTGACCACTGAATCCGACGTCTCTGAGGAACCGGGTTGTAGAGTGTGCCACAAAACCTCGACAACCCACTTCCACTGGATAAACCTGGACTCTCCATCCTCGCTGTTCTGCTTCAGTGGCCAGATGAGCATACCGCAATTTCTTCCTCTCATATGCCTCATCTACCGCATCCTCCCATGGCACTGTTAACTCTATCAGTTGAACAATGCGTGCTGATCCAGACCACAAAACAATATCTGGTCGTAGGTTAGTGGTGGCAATCTCAGGTGGAAAAATAAGCCGTTGATCAAGATCAGCCAGCATCTTCCAGTCCCTAGCAGCTTCCAGTTGTCCTGGGCGAGAATTGGTGTTAGCACCTTTTCTTGGTGGTTGCTCGCCTGGGCGGAGGAATATTGTCTTCTGCGTGTAATGTTTTGCTAGAACAGGCAGCAACTTATTGGTCATACTACGATTGCCTTCCAATGCTAAAGCCAAACATCGCAATACTTGGTCATGGCGCCAAGTAAACCGACCTTGGCTAAGAGCCACCTTACATCCTGTCAAAATGTGCCTTAATGTGGCAGGTGATGAACACAAAGGACAAGAGGGATCCTCTCCTACCCAGAGGTTTAGGTTCTGCGGTGATGGGAGAACATCATATGTTGACCTAATAAGGAAACTGATCCTACTCTCTTCCATTGACCAAAGGTCTTGCCAGCCCATTTTTCGTTGTTCCACACTCTCCCATCTCATCCACTCTCCCTGCTTGGCCTGGGAAATGGCCTTTATACATCTCATCCTCTCCTCCTGCTTTCGCACCTCGTTGACTACCAGCTTCCTCCTTTGAGCTGGGCCTGCCTTGTGCCATTTAGGAGGAGCTAAACTGAGCCCAAAACCCCCTCTTCCATGCTGTACCTGTCCCACGATATCCACAATTTGAAGGTCAGCCTTTGCCTCTACTACAGATTTCTTTGCTGACCACTTTCTACCAGTTTTTACCACAGGGGCTGCCTCCCTTACACATTTGTCGCGTGACTCTGCTAAAGTCATTTCCAGTCTGACCTTGGTACACTTAAACTCCTCGGTTAAAGCAGAGACTGGCAGCTGCAATACTCCTTTACTATAAAGTCCCACTCTGCTGAGGCAGAGTGGAACTCCCAACCATTTCCTGATGTATGAACTTATTAACGCTTCCAGCTTATCCACTGTTGTCAAAGAAACCTCTGTAAGGAACTCAGCTTTTTGGAAATATTAATAATCAATAATATCTTGTTATTATTAATTATAAATATTTGGGTCAGTTAATTGGATTAACTTGATGTGGCTGAATTAATATTACAATCAATTAATCAGTTCTTCCAACGAACTCTTTTGATTATTAATTTATTCTAAGAAAAGGGTATCTTCCATGTCCACCGAAGAATAATTATTTCTTCGCCTGTACTTGTACTTTGAGCCAGTAGCAAAAACCGTGATCGTAAAGTGACTTGTATTGCAAGCAAAACAGAACCAAATACATATTATGTACAAGTTTTATTAACTAAATATAGATATTTATATGAATATAAATAAACTAAACAACATACACACATGAATACATAAATAGGTTAGTGATAGGATGAAATTGGAAACCGGAAGAGGGTCTATGAGAAGAACCATCAGAATTTCATTTTCACATTTCATTGAATTGAATACTTGCATTTGTAATGGGAACAATTCTTGAAGTTGTTGAAAATTGAAGTCGTTGATGGTTCCGGCAGTGTCAAGTGGAAGTTGGTTGAGCGTTCTCTTTCTCCAGGACCGCATGGCTGGTTTGGGCAAGGCCTGGGACTCTGTTGAGGCCACGCCGAGCACCCAGGAGAAGTGAGGAAGTCGGAAGGATGGGTGATTGGAGTCGTTGTTGGTTGGAGTCTTTGTTGGTTGGAGTCTTTGTTCCAAAACTCCTGAGATTGTCCTTGGTTCTTTGTGAGAGAGAGTCTTCTCTCTTTTCCATGAGGCCGGATCTGGTTGGAATCGAGGCCTGCTGGGCCCTGGGGCCCCCGTGGAGGGGGAGGGGGCTCCCCAGTCTCACCAGAACAGTGTTGCGGCTGGATGAAAAAACTAAGAGAGGGAGGTCACATGTGGACTGTCTCTAATAAGGCCTGGAGAAGATCCTCCCCTAAGGGTTGAACTCGACCAATCAGAAAGGGGACATGTCTGAGAGGGAAAGTGGCTCTTAGTTGATTTATGGATCTTTGTCCCTAGGAAGATTATACCTTCATTAATGCTAAAATAGCTATAACACATCCACACTGCATTCTAGAAGAAGGTGATGTACATCAAAGTGTGAGTCATTAAATGAGGATTAGTTAGGTAGGAGGCATTATACAGGTGAGGTTACATTGATCGTTAGTTTGTTGTATACCAGGATACATACCATAATATATACCTAATAGTACACGAGACAGTAAACCATTTACACTGTTTCTTTCACAGTTTTATGCATGTTCATTTATAGATCAGTTAGTCTATGATTAATGCAGCAAAGTCTGTTTTAAAGAGGGTTTCTGTTTCATAGTCTCTCTCTTGAGTATGTGGCCACATTCCTCGGAGGTCGTAAAATCTCCTTGTCATGCCCTGTAACATGACACTGTTTCTGCCCTTGTGTTTGTTCATTTGGGCTGTGTGAGGAGTTTCATAAACCTTTGTATATAATTAATAATTAGTATGTGTCTGATTGGTCCATACCCTACACCTCGTACACAGTCAGTGGCCACAGCAACCTTGGCAGTAGACCAAACTGAAAGCACCAGAGTTTTAGTTTGCCTGGTAGAGCACAGCTGTTTATGCTCTTCAACCCTTCCACTGCTTGTCGTCTAACTTCTCCCACTCGAACTGTGTCCTTTAGATCCCCATCGTACCATCTCCCTAGACTCTTCACTGGCTTCTGAGAAACTGTTGGTATTGCCTCACCATTAATGAAGAATATTTTATCTACTACCTTGACTTTAACTATTGAGATGCTCCTTGATTTAGAAGGCTTAAATTGCATTCGTGCCCATTCAATATTATCTGTTAACTTCCCCAATAACCGATTAGTGCAGGCTACCGTTGTAGTCATGGTTGTCATGTCATCCATGTATGCTCTGATTGGTGGTAGTCGCATCACAGAAGCGAAGCGCTCTCCTCCTACTACCCATTTTGATGCCCTAATGATTACTTCCATTGCCATGGTAAAAGCCAGTGGAGAGATGGTGCATCCTGCCATTATTCCAACCTCTAAGCATTGCCATGAAGTGCTGAATTCTGGAGTTGAGAAACTAAATTGCAAATCTCCAAAATAGGCTTTCACTTAATTTGTTATCGACATCGGTACCCTGAAAAAATCAAATGATGCCCAAAGAAGCTCATGTGGCACTGAACCATATGCATTAGCCAAATCCAGGAATGTCACATGGAGCTCCTTCCTCTCCTTTTTAGCTGATTGAATTCGTTGCCAGATAACACTGATATGTTCTAAGCATCCTGAGAATCCTGGAATGTCCGCTTTTTGAACTGAAGTGTCAATGAAGCCATTCTTTAATAGGTAGGTTGACAATCTCTGAGCAATAATGCTGAAGAAAATTTTTCCCTCGACGTTTAATAGTGAAATAGGGCGAAACTGACTGATGCTTGTAGCATCTTTTTCTTTGGGTATAAAGACTCCCCCTGCTCGGCGCCATGCTCTAGGTACAACCTGCTTTTCCCAAGCCACTTTATCAATTTCCACAGAATTCTTAGAACTCCTGAAGCACTCTTGTACACTCTGTACGGAACTCCATTAGGCCCTGGAGATGATGAAGCCCTTGCCTTTCTCACAACCTGCTCTATCTCTTTCCACTTAGGTGCACAGACCTCCATTTGGTATTCTGGTGGATTGACAGGTGGCATGTCTGACGGAATTGACATAGGCTCATGCCTTTTTGCATCTGTATGCGTTTCCTCCAAATATCTCTCTAGCTCAACCCTAGATGCTTTTAAAGTGCCATTCTTCTCACTGGTGAATAACTTCTTTACGAATTTGAATGGATCTTTATAGAAATTAGCCCTCGCACGCTCCTTCTTTTTGTAGCGTTTCCGTAGGCGCTCAGCTCTGCGTAATGTTGCAAGCTTATCTTTTATGGCCCTTTGTAAGAGATTGAGTCCCTCCTTCTGACTTTGTTCCGCTCTTTTCCATTGCTTCCTCAGCTGTCTCCTTTCTCTAACTAACCCTTCAATTTTCTGCTGCCGTCTAGACAATCCAGGAGTAGTTTGTACTTTTTCCTTCCTTTTTTTCACACCAAACCTCTCACTTCCATATGCCTAAATGATGTCCCCAAATTTATCCAGCTTCTTTTCAACTGTACCAGTTAATCTTTCCAATGCAAAGCATAGATCTGTGTTTACCGTGTCCCATGCAGTTTTCTCACAAGCTCTTGGCCATCTAACTCCAGGCCTATGCCCGTTGAGGTTCTTTTCTCTCTTATGCTGGTTAGTCTGACCGGGTTCACAAGAATCAATGTGTTCATCACTAACTGTGCAAACCCTCCTCTCCTTTATGACAGGGGTGCTGATATCCTGCGAACTGTGGTTTGCTTCCTGTAGCTGGATTTCATTCGACTGACTTGACTGACTCCGTAAGAAGTACTGATCAATGCGAGGCCCTTGTCCCTTCTCCCTCAAGCATTTCATTTTCCCTTGATGAATCTTCAAACCCCTGACCGTTGTCGCCTTGCTCCAGCCACAGACACAAGCTTGGAGTTCAATGGCTTTGCTAACTGCTGAACCTGAACTAGTCTTTTGTGAAGTACTCTCCATACTCAAATCCGTTTCCATTCCAAAGTCGTTAACCATGTTGTCCACCATTGAGTCATCTTCCGCCCCTGCTCCCGCAGACTCTAGGGGTATTTTCCTCTTTAATTTTTCAGAAGCCTTGTGCGGGTGTCTCCAGCATCCTGTAAGCACAGAGCTGGATACTGCCGACAAGGGTAGCTAACCCTTACCAGCCCCATTGGGGTCTCTTTCCTCCTGTCAGCTGTCTCTCCAGGCTGTCACAAGGTCATTCCCTTGTTGCCAGCAGCACTATTCACCGCAGTCACTGGACGTATCCAGATCTTCATGATTTCCATTACACGAGAGTAGATGTTAAAACTTCATGCTGATTTGTACTCGGCTTTCGCCAAGATAAGCACCAACTAAGACGTAGCTTTACAGTAACCTATGCTTCTCCATCCATTTACGCTTCTCCTTCTGTCTGGTGTTAATAGCTGTAGTGTATTTGCGCGTCAGCACACACAACGGCTGCAACCACAGTGCGGTCCCCCCATAACAACCCTCTGGATTTAGCGGAGTAGGGAACATCTCTAGGGTCTTCAAGTGGGCACCTTCTGTCCTCAGTGTTTTGTCGACTAGCCCACGACACCTCAAGAGGGCTCGACAGTGACTCTGGCGTCCCAGAGTCACCCCCCTCCGTCCCCCACTCAACTCAGCCCAGCTTACTGACCTCTACTTCCCTCTTGTTGCTGAGACCTAACCACAATCTCACAATCTCTCCACAACCCAACCATGCGCCAACCCGTTTGACTAAGGCTGTCGAGCCCCACTGGTGCGTTAATATGCAGTTTCAGTGGCAACTGTTCCGTATGGCATACCACCAACCGCAAAACACAATATCTGCCCAACCACCCGTCATTCACGCAATATACACAGGAACGTAATGACTGTAAATACTATACAACCTCTACAAATAAACCAACAGTACTGCTGAGACCTAACCACAATCTCACAACCCGTTTGACTAAGGCTGTCGACTAAGGCTTACATTCTCACTAATGGGTGGTAACACCTCTGGGACTTCAATTTCCTGAGCACATTCCTTCCTGCAAGTCTCCACTTCAACCGTGTCTTCTTCTTGAACAGCGTCAGCCTCAACAGGATTGATTTCAGGTAAGTGATCTTCCACTTCATCATTTGGCTGAGTATCTATGGTGTTCCTTTTAATCTGATGTCAGGTAAGGTCTCTTTTTCCAGGTAAGTTCCATTCACAGGCTCCACCACGGGAGAACGTGACTCATGAGAATCCATTCCAGGTAAGTTTTCTACAAGCTTAGGATGTTCTGGAGGTGGTGTAATGATCTTTGTACTGAACTCCAATCGACACCTTGAATTTTCAACATAATTAGAATCATCTTCTGATCCTGACTGACTACTCTGATGCTCTTGATGAACCGCTTCATTTACAGAGTGGGATCTGGTTCTGGGCTTGCGACGAGGGTTCAAATTGGTTTCTTCAAGTTCATTCTCAGGTAAGAATCCACAAGGCAATAACAGATCGCGGTGTAACGTGCGGGTTGGTCCATCTTTCCCCTCTGGACAAACTGTATAAACTGGCATGTTTCCTGCTTTCCGGACTACCACGTAGATTTCAGATGCCCATCTGTCTGACAGCTTGTGTTTCCCTCTCAATTTGACATTTCGCACAAGGACTCGATCACCTGGTTCAAGTGTAGAGGCAACTACATTTCTGTCAAAGCGCCTTTTGTTCTTATCGGCCACTTTGGATGCATTGTGAGAAGCAATTCTGTAGCTTTCCTCTAATCGACTCCTTAGAGCTTTCACATATTGCGAATGAGAGTGTAAATGGGAGTTGATTGCCAATCGACCTTGCTTTTGGGCTTCAAACCGAGGCTGCCTCCCAAACATTAACTCATAAGGCGAGTATCCAGTTACATCGCTCCTGGTGCAGTTGAATGCATGCACCAATGGTCTGACATGATCTTTCCAATGAGCTTTGCTTTTGTTTTCCAGAGTGCCTAACATCTGCAAGAGAGTTCGATTAAAACGCTCCACCGGGTTCCCTCTAGGATGGTACGGGGTGGTTCTCACTTTGCGGATGCCAGCAATTTTACACAGTTCTTGGATAGTACTGGATTCAAAGTCTGGCCCCTGATCGCTGAGCAGCTTCTCAGGAAACCCGTAATGAACAAAGAAATTATCCCACAGGCATCTAGCAACTGTCTGTGCTTTCTGGTTACGCTTAGGAATGGCAACAGCGTACTTGGTAAAATGGTCCGTAATTACCAAAATATCCTTAGTGTTACTGCTGTCTGGTTCCAGCGACAGAAAATCCATACAAACTAGTTCTAGTGGCCTTCGAGTCTGGATGTTCACTAAGGGAGGTGTTTTCCGACGAACACAGCGCTCGCACCCTTTGATCTTTTTGTCAACGTCGGTTGCCATCTTTGGCCAATAAAACCTGGAGCGTAGAAGATCGAGAGTTCGCTCCAAATCAAGGTGGCCCATGTCATCATGAAGACTGGTAAGTACAAGGTCTCGAAGATCCTCAGGTAAAGCCAATTGGTTCAGCACTTTGTCTTCATCCATCCTCTTCCGATATAACAACCCATTCTTCAGCTCAAGCTTGTTCCATTGTCTCATCCACAAGGTTACTTCAGGTGAGTGCAATTTCATGTTTGAAGGCTTGTTGTTAGACTCCAAGTAACCAATTACCTCTTTAACCCTCTGGGGTCCAATGTGTTTTTGGGGTCCTGGAGGTGTTCTGACATGCTCTAACATTTGTGCTTTTTTCAGTTATTTATAAACATGTTAATGGCAAAGGTGTAAATTCACTCTATATAGCACAAACAGGGCTACCATAATATGTTAGCAAGATGTATGTACATGTTTGTATTTTTGAGAGAATATTGTTTATGCATGGTTATTGAAAAAACTAAAACTTAAAGTCTCTGAAATAAGGCCACAAAACACATACTAAAAATGTGTCCACAAGACTTTTGACTAATGGATGTTCTCGCCTAGGATTTTTGCTTCAAAATGATCTGAAAATCATCCTGCATAATCATTCACATAAAACAATACATTGATTTAAATTTAGTAAAACACTTTTTCTTTGGAAAGGCAATATGCGAAATGGGCGTGACTCATGTATAATGCTCTGATTCACACCTGTGAAGACAAAAGACCTGTTTAATGAGCCTGCATAATGAGCTTTTCACAGGTGTGTCACTGAGCCACAAGAAAGAATACAAGGACACAAGAAAAGAAATGTGTATATATACTACAAAATTGGTTCACAGTTGGAAACATCTATAAAAAAATAGTATTTTTCCACTAATATTTTTGCTTGCAAATTGTAAAATATCCAAGGTGAACATTTCTAGTAATTGTGTAGTTAATTCTCATACTGTATTTTCAGAAAGTTTTGGATATGTATCCTCTCCCCAAATTTGTTACTAATAAAACACAATACAAATAATTTGAAGAGAAGGCTTATATTGACCTTTTAAGATTTTTTTTACATCTACCTTGTAAATATATTATTTGCTATTTTATTAAAAAGGTGACAATTACAGCAACAATTAAAATAACAATATTTCAAGTGTAATATTTCTTTGTAAAAACTAAAGTATACATTTTATCATACATATTTCAAAGTTAAGGATTCATTAGTTTGAATAAAGCCTACATTGGAACAAACACTATAATAGCATCCTAGTTGATGACTTTATTTTTGACAAAACAAACATAGCCTAATATATTTAACATTTGAGCAGAAATTGGTGAACAAAAGCTTATTCAATGTGGCAGTAGTCTATAGTTTAGGCTACAGTAAACAATTAATAATATATCCAAAAACTAGTCAACGAAATGTTGTCTTTCATATTTCGTCTGTAACATAGGGATATCGTTTGTTGTTTTTATGATAGCCTATATTAGGGCATATGAATATTAATTTGCAGTTTAATACGTTGCTAATACAAAGACATTTTAACGTTATTTCAACATATTTCAGTCGATTTTCACTCATCTCAGTATAGCAATAGGGTTTGGTAAAAACTGTTCAGTTCATTCATTCACACACGCGATTCATATTTAAATAGTCTTTTTGCGGTTTACATACACTATGATATGGCGATTAGAACACTAATAAAAAAACTTACTTCTCAGATGGATATTTCATATTTCTTTGTAAAAACTAAAGTATACATTTTATCATACATATTTCAAAGTTAAGGATTCATTAGTTTGAATAAAGCCTACATTGGAACAAACACTATAATAGCATCCTAGTTGATGACTTTATTTTTGACAAAACAAACATAGCCTAATATATTTAACATTTGAGCAGAAATTGGTGAACAAAAGCTTATTCAATGTGGCAGTAGTCTATAGTTTAGGCTACAGTAAACAGTTAATAATATAATCCAAAAACTAGTCAACGAAATGTTGTCTTTCATATTTCGTCTGTAACATAGGGATATCGTTTGTTGTTTTTATGATAGCCTATATTAGGGCATATAAATATTAATTTGCAGTTTAATACGTTGCTAATACAAAGACATTTTAACGTTATTTCAACATATTTCAGTTGATTTTCACTGATCTCAGTATAGCAATAGGGTTTGGTAAAAACTGTTCTGTTCATTCATTCACACACAGACGCGATTCATATTTAAACAGTCTTTTTGCGGTTTAGATACACTATGATATCGCGATTAGAACAATAATAATAAAAAAAACTTACTTATCAGATGGATCCGTTGCTCCTCGAAATGAAAAAAACCAGCTCATGTTCTGAGGTAAATGTCCCAGGATTATTCCTCACACAGCCTCGCAAGAAGAAATAGGCTACATTAATCTGATGATTACATTTGTTGTGTTATCGCGTTTATGAGGGGCGTTGACACTTTGCATGTGTTGCTTCAGATCATTTGCGTTTGAATAGCGCGCGCTCTCCGTGGGCGTGTCACATTAGCAGAATAATGAGCTGAGAGAACGATAATGAGATCGGCTGATACCTCTCTCTTTTTTAATAGATTACATAAACAGAGAATATTTATTTTAGTTTTGAATTAGATATTTTAAAAGTACAAATTTAAATGATTATAAAGATATATTGCTCGTGCTTGTGTGAATAGTATTCGCTGAGCTTTGTTTAAGTTTAGAGACGTGCACCAGAAAAAAATTTAACGGAGACAGAGAGGCAGAAAGCACACCCTGTTTATTTTCTTAATTTTACAAAAGCACACGGTTTTGATGTTAATGTGAGTGTACACAAAAAAAAAAAAAAGACCCTCTATAGTTTATAATCATGTATTGATTTTATTTATATGACCAAAAATGACGGAGTATTTTAAGTCTATGTTGCTGCCATGTGGAAAAAAAACAGCAAAACGCGCCGGCGCGTTTCTCGACCCCAGAGAGTTAATTTCAGGGTCAGCTTGCTGCTTCCTGATCAGATCCTCTTCGGACAGGTAAGGTATCTCTGGGAGACCATGACCATCTTCTTTCTGGATTTCTGGAGGTAAGGCCTTTACATTCATGCTCAGGGATTCTACCAATGTCAGCGGGAAAGACTGAAAATGATGGGACTGATTGACTTGATGTTTCCCACATATAGCCTCCACTACTTCAGGTAAGATTGTCTCAGTGTTGTCTTCAAGATCTTCAAGATGATGTAGAGTGAACTGTCTGATTCGTTCTTGCTCTTTTTTAGATTCCAAATCGTTTGATGGTTCACCATGGGGACGACGGGACAATCCATCCGCATCTTGATTTTGTGCTCCAGCTCTGTATCGGATCTTAAATCTGTACGTTGAGAGACTGGATAACCATCTGTAACTGGTAGCATCCAGTTTAGCTGATGTTAGCACGTACGTGAGGGGATTACTATCAGTTACCACGGTGAAGTCTGCTCCATACAGATAGTCGTGGAATTTTGTGGTTACTGCCCATTTGAGGGCCAGAAATTCCAATTTGTGGGCAGGATATTTGGCCTCACATCTTGTTAATCCACGGCTGGCAAAAGCTATCACCCTCATGTGTCCTTGCTGTTCTTGGTACAGAGCGGCCCCTAGACCCGTGGCTCAAGCATCTGTATGCAACAGGTAGGGCAGACACGGATTTGCATATCCCAACACAGGAGCTGATGTTACCCTGTCCACGAGACCTTCAAACGCCTGTTGACATTCAGTTGTCCATCTGTCACCCAGAGAGTCTTTTGGATTGAAGTAAGTATGATCTTTATCTTTCTTTTTCCCCTTTCGCACCGGAGGATAGCCTGCTGTAAGGTTGTTAAGCGGCTTTGCAATCTTGGAGAAATCTTTAACAAACCTCCGGTAATATCCCGTAAATCCTAAGAAGGATTTTAGTTCTCGAAGGTTCTGGGGCCTTTGCCAGGTTTTAATAGCCTCAATCTTTGATGGATCAGTTTCGACACCGTTCTGAGAAACAATTTGGCCCAAATAACGCACGGATGTCTGGAAGAATTTGCATTTCTCGGGTGAGAGCTTCAATCCGTACTCTTTCAGGCGATTCAAGACTTGTGTCAGCCGACGTTCATGCTCCTCAAGGGTTTCAGAGAAAATGATAAGATCATCGATAAAGACTAAGACTTCTCTTCTGTTCAAGTCACCCATACAATGCTCCATAAGCCGCTGAAATGTGCTGGGCGCGTTCGTGATCCCTTGCGGCATACGGTTGAACTCCCAGAACCCAAGAGGACATACAAACGCGGTCTTCTGCTTGTCTGCTTCATCCATTTCAATCTGGTAGTACCCAGACTTAAGATCGAGAACAGAGAACCACTTGGAACCGGTTAGCATGGTGAACACTTCCTCCAGGTTTGGGAGGGCGTATGCATCTCGTATGGTTTGAGCGTTTAACTTCCTAAAATCAATACATAGCCGCAATGAGTTGTCTTTTTTTCTGACGACTACGATGGGGGATGCAAATGGGGACTCAGACTCTCGTATAATACCTGCTGCTAACAACTCCTGTAGATGTTTCCAGACAGCTTCAATGTCTTGTGGGTGAAGGGGACAAGCTCTATGTTTGAAAGGAGTTCCGTCACTCAATTGAATTCGGTGCTTCACTTTATCAGTGTGCCCAAAATCCATGTCTGTCAAAGCAAACACTTCAGGCATAGAGTTCAGCAAGGCGGATATCCGTTCTTTCCATTCGGGGGGCAATGGAGAGTTTCCAAAATCGAAAGTTATCTGAGAACTTCCAGGCCTTCCTCTCGTTTCACCATTGTCACTGGTTACCGGTTTGTTCACCACTTGCTGGACAGCATGCATTTCCGCAATTACTGACCTGGGAGGGATTACTATGTCAGTCTGGGCTTCATTCTTGACTACCACAGGCAAAGAGAAGAATCGTTTACCAGGTAAGGTGTGCAACACACTAGCGACTAATAAAACACCAGGCAGCGACGATATTGTGGGAGGACTTAGAACAGTCAGTTTCTCTGATGGAAGATAACTCAGGTATACCGCTCCATCAAGAACGGCAGTGCTTCCTGCTGACACAGTTTCAGGGACCGTCCCTTTAAACGTGACACATCCCAGGGTTTCGGCACATGACTGTTGATGCCTCATATCAAGTGTCTTCAATACAGCTGCATACCCGTTGGAAGTTACACTGGGGCTGACAGTCTCTTCCTGCACATAACTGGAGTAAAGTGCATCCAAGGTGTTTGTACCGACGAGAACTTGTGGTACGTTTACCAAATCCGGAACCACCAGAGCTAGCGTGGTAACCTCGGCGTCTGTTCCTAGGAACTCTTTGGGAAACATTAAAGTTAACTCCACATACCCAAGGTATGGCACTGATTGCCCGTTGGCTCCCTCCACTTCCAGCAAAGATTCCAGAGGTTTCAAAGGGTGATGCGACAAGTTATTCTTGTAAAACGACAATGGAATTGTAGTCACCTGGGAACCCGTGTCTAAAAGGCAGTTCACTTCGATTGTGTTGACATAGATTCGTGCAGTACACTTCATTCCAATTAGTCCTTTCGGCAGTTTGGTTTTAGGGCAATGATGCTTCGTCTCAGTCTCCATATGCCCTGCTACAGAGACTGTCTGGTGTTTAACTGAGTAGTAGTGGCTTGGTTATTTAGGTCCCAGTGGGCTTGTTTTTCTCTCAACTGGCGCCTCTTCTCATCTACCTTTGAAGGGTTCGGGTCATTTTCGCAATTGATGGCGAGGTGTCCATCCTCCCCACATCTGAAGCAGTATCCAGGACGAGGACGAGTAACTGTCACTGTCACTGAACCGCTTCTGAATTGGTTGTTCTCACCTCTCCCGGTTTTCCTATACTGAACCCTTGCTGTCATCCCCGACCGATGTTTTGGTGTTTCGGGAGTTGACAACTGAGCCTTTAACTCTGCCATTTGCTTCCTCAGTCCTGCTATTTCCTTAGCTGCTGGGGTTTCTTTCGTCACTTTACCAGAGATGGATGTTCTCATAGCCTCTACTTCTGCTTGCAGTTCTATTAGTTCTTTCTTCAGCTGGATCAATTCAGGATTGTTGGAATGGTCCGGCTGGCACTTCTGGTAATTGGAGGTTTGCATAGCAGCAGCCTGAGCATTGGCTCCAGACATCTGAGACTGCATAGTGTCCATTCCTTGGACTGTTTCACCAACAGCATGAGGAGTACGGGAGTAAGTTGACATTTGATGAGTGGCAGTTCTCATTTTGGGGGCATTACCAGGTTTGTTAAATCCGAAATAGTTCCTCATTCGGTCTTCCTTCGAGGCTTGCCGGTCTTCTTCCGTGCGAATTTGTACTACCATTTCTGCGAAAGAAGGTGGGTTGATCTTTTTCTTCTCTAGCTGTAAACTGGAGATTAACTCGTTATCCCAGCATCCACGGCAGAATTGTTTTATCAGACAGCGGTTTTGCTCACTCTCCGCAATGCCGCCTCTCCTTACAGTGGTGCTCAACATAACCTGCAACCGATGCAAATAACTGGAAGGCTTTTCCCCTCGTTTCTCTAGCATGGTCATGAATTTTGCTAACAGCTCATCGCCATCCTCCACAGATCCGTAAACAGACTCTAGCAACTCCAAGTAAACTGAAGGTAAAGACTGAGGACTCACATGTTTAATGACATCAGCTGCAGGAGGAAGCAGACTATCCAGTATCCTCCTCGTGCGAGACAAATCCGAAATGGAGGGATCGACTAAAAGGAATTGAACACTTGCCCGCCACGTGTCGAAATCTGGTTCGTTTGCTGGCCTTGGAACTTTCCCAGAGAACGACCTGAGACGGAAAAAGGCAGGTTGCAATGTAGCAGTGTCGTTAGTTCTGACAATGTGTTCAACTACCACCTTTTGCACGCTGAGCGGATCAATCATGTCCATGGTAAGTACTGCAGGAGGTAAAACTGTAGGAGCAGGATAGTTAGTTCTATGGCTGGATCTTTCCTCGGACAGGTTTTGTGATGTTTCAGATTCATTTGAGGGAGGGGCTACTTGTTCGGTTGTCACTTTCTGTAATTTGGCTGGGGACGACTGTCCATCCAGTGAACTGGTGGTGCTACTGTCACGAGTTTGGGAGTCTGCAACATGTGGATGCTCCACTCTTTCATCTGAAGCAGATATGGGCGCAGCAACTGAACAGCCGGCTTTAATCCTCTTTAACTCCTCCTGGAGCACTTCTTCAATTGATTTTCCACTAGCACTAGCAATAGTTTGTAGTTCTTCCAAATACAGCATAGTGGCACTGTCACTAGCTACCTGAGGGTAGACACATCTTAAGGCACGCACTATGAAAGTGGTATCTGGGTTTGACGTACTGACCATTGTTACAGGCAGCAGGGGCATTAGTGCTTTCATAGCAGAGCTATAAGTAAACTCTATAATGGCATGCTGGTGGAATTCGGAGTTTGGGTCATCGATAAGAAGGTTGCGACTAATGCTACCATATCTCAGCAACCATGTTTCTAAGTCCTGATCTGTTTCAGTAAATGTTAAACCGCTGACTATCACGGCGTTTGAAACATCTACGTTCTCTCTCTTTACAATATCCATGTCGTCAATGTTCTATTAGAGTGTAAGTGTGAAATATATACGTATAGTTATATTGTCTCTTTCCGGGGTTTTTTCAGTTTGGACTCAAAACCGAATCACTATTGCTGCAAACAATCTTCTCTCCTGGCTGGCTCTCGCCAAATTTATGTAACCTGAACCCGATGATAAGTGCACTACATCAAATTCACTAATGGACCAGTGGCTCAGAAGATTTAGATTCGCTCGAGGAGAGAGATGATGCAGCAGCAGTGAACACTCAGACCAACAGGTAAGTTAACAAATTGTAATTTTAAGTAGACCAATATAACAAAAGATTTAATGCATGAAAATTTAAATGAATTCAGAATTATTAATTTTATCCCTTTCTCTTTTTTTTTAGAATTAATTCTTTGTTCAAATTCCTAGTTTCACAAACCACTAAGAACAATTAGTGAAATCAATTTCTCGTTAACCCTCTAATTCACTTTTCTTTTCTTCACGGTAAATCTTCACCATCGGATTTCACCCAGATTCAATTGAAATAAAATAAACACAACAACCAATACACAATGCGCTTACTTCACTTAAAACACTTCAAAGTATCCTGAATCAAATTTCTCTGCAATGAACCCAATCAGTTCATTAATTCAGTTCAACAGTTCAAACAGTCCATGAACTGTTCAGTTCAGTTCTGGAATCATCTTCCTGATGAAACGATTAGAAAATGCACAGTTCTGTCCTACCATTCAAAGGTGAACAATTCACTTTCAGTTTCTCTTTTCACCGGGAAACAAGATTTCGTTCTTGGGTGGCTCGCCAGTCCAACTCCACTATAAGACATCCAAAGAGGAGTTGAGACGGTTCACAATCCAGGATTGACTCGCAGTTCACTCGAATACCACAGGATGGATCGCACTCAGACGGATGTTCCAGCATTCACATGGAAATGAAACGCATCAAAGAAAAACAAAAAAACAAAACCAAAAAAAAAACCTGGCCTTGAAACACAAGACCAAAATATCAATTAGCATCTCGTTTCATTAAAATCACTTTCAGTTTTACACAACTTCTTGTAAACACATCAACAATGTTCATTTATGAAACTGCAATAAATACATTTTCTTGCATACTTGCTTGTGATATATTATTTAACACAAAATCACTCTTCATTCATTTAAGTTCACCAAAATTACCTACTTACAGTTTTCAATTTACACTCAACTGTATCTTTTACTAATACTGCATTAAATAACCAATGCTTTAGTGTAACACACTTAATATGACCTTGAATAGACCGTATAAAACCACACGGTATAGAAAAATAAATGCACTATATTGACTCACCAAGGAACTCTCATACAGTGTGCATCTGGAGAACAGGAAAATTCCAGATGACAATGTTCCAAAACGTCAATCTCAGACACACGGCTTCTCTTTGAATCCTTTGTTAGAAATATATATAGGCACATGGAATATTAGCATTAAGCTAGCGCACCATTATTGCGTCATTAACACGAGGTCGGACACACTATGAGCATAATCAGATCTCTTACTACATTTAACCGTCACTTAACTCTATATTATCATCATATGACTGATTTATAGACAAATGTTAGACCTATCACTTCTGCCACTAAAGATTGCTTTATCAATAATCTTCCTAATCAGTTTCATCATCTCAGCATCCCATATAGCTTAGAACTTGATATTGCAACAGAAACTTTTAACTCTCTCCTTTCCAGCACTTTAGACACAGTTGCTCCGTTGCGCTTAAAGAAGATTAAAGAAAATAGTCCAACGCCGTGGTACAAAAAGCACACCCGGGCCCTTAAGAGAGCAGCCAGAAAAATGGAGCGCAACTGGAAGAAAACAAACTTAGAGGTATTTCGGATTTCATGAAAGGAGAGCTCGATAGCTTACAGAGAGGCTTTAAAAGCTGCTAGATCTGCTTATTTTTCAAACCTATTAGAAGAAAATAAACATAATCCTAGGTATTTATTTATTTGAGAATCCTATTGGTATTTTATTTTAAGTGGCTACACTAACGAAAAAGAAAGCTTCAAGCCCAGAAGTTTCCAAGAAACACAGCAGTAATGACTTTATGAACTTCTTCACTTATAAGATTGATAATATTAGGGACAAAATTATAACTATGCAACCGTTTAATATAGCATCGCATCAGGGAGTGCATTATAGTCTCCCTGAGGTAAAATTTGATTCATTCATTGCCATAGGAGAGGAAGAATTTTGCAAACTCGTTAATTCATCTAAATCGACAACATGTATGTTAGACCCTATCCCGACTAAACTATTGAAAGAGATGCTTCCAGAAGTCATAGATCCTCTTCTTAACATCATTAATTCGTCTTTGTCTCTAGGATACGTACCAAAAACCTTTAAGCTGGCTATGATTAAACCACTTGTTAAAAAAACGCAACTTGATCCTACAGAATTAGTCAATTACAGGCCGATCTTGTTACGAATTTGCGTGGAAGCAAAGGCAGTAGGCGGATCTAAATGCAGCAGTAGACTTTAATTACAGGTTCAGAACAGACAAGATACTCGTGGTACGCACATTAAACATACATTCAATAACTGACCCCGAACAAAAGAGCAGACAGGATTTAAATACACAGACGGGATGAGGGAACAAGACACAGCTGGGGCAAATCAGAACACCGAGCGGGACCATACAACCTAACAAGACAACACACCTGAAACAAGGGACCTAATAATGACATGACTAGGATAACAGACTACAATTAACAAGGCACAAACTGAATAAAAGACCAAAGACAGAGAAACCACAAACCAGAAACATGACAAAATGAATAAACACCGTAACAGATCTCAAATCTACCTTTTCTATCAAAGATATTAGAAAAAGCATTATCCTCACAACTGCGTTCCTTTCTTGAAGGAAATGATATCTGCGAGGATATCCAGTCAGGATTTAGACCGCACCATAGCACTGAGACAGCTCTCATTTGAGTCATAAATGATTTGCTCTTATCATCCGATCGTGGTTGTATCATCTCTATTAGTGCTACTTGATCTTAGTGCTGCATTTGACACCATTGACCACGACATTCTCTTAAATAGACTTGAAAACTATGTTGGCATTAGTGGAATTGCATTAGCATGGTTTAAATCATATTTATCTGACCGCTATCAGTTTGTAGCAGTAAATGAGGAGATGTCTTATCGATCACAAGTTCAGTATGGCGTACCACAAGGCTCAGTTATCGGACCGCTGCTTTTCACTCTGTACATGCTACCTTTAGGAGATATCATTAGGAAACATCGAATTAGCTTTCACTGTTATGCTGATGATACTCAGCTCCATATTTCATCCAAACCTAACGAACCTCACCAATTCACAAAATTATCGGAATGCATAGTTGATATAAAAAATTGGATGACTAGTAATTTCCTACTACTCAATTCTGAAAAAACAGAGATTCTAATTATTGGACAAAAAACTTCCACACGTAAAAACCTAGAATACCGTCTAACACTTGATGGCTGCTCTGTTAAGTCTTCGTCGTCAGTTAGGAACCTGGGTGTGCTCTTTGATACCAATCTTTCATTTGAAAGTCACGTGTCTAGTATCTGTAAAACCGCATTTTTCCATCTTAAAAATATATCTAAATTACGTCATATGCTCTCATTGACAAATGCGGAACAACTAGTTCATGCGTTCATGACATCAAGGCTAGATTATTGTAATGCTCTACTGGGTGGTTGCCCTGCACGCTTAATAAACATACTACAGCTAGTTCAAAACGCAGCCGCTGGAGTTCTTACCAGAACCAGGAAGTACGACCATATTAGCCCGGTTCTGTCAACACTGCATTGGCTCCCTATTAAACATCGTATACATTTTAAAATATTCCTGATTACTTACAAAGCACTTAATGGTTTAGCTCCTCAGTACTTGAGCGATCTCTTAAAGCATTATAGTCCTTTACGTCTATTGCGATCTCAAAGTTCTGGCCAGTTGATAATACCTTGCATATCTAAATCGACTGCTGGCGGTAGATCCTTTTCCTATTTAGGTTTCTATTTCCTATTCCTAACATTGCCCAGGAAGCAGACACAGTCTGTCAGTTCAAAGCTAGACTAAAAACACATCTCTTTGACCTAGCATTCACATAACACTCTATAGACTTCTATAATTCAATATTAGGCTGCTTAGGTTAGGTCAGCCGGAACTGGGAACACTTCCCTTAAATCCTGATGTACACGTTACATTATAAGAAGAATGACATCTACGCTAATTTTAGTGTCTTTGTTTATCCCGAGGTTTTCCCGCAGCCTGGCGGATCCAGGCTGTTTCCAGATCTGAAGGACTTTCGCTTGGACCCGATGACAATGCAGTGCTGAAGTGCCAACTAGCCTCTCCCTATGGAGGATCCCTATACCACTCTACAGATAAAGCGTTGTGGAATTTTTTGGTTCGCGTTACTACCCGAAGTGATAAGATAAAATAAAATTCTGCATCAATTTATAGACAAGACAAGTAGTTTGTTTAGGCATGGTTTGTAAGAATTACAAACCTGCGCACATATAATCAAACGCACATAACTATAGAATCAATTCTTAATGCGCATGTGAACGCCATCAGCGTCTATCACAGGTTCACGTTTAAAGTCTGTTTAGAGAGAATGGTGTCGTCTTAGTGGCCCCTAATTTAATAACAAATGATCATTTAGACGGAAGTGAATCAATCAAAACTAACTTTAGCTGGAAAAAACATTTTTCAAGAACCACTATAAAACTAAACCAATCTCTGTTAGCTTAAATTATATGTTTATCTCTGTAAAGCTGCTTTGAAACAATCTACATTATTAAAAGCGCTATATAAATGGGGATGACTTAACTTACAGATTTGAAAAACAAAAAGGCGGGAATACAGAACCCTAAACTCAACACAAATAACAACAACTTCAGCATATAAAGGGTTCTTCAGAATGTGGTTCTAAATAGAACTGTTACTATGTGTAAATAACTTTTAAAGAACCATATTTTTGGTACTTGTCACTTAAAATTGCACAAGTATACTTGATTTTTACTGTCAGAAAGGTCTAAGTATTTTTGGAGAACATGTTGAACTAACTCCAGACCAACAACTGTGCAAAATGAAAACATTTCTCTTTATTGTTTTTTCTGTTATCCCTTAGTCTTACATGCCTTAACTGCACTCGACAGCACGTCACCCTGGCTGTTTTCCATTGCCTTTCAAATTAAAGCAGTGAAAGGCATTACTAACATCCTATTTTTGATGTCAGCAGGATCACCTCAAAGGCCATTGAACAAATATATTTGCACATTCCTGTGCTGCTCATGCAGCAATTAGCAAATCCTTCGTATGCTAATATTGACTGTCTTTCTCTGCAGCAAGTTACTAGCAGCAAACACTTTATCCAAACTCTAGACACGTGTGTAAAATGACAAATAGCTAAATTAATTCTAGACCTGTTGATTAAATCTAACAGTGTGTTTGTTTCTTGTCATATTCAATTACCCAGGGTTTAATTTATTTAGGTTTTCATAATTGAAATCACATTCTTGAACGCTGATGAGCAAAGCAAATTATGCGAATGACTTGACTGCATTGAATGTGGATCATGGCGTAGAATTCATTAAGAAGCCATATTGCCTCTCTCTCTCTCTCTCTCTCTCTCTCTCTCTCTCTCTCTCTCTCTCTCTCTCTCTCTCTCTCTCTCTCTCTCTCTCTCTCTCTCTCTCTCTCTCTCTCTCTCTCTCTCTCTCTCTCTCTCTCTCTCTCTCTCTCTCTCTCTCTCTCTCTCTCTCTCTGTGTGTAACCTGAAAGGGACCATCTGCTTAGTGTGACACTAATGAAGTGAGGGAAATTGCAGGACAATAGCTCAGTCTCTTTCACTGACGCAGTGGGCGGCTCCTGCATATTTCTCCTGCTCTGCTCAGGATGGCTTCACTCTGTCTCACTGTGGTGGAATGTCTAAAACACGTCCAGCCACAGGTACTATACAATACATGTACAGCCAGCACACACACACACGCTGTAAGTGCAGCATAGACTTCGCTTGTTTTATGTAAACCAATAATTACTTTTAATGTATATTTACTTCTTAAATTATAAATTAAATAACTGTGTGTTTATGTATTAAGTATATAATAAAAAAATGAAAATTTGATTAGGTAAAAGGTTTTGGATTTTTTGAATATTAAAAAAATATTTACTTTTTGGGATTATGCGATTTTTTTACAGTAAAGTAATAACATATTCTCCTCTACAAGCCGCGGTTTGCGGTATTATTCCCTGATGGTTCTAAAAGAAAAATCAGGTCACACTGCTGTAACATGTACTGTCACCTGTACATTTGCATTTCTCCTACAGAATTGGTGGGGAGTGAAGCAACTGACTCTCCAACGCAACGTAAACTGAATGCCCAAGATATGAACTGTCACAAGAGAGGTGGTGAATGACACCTGTGGTGTTACTGTAACAATCTGGCCTGAAGCAAAACAAACAGGTAAAATGTGTCTTTAATGTGAATATAACAGCATATAAGAGTCAAATCAATAGCTTTCTGTGCCAAATCCACAGTAAGCCCCATTTACATGGGGATCTTAACTGCTTTATGTTTAATGTGATTCTGTTAGTTCACAAAAAGGGGAACAATCACCTCTGACAGTAGTTAAACATTGTGAGCGGTATTTCATAAAAATGCAAAGTGCTTTTGAGTCAGTTATTTTCATATACAGAAGTTGTTGAGGGTAAATTTATTTATTTATTTAATATACTTTTTGTATATACAATACCATTCAAATGCTTGTGCCAGTACAATGTTTTTTAATTAACGAATACTTGGATTTCTATTACAAATGAATGTTTTTCTTTTTAACTTACTTTCTATTCATCAAAGAATCCTGATTACGATTTATTACATTAATAGTATTAATACTATTATAACAAATAGTCATTTATATTTCTTTGTTCTTATTTACACATTTTATCAATATTCCACAAAAATATTAAGCAGAGCAATGGTTGTTTAATGTTAACTAAAAGTTAACTTCCTCTTAATCTCCACATCCCATACGAGTATGTCAGGCTACAAGAGACTTGCACGTCAATGCTTAACAATCTCATGCGTCGAGATCTTTTAGCAGCTGTTGTGTTTGTCATTTTCTCTCCCGTCATGCCTCCATCCTCATGCAGACAGCCACGCTAACCTCCCGAAGAAACCTTGTTTTTATTTTCCCTCTCTGCTTTTAGAGGCACTGAGCTGATTATTAGCTCTCCTCGCTACCAAAGAGGCCTTTTTTCTCATAGATTTGAGAAAGCGTCTCTCTCTTATGAGCTGAAGGATAAGGCTACTGTTATGCAAATGGTGAGTCCTGCTACTAATAGGGTCTTTATACCAAAGATTTTAATTCCCTTTTTCAGTAAATGGTTGCAAGTAGAAGTTTTCTCTTTTTTTCAATGCCCAAACAGGATAAATAAATCAGTCTTTTGCACCGAGGGAGAGACTTCAGGGTGGCGGTGCTTGTGTACTGTAGAGTGCAAATTTGGACCCTTTTTAGTTTGTTTAGGGGAGCATTGGCGTTGTACGACAAAGACACAATGACCTTATTCATTCAAGGCTGATTTCAACAAGAGAACCAAAATAGCTGTCTTATATGATACAAGAAACATCTTGTATAGGTACCTTGTCTATTACAAGTAATATGTGCAGAATGATGTTACGACAATTTTTACAGGATGCTCCAAGGCCATTTAACGAATCCCATAGTACTACCATGGTACCATGTCCAAAAACTGTGGTAAACCTTGTGAAAGAGAAGTAGACTTTAGCATACGTTAAAGGGCCATGAAATGCCCAACACTGCATTGGCTCCCTATTAAACATCGTATACATTTTAAAATATTCCTGATTACTTACAAAGCACTAAATGGTTTAGCTCCCCAGTACTGGAGCGAGCTCCTAACACATTATAGTCCTTCACGTCTATTGCGATCTCAAAATTTCGCCCAGTTGATAATACCTAGAATATCAAAATCGACTTCTGGAAGTAGATCCTTTTTCTATTTATCCCCTATACTTTGGAACAATCTTCCTAACATTGTCCGGGAAACAGAAACTCAGTTTAGATCTAGATTAAGAACACATCTCTTCAACCTGGCATACACAGAACATAATATATTCCTATTATTCAAATCAGTTAAATGATTATTAGGCTGCATAAATTAGGTCAACCTGAACCTGGAACACTTCCTATAACTTTAAGTATAACACCTGATGTACTCGTTATATCATAAAAAGAATGGCATCTACAGTAATTTTAGTTCTTCTTTTTATTCCGAGGTTAACTGTAATCAGCCTGAACCGGTCCGTATTCAGATCAGATGGTGGACTTGTGCCTGGAAACGACCACAAAGCATTCCTGAAGTGTCAGCAGAGATTGTGTCAAATAGACTCTCCCCTGTGAAGGCCTCATCGACTCGACAGCCATCGCCACTGATCCTCAACAAACTCGTCTCCATACGCGCATGATGACTCCGGTCTTTTGGCTTGCTTAGTTGGGGACATTTAATTTTATATTTAACAATATTATTACAACATTATTTTCCTGTTATCTCTGTAAAGCTGCTTTGAAACAATCTGTATTGTAAAAAGCGCAATACACTTTAATTGTACTATAAGTGTAACAGTAGTAAACTTTAAGTGCACAACTAGTTCATAACTATGTTCGTAACTATGTTAACTAGTTTACTATTTTAATACTTGTAGCACTTTTTTTTGTTTATGAAAGTACCCTTCGAAGTGTACTTTCTGTAAACTACTAGTTTAGTTGTTTATAGTGCAAGTTTTCTTGAACATAACATACTTATAGTTTCCTATTTATATATTATATATTTTGTATATATATATATATATATATATATATATATATATATATATATATTTATATTTTGCACTTTAAGTATATACTATGTTTGGTACTATTTTTTATTCTTGAAAATATACCTTTAAATGTATTTTAACTCTTAAACAACATTTTATTCTAGCTTCATGCATCCTTTTTTAATCAACACTTAAACGTGGGTCATTTTGATTAAAAAAAAAAGCTACATTTAACAAAAGCTGAGAAAATCGCATTTTTGTCAAAGTCTATGTCTGGATCGGATTCAGAATGATGATCAAAAAACAGATGGCGTAGATCGAGTCCGTCAACACCCCTAAAGCTTTCCTCTTCCTGGATCAACATTTCATTCATTAACATTAGACAGTTTCGAATTTATATGCTGTTTTATGCTTGATGATCGCGTTATTTTACATTTGCATAATCAATCCTCTATCACTTGTTTCTGCTTCTTCTTCACCGCTGTTTTGCTACTTAATATAGTAGTAAATTTAATACTATATTAAATTTGTTTTACTTGTTCAGTTATAATTTATGCTAACATAATTTAAAGAGAATAAACTTTTGTTTACATTTGTATTTCTCCTCACATGCTTGAACTTCGGGTAAAATTTTTTATTTTAGTTCTAAAACAAAGGGAAGGATGTAGTGTTGTATTTCACCTTTAAAGGGTAACTAAACACTAAATCAACTTTTTTTAGTTAATGATCTGTAAGAATGGAGTTTCATAAATGCTGTTCATTGATTCAAGTACATTTTTTGACATTTGGGTTTAAAGTGTTTTAATTCTACAATATATGGTGTAAAACCGTCTGAGTGCTGCCCTCTTCAGGTTGAACGGTGGCTACTGCAGTTGAATTTTCCTATTGGAAGTTGTGGTACCCTCTGGTACCAGCTAACCATGCCCTTGCCTACAGAGAGATGTGTCTCAGGTGCACGGTCCCCCCTCCACTGGGCTCTGCCCACTTTTCCAGCATTTTTCAAATATTGCCAGTGGGTGGAGTCAGGCTCTGACCAGGGGGTTAGTAACCCTTTAAGAAAAGGGGTTTCCTTTGAGAACGTTCACTTTGTATTGCGTAGTTATACGCAGTGGGAAAACTCCTTTTCTTGAGAATATTGAAGCCATTGTTTTAAAACCCCGTGCAGCTGCACAGCGAGCACAGAGCAGAGCGTCTAGCTCGCTCATAGGCTGTGTTGCAGCAACTGCACGAACATATGGCGAGGCGGTTGAGACGCGCAAACCAATCAGATAACTTCGTGCCTAGGGCGTGTCAGAACCCACCAGAATGGGCGTGGCTTAAGCAGACCATTTCGCCATAGAATCATATTTAATCTCCTTCAGCGAACACCTTCTTCGCTGATCTCGGTTTTGCCGTTGACGAGCCCCTGAAGCGGAACGAGCGACCTGAATCAGCGGATGCGGCTCCTTCAACTTGGCGCCGCCTTCCCCTGAATCGCCGTTAACCTGCGGCTATCCTGTGAGAGAGACCTTATATCCTTTTTCAGTGAGTGCCTGGGACTCGCCCACGCAGAGACTGCACTTAATAATGGCGGCTACCCGCACTGCGAGAGTCTGCCCATCTCCATCCTACGCTCGCGGCTAGCCCTCCTTTTGGACGGCGACCCTGCCTCTCGCGCTCCTGTGCTTCCTTCCCTCCGCAAGCCGCGACGGAAGAAGCGACGGGGCCAAAGGATGCCTGAACTGAGCGAGCCCACGCTGGCCCAGTCCCTGCGTGCCTTGCTCTCTCCTCGCGAGACCCCTTCACCGGTGCTTTTCTCGCAAACGGATCTTTGCCCCTCCTCTCAAGCAGCAGGACTCGTTTCATTTGGTGCATCTGGGGAAGATGGGACGACCCAAATAAAGCACGAAAATAGCACTTTTCCGTTAACCTGCGGCTATCCTGCGAGAGAGGCCTTTATATCCTTTTTCAGTGAGTGCTTGGGACTCGCCCACGCAGAGACTGCACTTAATAATGGCTGTTAACCACCATAGGCCATTGAGATTAGCCTTTGAGGGGCGGGCTTATCAATATACGGTCCTACCGTTCGGTCTGTGTCTGGGACCCTGTGCATTCACAAAATGCATGGATGCTGCGGTTATTCCCCTGAGACAACGGGGAATGGGCATCCTGAACTACCTCGACGATTGGCTCGTCCTAGCCCAATCGGAGAGTGAGTTGCTAACGCACAGATCCTGGCTCCTCAGCCATCTAGAATGTCTGGGTCTTAGGATAAATCTCGCGAAGAGCACGCTGTTTCCCAGCCAGCATACAGCCGTCCTGGGAAGAGTTATAGACTCGAGACAAATGAGAGCGTGGCTCTCGCCAGACTGCACCCTCACTATTCAGCAGCTGGTGGCGTCATTCAAAATGTGCTCTTACAGGCTGCTCAGAACGATTCAGAGGGTTTTGGGCCTTATGGCCTCCGCGTCATCAGTACTCCAACTTGCCTACTGCAGCGATGGCTGAAATGCTGAGTGCCAGCTCATTTTTGGTGCTTCGGTCACTTTAGCACCCTTTATGTGTTCCCTCCGGTCTTGCTGCTCCCACAGGTCATCGAGCAGATCAGGGAGAGCAAGTGCTCAGTCCTCCTCATATCGCCTTTCTGGAAATCCAAAACTTGGCTCCCAGACCTGGCGAAGCTGCTGAAGGCAGCTCCCTCGCCCATACCGCTGAGGAAGGACCTCCTCACGCAGGTGAAAGGGTCAATCTGGCACCCACGCCCAGATCTGTGGGCCCCTAAATTGGTACCCAGGGACCTCCCAGAAGGATTCCAAAATACGATCATTGAAGCTAGAGCACCGTCTACCAGACGCCTCTATGCCCTCAAATGGTAAGCGTTCGCAAGCTTGTGTGCAGCACGAAACGTAGACCCACACATATGTGAAGTACCTTTAGTACTTTCCTTTCTTCAGGAGCTGCTGGATGTGGGCAGGACCCCTTACACGCTCAAAGTATATGTGGCGGCCATAGAGGCTTTTCACACCCCTGTGGCTGGCCATTCCATGGGGAAAAGTGACCTGGTCATTCGTTTCCTCAAAGGGGCCAGGAGAAGCGACCCGATTGGTTTGCGCGTCTCAGCCACCTCGCCATAGGTTCGTACAGTTGCTGCAGCACAGCCAATGAGCAAGCTAGATGGTCTGTTCTGTGCTCGCTGTGCAGCTGCACTGCGTTTTAAAACAATGGCTTCAATATTCTAGAGAAAAGGAGTTTTCCCACTGCATATAACTACGCAATACTCGTTCTACTCTCTACATTTGAGAGTAGGCCCTGTTTTAACGATCTAAGCTCATGGTCTACAAGCACCCGGCGCAAGTGCAGTTAGTGACCAAATCCACTTTTGCTAGTTTAACGATGAGAAAAATGGTCTAAAAGGGTTGTCTCTTATTCTCTTAATGAGTAATGGGTGTGTTTTGGGCTTTACATGCAATAAACCAATCAGTCTCATCTCCCATTCCCTTTAAAAGCCAGTTATGCTTGCGCCATGACGAATTTGCTATTTACTATTTACATGACAGAATTTGATAGTGGAAAGACTGAACGCTTCTCCAGAGAGGAAACGGATCTGCTCGTACGCAAGGTTAAAATGGCCAAGCAGACCATCTACGGGACAAGCCGGATTCCACCATATCTTATTTACACAATAATAATCTTTTACATTGTAATCCTTTTATTTTTAATATTTGGCATTTTTGTGTGCTGCTGCGGATCCCTGTGTAAACAGTCCCTGTAAAATAAACAGTGGCGTTGTGGACCCGCCTATTAGGGGTGGCACGGTTCACAAAACCCACGGTTGGGTTCGTATCACGGTTTTAGAGTCACGGTTTTCGGTTCTGTACGGTTCTTGTTGTTAATTTTTCTTTAAATCTTTAACACTCCAGAAATGTACTTCACCATATGATATAGGCTATACTGTAGCTTAATTATCCACAATTTAGGATACAGTATTAAAAAAAATGAATATCATGTTGTGCCGTCCTCAATGTGTTTACTTAAAGGTTGTATCAGTGATTTCTGGCCCAAAAATAAGTGTCTAATCTTTCCTAACGATCCGCTAGCTGCCCGCCCCATAAGCATGCCGTCCAAAAACCGCGTCTCTGTAGGCAGCCTAGGCTCTGAGATCTGCACACAAAAACAAATGGGCACAACCACCACTCAAAACCAAAATAAACAGTGTTCCAACCAATCACTGACAGCCGTGCACGAACGCAAAACCTCACAACACCCGCCCCTGTCAGTGATTTGTTGGAACACTTTATTTTGGTTTTGAGTGGTGGTTGTCCCATTTGTTTTTGTGTGCAGATCTCAGAGCCTACGCTGCCTACAGAGACAAGGTTTTTGATACAACCTTTAATATACTGACGGCCAGCTAAACTTTTTCCCCACACCAAGACTCTGAAGATTAATTCGTAGTTCGACAGGTTTATTGGAGCTAGAGAAATTTGTGAAACTGCAACACACAGCAAGAACAAATTAGTGTTGCGCCAATTTCATTCAACCTAAACACCACATGAATGAAGGCTAATTTACACTATTCCCGTTGTACTCATTTTACATTATTATAAGAGTAGAAATACATGTGAACAACATTCAGGTCCTTATAGCACATTTAACGTACAACAAAGACACACGCGAGAGCTAGCATTAACATAACCGTACATTTAGACTATCACAGATTACACTCTACGACATAAATTATTGTCAAAAATAATAAAGAATAGCTCCAGACAGTCTCACAAAACAAGTTTATGACACAAAACTCTTAATGCTTACTTATATATATATATTTTTTTTTTACTCATAACAAAACACTCCCCGCCTGACGTGGAGACACATAACCCCACAGTCCATACACAGTCCATTTACTAAACAGTCCATTACTGTGCCTCTGGAGGTAGGAGGAGAACTATTTCATTGACTGGCCTGAGAAAGAGGCTAGTCCCGCCTGGTTTGATGATCTTCACCTCAACCTGGCGCACTTTCCCATCTTTGCTAGGGAAGGCCTGTGTAATCAGTCCAAGAGGCCATTAATTCCTAGGTGCTTGGCTGTTCTTAAGGAGAACAACGCTTCCAGACTGAATGTTTGGCTGAGTGGACTGCCATTTCTTGCGGGCCTGCAGTGTTGGGAGGAATTGTTTCCTCCAGCGGTCCCAGAAGGTGTTGAACCTGCCGCCACTGGGACTTGTAGAGGTCTGCAACTCCAAACTCACCAGCAGGAGCAGGCACGATGTTCGTCTTTTGTGTGAGAAGAGCAGCTGGCGTGAGTATGAACGAGTTATCAGGGTCCATAGTCACTGGAACAAGTGGCCTGGCGTTAATGATTGCTGCAACTTCTGCCATGAAAGTCACCAGTACTTCATGGGTGAGCTTGTCTTTCAGCTGGAGGAACATTGCGTCCAGAATCCTCCTCGCCAGCCCTATCATTCTCTCCTATGATCCACCCCAATGGGAGGCATGTGGGGGATTAAAGGACCAGATACAGCCCTTGTCTGAGAGGTACGTTTTTACGGCAGTGCTGTCAATGTTTGAGGCTATCTTCAGTTCCTTACAGGCGCCAATGAAGTTCGTGCCGCGGTTCGATCGCCTGGCAGGTTAGCCATTTTCTGGAGGCTGAGTGGAGCTCTGAGCCTTCTGCATGTTATACATTGGTGGATAATGCTGCTTACTCTTTTTTTTTTTCCTCCGACTATCCAAAGGCCAGCTGAACGGACCGCAGCCTCAGTAAAGTGACGGCCTTGATGATGGATTTGCTCGTGGTGGTGTCTGATGAGCAAAGTGGCGATGTGATGCTGGCCAGGAATAATCAGGGGAGTCTTTTCACTCCGATCGAGACTTGAATGATAAAGACTGCCTCCAACTCCGAGAAGACCCGTCAATGAACGGGTCCAGATTTCTGAGAGGGCTTGTTTTTGGCATCCCTTCCTGTTTCTGAATGCACTTTATCTCTTGGATGTAAACTTCCTGTAGAACTCCTTGGATGATAGCAGCTGACGCTTTCTCTGATTCCTCAACTGTGATTACAGCTTTGCAGTAATGCCAGCCCTTGCACGCTCTGTTCACTCTTTGAGCTGTCTTGAAATGACAGGCTATGTGAACAAGGCGAATGACTGCATGAGTTAATGACTTCCAGGTAGAGAACTTAGCAAAGCGGTGTGAATCCAGTTGCTTGTTTGAGGCTGTAGTGCTCAAGGCAGACACCATAGGGCGGATGGCTGAGTCTGTGCTCGGGTCAACAAGGTCATAAGTGCTCTCAGAAATGCTGCGCTCCGGCTTTAAGAGAAATTTGGGCCCACTCAGCCAGTTGGTGTGTTTCAGTTGGCCAGCAGGGATGGAACGTGTTGCGTGATCTGCAGGGTTCAGGTCTGTTGGCACATAGCGCCACTGGTCTGGCCGGCTGGATCTTCGGATGCGTAACACCCGGTCGCTGACATAGACATAAAAGCGCCTGGTCTCATTGCAAATATAGCCCAAGACTACTTTACTGTCTGAATAGTAGGTTACAACATCAACCTGTAGGTCTAGTTTTGCTGAGACCAGGTCTGCTAGGTCAACAGCAAGCACTGCTGCGCAGAGTTCAAGTCTTGGCACTGTGTGTTCAGGGCGGGGGGCCAGCTTGGCTTTGCCCATTACAAATCCAATCTGGTTGTTGCCATTACTGTCTGTCACTTTCAGGTAACACACAGCGCCGATAGCTTTGACTGACGCATCAAAGAAAACACACAGTTCTCTTCTTACCGCTGCTGACGGTGAGGCCTCTGTGTAGCGCCTTGGTATGGAAAGCTCAGCGAGCTCGGACAGAGAGGCTCTCCAAGACGTACAGGCATCTTCCATGGGTGAAGGTAAGGGCGCGTCCCAGTCACCGTTCTCCGCCGTGAGCTCTCGCAGGATAGCCTTGCCTTGGACTGTGACAGGCGCAACAAATCCAAGTGGGTCGTAGAGGCTATTGATTGTGTACAAGACACCCCGCCGGGTGTAGGGCTTTGTCTCACTGGAGACATTAAAAAGGAAACAATCTGTCTTGAGATTCCAGTCAAGCCCGAGGCTGCGCTGCAATGGCAGCGCGTCTGCGTCAAGGTCAAGGTCTTTGAGGTCACTCGCGTGGTCACTGGATGGAAATGCGTCCATGACCTCCTTGTTGTTCGCTGCAATCTTGTGAAGTCTCAGATTCGACTTGAAGAGCACATCCTGTGTCCTTTTTAACAGGCTTATAGCAGCTTGAACTGTGGTCAGGGACTTCAGCCCATCATCGACATAGAAGTCATGCAACACAAAGTGCTGTACGTCTGGGTCGACCGGGAACTCGTTCCTTTGAACAGACTTGTGTAGACCGTGAATAGCCACAGCAGGTGAAGGGCTGTTGCCGAAGACATGGACGTTCATGCGATAATCCACGATGGCCTTGGAGAGGCCATTGTCCTGGAACCAGAGAAAACGTAAGAAGTCACAGTCTTTTTCTCTTAGCAGGAAGCAATAGAACATCTGTTCTATGTCGGCTGTGACGGCGATGGCCTCTCTTCTGAACCGAATCAGCACTCCCAGTAGTGTGTTATTCAGGTCAGGTCCCGTTAACAGCACGTTGTTGAGTGATACGCCGTCATATTGGGCACTAGAATCGAATACCACCCGGATTTTCTTTGGTTTCTTCGGATGATAGAAGGTAATGGCGCCACCTAACTGTTGTTTGAGTCTTTTTGTAGTCCTTCATCCATTATCTCCATGAACGTTGTATCTTGAATGGAGGGAGCCACCTGGTTGTCGTCCCTGGTCTGCCTGAACACCGTGCATCCAAGGTGGTCGGTTTAACAGATAGGTTGGTCCTCAGGATAAGGTTGAGGCGCACTGGTGGCCTGGGTATCGCTGAACCTCTCCTTCACATGGAACACGTTAGGGCACGCGTCAAAGAGAGTGGGCCGTTGCAGCTCCGTGGTGTTCGTGTGGAACGTGCTAATTGTCAGTGGCCTGTGAACATTACCTAAGCACACATTTCCAACAATGACCCACCCCAGGTCCAACTTCTGTGCGTAAGGCAGGTTGTGAGGGCCATTCACCTGTTTGCGGACTTTATGCGCTCTGATAATGTCCCGTCCTAAGAGAAGCATAATGGGGGCTTGCGGGTCAATGTCCGGGATGAGGTGTGCCACTGACCTTAGATAAGCATGATGAAGGGCTACTTCGGGGGTCGGAATCTCCTCTCTGTTGTTCTGTATGTCATTGCACTCTATGAGGCTTGGCAACGCGACGCGGACAGTTTCATCCAGAGACTCCACTTCATAGCCACTGGCCCTTCTGCCTGCTGATTGCTTCACTCCAGCACATGTTCTCAGGGTGTAAGGAGCGCTGGGACTTTGGTCGTTGAACATTTCGAAGAACTGTGAGCGAACCAGTGACCTGTTACTCTGCTCGTCCATGATTGCATACAGTTTCACGGCTGTTTCTCTGTAGCTGGCTGGGAACACTTTGAAGAGGCATATTTTCGAGCATGAGCGATCGGTGAGTTCCCCTCCGCAGACTTTCGTGCATTTGCTGGTGACCTGAGACTGCGGTGAAGGTTCAGCCTCCTCCCCGTCATGCTCAGAAACAGGGCCAGCCTCCTGCTGCCATGGTGCGGGTCCAGGGTGAAGTGCTGTGTTGTGCCTGTTGCTCTTACATTCAAAACACTGGACATTGAGCTTGCAATGCTTTGCTATGTGAGACGAGGAAGAAAGACATTTAAAGCACACATTGTTTTCTTTGAGGAGTGTTTTGCGCTCATCAATGTGCTTCTCTCTGAATGCCCGGCACTTACGTAGAGGGTGTGGCTTTTTATGCAACAGACAAAGTTTGTCGCCATCGCCAGATTTTGTTGGAGGCTCACCCGTATCAGATGTGGCTATGGGTGACACCTCTGTCTTGTGGACGGAAACTTCCCGCTGTCTGTTCGGCTTCCACGCTGTCCACTCTGTCCTGAGGGTCATGTCTGTGTTACAGATGAGGTTGAAGCTTGGGTCATTTGCAATGCGTGCCTCTTGGCTGACAAAGTTGACAAAGAAGCCAAAGGGAGGATAGTTCACCTGGTTTTGATGCTTGAAGGCTGCACCAGCTATCACCCACTTGTCCTGGAGACGAGACAGGAGTTTCTGTACAATTGGGTTGATGCCTCTCGCTGTGTCAAGGAAAGCCAGGCCTGGTAAGTCATCCTCAGCCTTAGCGGCCTGCAGTTCCATTAGCAGATCACCCAGCTTAGTCAGCTTCGGTCCATCTCACGCGTCCTTAACGATGCACAGTGTGGGTTCTGCTGTGCTGCTGTACTTCTATGCGCACTCTCCTCAGTAGCCTGAAGCTCGGTGGCGCGCGCTGCTCTGGTAACACTTGACTTTAGAGTATGGTCCGCTGATCGTCCGTTGGATGCGTGTGACGACATGTCGGGTAGCTACCAACTCGCTCTCCTTTGTCTCGCTTGCTTGATAGCCGTCGTTTCACTGTGCTGTCCTCAATGTTTACTTAATATCCTGACGGCCAGCTAAACTTTTTCCCCACACCAAAACTCTGAAGATTAATTCGTAGTTCGACAGGTTTATTGGAGTTAGAGAAATTTGTGAACCTGCAACACAGAGCAAGAACAAATTAGTGTCGCGCCAATTTCATTCAACCTAAACACCACATGAATAAAGGCTAATTTACACTATTCCTGTTGCATCTCGTTTGTACTCATTTTACATTATTATTAGAGCAGAAACACATGTGAACAACATTCAGGTCCTTATAGCACATTTGACGTACAACAAAGACACACACGAGAGCTAGCATTACCATAACCGTACATTTAGACTATCACAGATTACACTCTACGACATAAATTATCAAAAATAATAAAGAATAGCTCCAGACAATCTCACAAAACAAGATATAAATACCGACGATGCTACGCCAGACACAAGAAGTCGACAGATACGGTGGAAAGAAATGCAGTTTTTTAACAGACTTGAAACGCGCGTGAAGTGCGAGAGTTTTTCTAGGACTACGGGTGACGAGATAGGACATTTAGAACCATGCGAACTTAAAGTGAACACGACCTAAATAGAAACGCATAGGAAAAGAATATTCCTGGAATTATAATACTGAAATGCTGATTAAATGTAAGGCATGTTTATCTTAAGTGACTTGAACTTAATGCTTACTTATATATATATATAATTTTTTTTTTTTTTTACTCCTAACAAAACACATGTAATCATGCACAAACTTGACTTGAATTTGACTTGACTTTAAGCACATTATGGAGATCATCTCTGAGGAAAGCTAGGTGACATTTTGATACAGTAAGAGAGAAGACATTGATGAAATGCTTTTGTTTATTTGGCAAAAAAGGAGAATGTGTATTGCTATCTCTACAGGGACTTATGTGCATTTTTAGCACACAAAGATTACAATTAACTTGCATTTATCAAACTGTTAACTTCAGTGTAGCTCTTACAAAATGTTTATCTTTTAAAAGAAAAAGAGAAGAACTCTTAAAGCACTATCTTTTAAATAAGTCAAAATATGTTACACATAATTGCCAATAATGAGGCTATAACAATAGCAAAGGCCATAAACATAAAGTGAAACATAAACACATAACCTCAACACAAAAACAGTATCAACAATGATACATTTTTTTCACTTGAAATTAAAGTGCAGTATTTGGAAACATATGACTCGAGTTCGTATCTAAACTAAGTGTCACTGTATATATTTAAATATCATAGGTAACATGAAATCCAAAATGTTCCCACACACCGGACTTAGCTATACGACGCTGGCGCATCCTCCAACTCCGGTTAGCCTTCCTTATCTCTCCCACTTGCCATTTCTATACGTGAGGAGACCTGCAGCACTCCATACTCCACTTTGACTGTATATAGGCTTGTTCGACTTGAACCGGCGCTGCACAGACCGATCGGTTTATGACATCGAAGTACCGCGAGATTGATTGAAAAGCATACGGAGCCGTTGCTCTCGCGGTACTTTGATGTTATTCATCGATCGGTCTGTGCAGCTCCGGTTCGAGTCGAACAAGCCTAATATGTATGTCCATTGAACACCGAACCGAGACAAGCGAACCGAACGGTTCGGATGTTTTTTCATCTACCGTGCCACCCCTACCCCCTTTAGGCTCAAATTACTAACGCGCTCTTCAAATAACAAAGAAAATATTGCGCCATTGACTTTAGACCAGGTTTCAGTTGGTCAATGTCTCAGTCTATTTCAGTTGCCGCAAAATAGCAACAAGCCAACAATGCACCTGATCACACCTCGTTTTCAGACCAGCACGCCCATGGGCGCACACATGGGCGCAAATGCATTTTCTATTTAAACAACGTGGCGCAGGATGTGAAAATGCTAACTGCTGCATTGCGCCGGGTGTATGATAGGGCTCAAAGACTAACAGGTGTGATTGTTAAATGAGTGTCCATGGCAACTAATGACTGACAGGAAGAAAGGAACACAGGAAACAGGTGACTAGAAGTTAAACCAAATGAAACCAAAACAAAGGCAAAACGGGGCAATGTTAGTCAACACATCAAAATTACTGCCTGCCTGCTGTGGCAGTGGCTAAAATTACGCTAGCTGCCTGCTGTGTTTTGTTTGCTTCGAGGCTGTAAGCTCCGTCTAAGCCTCGTATTAGCTTTGTATTTCTTTCTGTTTTGAACCATCATTTACTACCATTTCTAGTTGTTTATATTACTAAATACAGCTTAGACAACATCTCAGATTAACCTGACATCGCTAGCTTCCGTTATTGTTAGAACAACACGCTAGTAACTCGCTAGCCTGTTAACGCGCCACCCGTGCACTCAGTTATTTATTTATTTTTCTCTCGCGCGCCCGCGCCTCTGAGTTCATAAAAAGCCCAGGTGAGTAAGAATCAGTCAACAAACACGGTGAGTAATGTCTTGTCCTGTTATTGTCACCTGCCCTTCATGTTACATGTTTAGCATAGCCTTCCCCGTCGGCATAAATGCAAGGAAACAGTCAGGTTGACGGAGAAGATTTCAGAATTAGAAACACGCATCCAAACTTTAATTGAGGATAGTAAGTGTGCTAGAGCTTTAGATTCTACTTTGGATGCGCCTAGCATAGTGAACTCTTTACATGATTCGGTTCCGGCTGAATTATTGCCTGTGCAGCCAGGCAGATGGGTGACAGTGAGGGATCGCTCTAGTCACGGATCAAAAAACCACTCTTCCGTTCCGATTACCACAACAAATCGATTTGCCCCACTCAGTGAAACACCCACTGAGAATTCTGTTGATTGTGCCCTGGTAATTGGCGATTCTATTACACGGAACGTGAAAATAGGGACACCAGCCAACATAGTCACATGTTTGCCGGGAGCCAGAGCGCTTGACATCAAAGCAAATTTAAAAGTGCTGGCTAATGCTAATCGTAAATTCTCTAAGATTGTTATTCACGTCGGCACTAATGATGTTCGACTCCGCCAGTCGGAGATCACCAAAATTAATATTAAAGAGGTGTTTGAACTCGCAAGTACGATGTGAGGCACTGTAATTTGCTCTGGCCCCCTTCCTGTTCGAAGGAGTGATGAGATAGTTAGCAGATTGTCATCACTCAATGGCTGGCTGTCTAAGTGGTGTCCGCAAAATAATATAGAATTCATAGACAATTGGAAAAGTTTTTGGGGCAAACCTGACCTGTTGAAAAGAGATGGTATTCATCCCTCCTGGGATGGTGCTGCTCTTCTCTCTAGTAATTTGGCTCATAGTCTTAGAGACAAAACATGACAATCTGGGGCTCAGGTCAGGAAGCAGACAAACTGGCTAAACCGACCGTCTGCTAGCGGCCTCGTGTCACCAAGGTCAGATAAATCCCATCACATAGAGGCTTTCACCTAGATATCATCATATAGAGACTGTGTCTGTTCCCCGAATTTGGAAATCCCAAAAACGTCCAAACCGATCTAAGGTTAAAAATGTAATTGATATTCAACAAATAAAAAATAGATATAATACAGATGAGCAAACGATAAAGCTTGGGTTGCTGAATATTTGATCCCTTACTTCAAAAGCACTCATAGTTAATGATATGATTTCAGATTATAACCTAGATGTGCTGTGTATGACAGAAACCTGGCTAAAACCAGACGATTACATTACTTTAAATGAGTCCACCCCTCATGATTACTGTTATAAACATGAACCTCGCCTGAAAGGCAAAGGGGGAGGTGTTGCTGTAATTTATAGTAATATTTTCAAAACCACTAAAAAATCTAGTTTAAAATATATTTCTTTTGAAGTGTTGGTGCTTAATGTAAAAATATATAATGTAAACGATAAATCAAGTTTGAGAATTCTGCTGACAACTGTCTACAGGCCACCAGGGCACCATAAAGATTTTATCAAAGAATTTGCTGACTTTCTATCAGAATTAGTATTGACTGCAGATAAAGTCCTAATTGTTGGTGATTTTAATATACATGTAGATAATGGAAAAGATGCAATGGGATTGGCATTTAAAGACATTCTTAACTCTATTGGAGTTAGACAACACGTGTCAGGACCTACTCATTGTCATAATCATACTCTAGATCTAATATTATCACATGGAATCAATGTTGATGCTGTTGAAATTCTGCAGCAGAGCGACGACATCTCAGATCATTATCTAGTCTCATGTAAATTACATTTAGCCAAGGCTGCAAAGCCAACTCCGTGTTACAAGTATGTTAGACCTATCACTTCTGCCACTAAAGATTGCTTTATCAATAATCTTCCTAATCAGTTTCGTCTCAGCATCCCAGATAGCTTAGAAGAACTTGATATTGCAACAGAAACTTTTAACTCTCTCCTTTCCAGCACTTTAGATACAGTTGCTCCGTTGCACTTAAAGAAGATTAAAGAAAATAGTCCAACATCGTGGTACAACGAGCACACCCTGGCCCTTAAGAGAGCAAAGGAAAGATACTAGAAAAGGCAGTATCCTCACAACTGTGTTCCTTTCTTAAAAGAAATGGTATTTGCGAGGATTTCCAGTCAGGATTTAGACCGCACCATAGCACTGAGACAGCTCTCATTAGAGTCATAAATGATTTGCTCTTATCATCCGATCGTGGTTGTGTCTCTCTATTAGTGTTACTTGATCTTAGTGCTGCATTTGACACCATTGACCACAACATTCTCTTAAATAGACTTGAAAACTATGTTGGCATTAGTGGAATTGCATTAGCATGGTTTAAATCATATTTATCTGACCGCTATCAGTTTGTAGCAGTAAATGAAGAGATGTCTTATCGATCACAAGTTCAGTATGGCGTACCACAAGGCTTAGGACTAGGACCGCTGCTGTTCACTCTGTACATGCTACCTTTAGGAGATATCATTAGGAAACATGGAATTAGCTTTCACTGTTATGCTGATGATACTCAGCTCTATATTTCTTCCAAACCTAACGAAACTCACCAATTCAAAAAATTATCGGAATGCATAGTTGATATCAAAAATTGGATGACTAGTAATTTCCTACTACTAAATTCTGAAAAAACAGAGATTTTAATTATTAGACAAAAAACTTCCACACGTAATAACCTAGAATACCGTCTAACACTTGATGGCTGCTCTGTTAAGTCTTCGTCGTCAGTTAGGAACCTGGGTGTGCTCTTTGATACCAATCTTTCATTTGAAAGTCACGTGTTTATTGTCTTTAAAACCGCATTTTTCCATCTTAAAAATATATCTAAATTACGTCATATGCTCTCATTGACAAATGCGGAACAACTAGTTCATGCGTTCATGACATCAAGGCTAGATTATTGTAATGCTCTACTGGGTGGTTGCCCTGCACGCTTAATAAACAAACTACAGCTAGTTCAAAACGCAGCCGCTAGAGTTCTTACCAGAACCAGGAAGTACGACCATATTAGCCCGGTTCTGTCAACACTGCATTGGCTCCCTATTAAACATCGTATAAATTTTAAAATATTGCTGATTACTTACAAAGCACTAAATGGTTTAGCTCCCCAGTAGTTGAGCGAGCTCTTAACGCATTATAGTCCTTCACGTCTATTGCAATCTCAAAACTCCGGCCAGTTGATAATACCTAGAATATATAAATCGACTGCTGGCGGTAGATCCTTTTCCTATTTAGCACCAAAACTTTGGAACAATCTTCCTAACATTGTCCGGGAAGCAGACACAGTCTGTCAGTTCAAAGCTAGACTAAAAACACATCTCTTTGACCTAGCATTCACATAACACTCTATAGACTTCTATAATTCAATATTAGGCTGCTTAGATTAGGTCAGCAGGAACTGGGAACACTTCCCTCAAATCCTGATGTACTCGTTACATCATAAGAAGAATGACATCTACGCTAATTTTAGTGTCTTTGTTTATCCCGAGGTTTTCCCGCAGCCTGCTGGATCCAGGCCGTTTCCAGATCTGACGAAGGACTTTCGCCTGGACCTGATGACAATGCAGTGCTGAAGTGTCAACTAGCCTCTCCCTATGGAGGATCCCTATACCACTCTACAGATAAAGCGTTGTGGAATTTTTCGGTTTGCGTACCTACCCAAAGTGATAAGATAAAATAAAAATTCTGCATCAATTTATAGACAAGTAGTTTGTTTAGGCATGGTTTGTAAGGAATTACAAACCTGCGCACATATATTCAAACGCACATAACTATAGAATCAATTCTTAATGCGCATTGAACGCCATCAGCGTCTATCACAGGTTCACGTTTATAGTCTGTTTAGAGAGAACGGTGTCGTCTTAGCGGCCCCTAATTTAATAACAAATGATCATTTAGACGGAAGTGAATCAATCAAAACTAACTTTAGCTGGAAAAAACATTTTTCAAGAGCCACTATAAAACCAAACCAATCTCTGTTACCTTAAATTATATGTTTATCTCTGTAAAGCTGCTTTGAAACAATCTACATTGTTAAAAGCGCTATATAAATGAGGATGACTTGACTTGACTTGACAAAATGGTCTATTTAAAGTATTATTTAAACTTATTTAAAGCATGTCAAAAGATTATAAAAACAAATTACTTAAAAAGTAATTTCAAGTAAAACTTTTAATTTGTCATGTACAAAGTGCAGTTTTTAGAAATGTTAAGAAACAATGTGTACTCTCTTTAAGACTTACGTGGCCTTTTATTTCATTAATATTAAAATGTCTGCAAGTAATGTTTTTGAAAAATATATGGTTACACTTTATTTTAAAGTGCCTTTGTTGCAGTGTAATTAATGCACATTTCTTTGTCGTGAGTGCAGTTCCAAAGTACTGCATCCTAAATGATAGATAGATAGATATTTGCAAGCTTAAGTTAGTGTCATTCTCTTCACTGGAGTCTGTTTGTGGATGTGGATGTGGCGGGCAGGTTGGCTCATGTCTCATGCAAAGCGTTGTGGGGTTTATGGGTGGAGAAAGTTCCTTGGGGTCTTGCTTTGTGACTGCAGGTAACTCTGTTTTGCCTAAATTCCTTTCTGTGGTGTCTCACGGGAGGGAGAAATCTAGTTGGAGAGCAGTACAAAATTCAGATTAAAGGATAAATAAAAAATATTATTGATCTTGTTATTATAATATATGTAGAATAATATTATAACATAAAATAAATAAGAAATAACAAGCAAAGTATAGAGCCTATGCTCTATCTATAGGATAGTGTTTAGTTGTTTGTGTGCTAGTTTGTGTTTGTGTACTAGTTTCACACTTAAATACAGCTCTAGTGCTGTGTTTAAGTGTGACTAGTATACCAGTTCTTTAATTCTATGCGGCTTTCAGTGCCACAATGCTACATTATGTATTCTGACAGCTTGTCAAGCAAAAGAAAGCTTTCGGCTAGCCCTACTACCTGCTTTACCATGTTGAAATGGTTAGCAAGGCCTGGAGAGCAGGAAAAATGGTTGAAAGGGATACAAAAATTCAAAGTAACACACACACACACACACACACACACACACACATATTTTACAAATATAATTAATTATTGATTTCATTAATTATTAATTCAAGTTTTGGAAAGTAAAATATTTTGAATATTAATAAAATATTATTCCAAACTACTAAAGAAGAAGCTGTTTTTCTGCATTGATATTATACCACCTTGACATGTTTTGCTGTATGTCACCCAAAACTTATCAGAAATTAAACACATATTCATCATAGATGTGTATTATTACAAATCAAGTGTATGTCTTGCATTTTAATGTATCCAGACAATAAATTAATGTAATGTCATTGACCCAAAAGTAAAAAATATATTGTACAATCATAAACCCTTAAATGAAATATTATATAAACCAAGGCCATTACAGAACCCTTTTGCAAAATAAGTGTGCTTAACTGTATTGAATGTATAGCTGTAGTGTACTTCAAATCTTAAAAGTATTTTATATCATATACCTGTATATATGTTATTCCCATTATGAGTACTTTTTTTAGAAGTATGGTGTACATCTTTTTCACAAGGAAATTCAAGAGTGCGCTAATGTGTTCACAGACTTTTATGACTGACAGCCCATATATATGCAGGACTTCTATGGTTAGTGGTTTTCAGAGAAGCATAAGGGCATGACCCATCCTGGAGTCAAGGTCGTTGGAAATAAAACCAGAGCTTCAGGCTCAAACTGTACACATAACCTCTTCCACTCCTACCCTTCCAGGCTACAACTGTACTCGTCCCCCAAACCATGGTAAATACCACTGTCTGTCACGTCATCACACTGCTGTGAGTTATAAACAACGGAATATCAATATTGTGAAACATTTTGGCCAATTAAAACAGCTATTGTGGGACAGTAATTAAGTATCTTCTTGATAATATATAATAAATAATTATATGATAATATATACACTTGCATCAAAGTAATTTAGATGAGAAAGGGTCCCCCTGTGAAAAATAAATGTGCTGAATTATCCTGAATGTGCACCTGTATTGTACCTTAAATGACAGAACTCAGGAGACTATAGGGAAATATCAAAACTACACTCAACAACATAACACAAATGAGAACGGACCAAGAATGAGGGATAACACAGAGTATAAATACACAGGGAACTAACAAGATGTTTGTCAGAACAGGTGAACGTGATGACTAATTAAACACATTGGGGGAAAAAACAGGGTCAAATGACAGGAAAGGGGAAGATAGAACCAAAACAATGATAACAGGACCATAACTGTGACAATAATATTAACAAAATGAAAGGTGAATTAAGTGTACTTAAAGTACACTTCAAAGTCTTAACACACTTAAAGGGTTAGTTTTACAAAATTACGAAAATTATGCCAATTTACTCACCCTCATTTCCAAACCCATAAGACATTTGATTCATCCTCGGAACACATATGTCCCTCCATAGACAGCCTACGCAACTACCACTTAAAGCACATTCAAATAGGTCATAAAAAGATTGTAAAGCTAATCCATATGTGTCACGGCACAAACCTACAGCACTTCAGCCCGCCAAAATGGGCTAGCCGTCTATATAAACGGGTTGAGAATGCTATTTTCTCAGAATCTCGGCCGCTGGCTCAAGTGGAGCACGGTAGCACGGCCAGGTACTCAATGCTCGTTCCCGATGTTATGTTGGTTCAGACGAGACCACTTTGGCAAGTTACTTGTGTTTATGTAGGATTACAAATTTATTTAAATGTTTTAATTTAGGTTCAACAGTATTTTAACTGAGAAAGTGCACACACTGTTTTCCATTTTTGAGGCAATCAAGGTTTTGGACATTAACCTCTTGTCACATCTCAAAGGTCAGCTGGGCCTTTTGTTGATCTAATCAGGCTGATTGGATTAGCATCTCAAGGCTCTGAGTTACACTGTTACCTGATGAAATCAGGTAACCAGCTGAATCATGTACTTTCCTTTACATGTTTTGTTCAAGAGTCCCCTCCTCTATGAAATTAATCCCACCCCCTTGAAATGTATATAAACTGCAATGTAAAGTTCCCTTAGATTAGACTTGATTGAGATGACTACAGCGACGAAATAAAGAACTTATACCTCAACAATCTCCTGGTCTGCAACTCTATCTTTTCTACACTTGAGAAGAAGAAGTTTACAACAAGATGCTGCCGGGACCCGGATGGAGAAACTGAAACGCAACAAAGAATGAACTTTTCCAGACTGATTTGAAACTTCAAAACTCAAAGATCTCAACAAAGCTAACTGAGTTCCAGAACTGAAGCTCAACAAAGATCTCAACATCTGACTTTCCAGTTCCAGACTGAATCTTTTGAATCCAGATTGAGCTCAACAAAGATCTGACTTTCCAGTTCCAGACTGAATCTTGAAACTTCAAGCTCAACAAAGAAAGAACTTTCTGACTGAGTTTCCAGACGGAACTTTTCCGTACAGCGAACGATTTGGTGAGTTTCACTCTATTCAAAGAACCACTAAAGACCAGTACAAATTTGTCATTCCTCTGCGCCGCCAGAGAAGAACTTAACAGACAGCTGTAGGGTTTGTTAACTAAAGTTATCCTCTAAAGTTGCTTTTAGAGATGAAATGTATCCTCTGTTTTTCAGGCAGGGAAGATTAACGTACATGTTAATATTGCTTATCCTCTAAAGTTTCTGTTAGAGATGAAAGTGATCCTCTGTTGTCAGGCAGGGAAGAATTTAGCATTACGTGTTATAATTTGCTGATCCTCTGTTTCAGGAAGGGAAGTTTAGCATTACGTGCTAGTTATTTTGTTTTTGTTTTTTGGTGATCCTCTGTCCACAGAGTAGAATTAGCATTATGTGCTAGTTATTTGTTTTTTTGTTGTTCATCCTCCGTTCACAGAGAAGGTTAGCATTACTTGCTAATATTTGCTATCCTCTGTTTCCTGCAGAGAAGAATTATTTTTATCCTCTGTAAAGTTAGGGAAGACTTATCCTCTGCTTTACCAGGGAAGGTGATTCATCCTCTGTGTAGTCATAGAAAATTAATCATCTGTTCAACAAGGGACGTTTAACAACAGTTACAACAGTTAATAGTTTAAACTGTTAACAGTAGTTTGTCCTCTACTTTGCTTAAGAAGGTTCATCCTCTGTTTAATCAGGAAAATTTAACAACTGTTAAAAGTGTGTTAGCAAAGTGGTTTATCCTCTGCTTTGCCAGGGAAGTGGAAAAAGTTTTTTTCAGGCAGGGAAGATTTTAGTATAAATTGCTAATATTTTGTGTGTTACCCTTTGCTCTGGGCAAGGAAGGTTAACTGTGTTATCGAGTGTAGCCTCTTTTGATCAGAGTAGATTTAGTGTTTTTGTTTGTTTTATCCTCTAAAAGTTAAGAAGGTGAAAGATCCTTTGCATTTTTCTTTTAGGGAAGATTAGCGTAACATGCTAATAGTTTGTGATGTGTTGGTAACAAGGAAGTTTAACAAGATTTGATCTGTGTTAACAATTATACCCTGTGTTGATCAGAGAAGTTTATTTTTTGATTGTGTGGTAACAAAAGAAATCCACAAAATGGTTAGCAGAAATGCAAGGCTAGTTCCATCAACTGAAAAAATTGGACTAGCTAGCCCTTTATGGACAGACAGTGAGTTCAAGTCATTGTTAGGAGAGAAAATGGATTCCATAGTGACTGAGTCAGTTAGATTGGATTTGACAAAGAAATTTGGTATTGATCCAGAAAAAGTTAGGTCTATTGAAGAATGCAAGAAGGTGTTAGGTGCATGTATCAGAAAGAAAAACATGAAAGGCATAATCTGTTGCCATAGAGAATATAGCTTATCCATTGCACAAGAACAAACTAGGTGTATTGATAAGTTAAATGAACAAAACAAACAATTGCAGACTCAAGTGTCCTGTTTCAAGACAAAGGTGAGCCATAATCAGGCCTCAACCAAATGTGACTATGAAGACCAACAGTCAGATGAAAGCTATCCTGATTTACAGTCTTTCTGTAGACTAGAAAACACTAGAAATTCTGCTTTGATAGATAAAGATGTAAATGCATTTGAAGTGTGTGGAGCAAGACAAAAGGCTCAGACTAGGGCAAAAGGGATTGACTCTGTTCAATCTGTAACCCCCATACTGCAGCTACAAGCAGTCAAATTATCTTTAGGTCCTAAAGAAATCGAGAGAATCGCTGAAAATTTGCCATCAGTGCAAAGAAATTTTTCTGAGTTTAGGAGAGAATTGTCCAGAAAGATGCGGCTCTACGATATGTCTCTAGCTGAAGTCACCCAGCTAATATCACAGATCTTGACTGAGTCAGAATTCAGTGATTTTGAAAATGCTGTAAACTATTTTGAGTTTCAAAATGCCAGAAAAGATGACTTGAGAGAGGGAGTTATGAGAGTGTTAAAAAACATTGCTGGACCAAAAGTGGACTGGTCAAAGATAACTAGTTGTGTACAGAAGAAGAATGAAACTGTTAGTGAGTACACTCAAAGATTTTGTCAGTCAGCAGCAGCATACAGTGGTATAGCTGACACTTCAGAGAAGGTGCTAGAAGATAATGGTCCCCTAGTTTGCACATGGTTTGATGGTCTGTTGTCAGAACATAGAAAAGCATTGCCCTTCTTAGACTTAACATGGTCCACTAGAACCATACAAAACAACTTGGAGAGGTTAGCTACTTGGGAAAGAGATTCTGATGTCAAGGCAAGAGTGAAAATTGCAGCAGCATCCTTTAAGGTCAACGCAGAGAAGCAACAGAAACGCAAATGTCCTAAGAGAGAGGGCAGCAGTTGTTATTATTGTGGTAAACATGGACATTGGGGAAAAGAGTGTAGAAAAAACAAAAAGAATGTTAGAGAAACTAACAATGTAACTCAGCTTCTGCTCAGCCTGCTGGCTGCTCTGAAGCAGCCCCTCCCCTCGTCATTAAGCTCGTTGGGCAGCTGTTTTAGTTGTTAACCAGTTGGGCTGTGAGTGCTTTATTTCCCCACTAACTTGCAACAGAGATAAAAGACTTCTGTTTTTGTTTAATAGAACAAAAGGAAAGTGACTATCTCAGTTTTTTCCTTTGGGGGACACTGGTTAAAGTAGACTCACAGCCTTAAATGTTATTTTACAGCACAGGCCTTTCATCATTAATAGTGTTAGGTCAGACTGTAAACGTAAAAAAAGCCATCATGCAGTGTCCACAATAATGCCAAATATTGTCTTACAGCGTGCACCTGTCACAAATCCGTCCTCATGTATGAGGTCTGCTATGACTGAAGTTTTGTTAGAGGATGAAGGAGAAATTACTCACGATTGTGTTATGCTTACATATACACCTATGAGTGAAGTGAAAGAAAAAGGTAACAGACGAGCAGGTTATGCAGTAACGTCCACCACGGAAGTGGTGCCTAACAAGAGCATGCACGCTAGCTTCAGGATCAGTTGCTAATATCTACACAGATTCCAGATATGCTTTTGGGGTAATTCATGATTTTGGTGTCATTTGGCAAACCAGGCAGTTTCTAACTTCTGCGGGATCCCCCATTAAGCATGCTGAATTAGTGAAAGATCTAATGTTTTCCATGAAACTTCCAAAGAAATTAGCAGTGATCAAAGTGAAAGCACATCTCACAACTAATACTACGGAAGCTAAAGGTAATGCTCTTGCTGATATGGCAGCTAAACAGGCTTGTTTCTATGCAACTGTACAAGTGTGTTCAGGTAGTGCAGCACAGAAGAAAATGATGCCTCCTGAATCAATAATTGATCTGTACAAAGACGTTTCCTCCATTAGAACCAAAGTGACATGGGCCACATCAAGTGATGTTGATTACAGCAGCTGCATTATTGTGTCAGGGAAGGAAAACCTGGACTCATGTGTCACACTGTAAGGTTGTTCCTGCACCAACAGGGATAGGATAGGACACGAACCAGTGGGGAGCCGAGGGAAGAACCGATTGCAACAGGCGTCGGAGGCCAACCCTTCGATGAAGAATCCCTCATGGGCCTTCCCATCCATTAATCATCCTCACCTCACTGCGTTCTTTAGGTGTCATAATTAAGAAATAGGGAAAGATGGAACAACAATAGCAGACCCAGAAAAAAGTTTACAACCCTAGTGTTTGAACAAATACTGCTCTACTGTCTAGCAGACTCAGAAAAAGTTTACAACCCCAGTGTGTGAACAAATACTGCTCTACTGTCTTTTGTTTTCTTTCTTACTCTGTGCAGATACCACTGATGACTTCCCGAGACCCATACGCACTGACCTCGTCATCTGGGTATGAAGCCACAAGAAAACCTCAAGAAACAACTTGACCCACTTCCGAGCCAACTATCACAAACGGATAAAGAAAAAGAAAAAAATACACAACGCAGAGACTACGAAACCTTCAGTCATCCATCGACATGATCAAGATTGTCCTACTACTACACATCATGAAGATCGCACAAAGTCCGGACTCCAGAAACAACATATTCTTAGAGCTGATGAATATGTCACAAATGCCTTGTTTGCTGGAAAGAAAGTGTGCATGTCACATCCGAATGACTGCATTCCAGGACTCACTTGTGCACAAACATGTTGGTCCAACAAGACATTCTTGATCTTTCAGCAAAATTACACCAAGATGATTGAAGATAATTCTTCATGGTTCAGAAACTTGATTGATCACGAGAAAATCACAGTTCCAACCAGAAAAGACTCACGGACCCTAATTGCATGTTTTGTTTCTGTGTCAACATGCAATTACAGAAAAACAAACACAGAACATGCCTTATGTGCCTGTAACTATCACAAGTTGCAAGAATTAATTTTTAATTGTTTAAATTTGTATATAATGTGAGAGTCATTTAGAACTCTCAAAGGGGGAAATGTAGGATTACAAATTTATTTAAATGTTTTAATTTAGGTTCAACAGTATTTTAACTGAGAAAGTGCACACACTGTTTTCCATTTTTGAGGCAATCAAGGTTTTGGACATTAACCTCTTGTCACATCTCAAAGGTCAGCTGGGCCTTTTGTTGATCTAATCAGGCTGATTGGATTAGCATTTCAAGGCTCTGAGTTACACTGTTACCTGATGAAATCAGGTAACTAGCTGAATCATGTACTTTCCTTTACATGTTTTGTTCAAGAGTCCCCTCCTCTATGAAATTAATCCTACCCCCTTGAAATGTATATAAACTGCAATGTAAAGTTCCCTTAGATTAGACTTGATTGAGATGACTACAGCGACGCAATAAAGAACTTATACCTCAACAATCTCCTGGTCTGCAACTCTATCTTTTCTACACTTGAGAAGAAAAAGTTCACAACAGTTTATTGAACACAATTTATCTTTGGCGGTATGGATCCTTATGGGGGTTCTTGCTCCATAATTTTAGCATTAAAATTTTACATTTAGCTTTTGATTTGAGTTTTAGCATTAACCCCCCCATAGAACCATCAGCTTGAGTGATATACCCCTTACGAAAGGAAAATATATTTACCAATATATTACTTGAAATATATTGTAATATATTATTTTTCCAATATATTATATATTGGAAATACATGGAATAATATATTAATGATACATATATTATATATATATTCATGTAATATATTGCAATATATTTCAAAATATACAAAAAATTTACGCTTTCCATATATTGCAATATATCGAACATGAATATATAATATATGTGTTTATATATCGTAAAATATATGCAATTTTATATTTATAAATATCCACCATAATGTATTACGATGTATATGGGAAAATGTATTGATAATATGTAAAGATATAGTGTCACATGTATGTTTAATATATGGTAGAATATATTTTAAATATATGTAAAATTATATGGAAAATATATATATATATATATATTGCAAAATGTATGCACAATATATGTGTACATATATGTGAATATGCACATATAATGTATGTACATATATGGAGATATATTCATGTAACATCTAAAATATATGAATACTTTATAAATATGCAACCTGCAATATATGTGCAAACCTTTTAACCCCTTAATATCATGTTCAAAGTCATTATTAAAATATAGTAATTATAGTCTACTCTTAATGGTCTTCAGCCAATCGTCAAAATAACCACAGGGTCTACTCTTCAGCACAATGGTGACCCCAAAAACTCAGACATACCAGAAAACATTTTAAATTCTAAAATAATAGAACATTAAACACTAAAAGATCTCCGACGATATTAATATTAGTTTTCCTTTATTCAAAATAGTTTTTACATCAAATTTTCTATATTTTCTTGAGCTCTAACACATGCTTTTTAATGTTTAATTCAACAATATACCAATATAACCATTAGTATAACTCGTTCTAGTTCATAACTACAACAATACAACAATATAAATCTTTGTCAACAGATAGATTAGAAAAATAAATAATAAAACTAGTGGTGGGCATAGATTATTTTTTTTTAATCTAGATTAATCTCACTGTAATCTTGGAATTAATCTAGATTAAAATGTCTAATTTGAATTCTGCCGAAGGCATTCAGAATATGTGTGCTACCCAAATAAATAACCTCGCAGGTAAGATGGGCAGGGGCGGAGCTAGACTCTCGGTACAGTGGGGGCGGAGCTTCATCATGGGGCCCTCTGCTACCAAGTAATTTTAAAATTAAAACCGTAAAAAAAAAAAAAATATCTGATGAATGCATATGTAATTATGTGTCACTGGTCGAGCCAAGTAAGCTTATTTTAAATAAAACACAAAGACTATCTCGTTCTTTTCTTTTTAATGCGCCCAATTTATATTTTCTCTCCATTTTCGTAGCTATTCTCTACATTATACATTCGCACCTCACGTCACCCACTGTACTCGTGAGGCAAGTAGGCCTACCATATATGCTGTGTTTCGGTTCATTTATGACTCACAAGACGAGCTCTAGTTCATGCGCCAGCGCCTCTGGGTCGTGATTGTCTATTGTCTGCTATATTTACTTGTTATTTATTAAATCCAGGCAATTGGTTGATGAAACATTGATTAAAATTAAGATACAATTAATACAAAACGAAATTCACCTTAATGAAAGGCTTTTGCTTTATGTTTGATGTCTCTGTGAAAGCTTTAAAGCAGTCTTTCAGTGCTGCTTTCAGAGCCGCTTTCAGAGCCGCTTTCAGAGCGCTCACGTCCGTAACGGGGAACTGTCACTTAACATTGTTTTCCCTTCATAAATGCGTACACGAAAAATAAGACAAAATGAATATTTTATGTTCTGTGGAGAGCCAACCCTTCTTCATCCGGTGGGTAGTATTACTTTTTGTACTTTTGCTACCTAAAAGTTAAAGTATTTTTGTGTCACGTCCATTACGGATGTATATTTCCCTCATATTAAATATAAAACACATAGACTGATATTTTTCTAATGCCTTTATTAACGGAGTAGCCTATGGATAAACAGACGTTACAATATTTGTATTAAATGCCCCCTAGTGCAATTCGGCTAGGTATACATACGCTAAAATATCAAGGTGAAAGTCATCAGCTCCTAACCCAACTTTGAGAATAGATTAACAGCGATATTTTTTTTTAATCGCCCGATAAGAGTCTCACGTTAACGCAGCACGTTAACGCCGATAACGGCCCACCACTAGATAAAACACTCAGATTTGCACCTTTGGACTGACTGCCAGTTGTTTTCTTGATGTGCTCTTTTCTACTTTTGATCCCTTCTCTGGGTTTATCTTGAAAAGGCATCTGTTGAATAAAAAAATAAAGAAATCTCAGTAATAAATCATGGACTGTATAATATGCTCTTAATATACTAGCAATAAAAGTAGCAGAATAGTGGGAATTTGCACAGGGGATGCTTGTAGTGAACATTGGTAACAAAGATGTGCATGTGAGAGGGTGTTGTGTGCGAGAGACTGTATGTTGTGAGTGTGTGTGTGTATGTTGAGAGCGTGTGTGAGAGTGTCAGTGTGAGGATGCGTGAGAGAGTGAGTGTGAGGATGTGTGTGAGAGTTGAGTGTATGTGAGGATGTGTGTGAGAGTATGTGAGGATGTGTGTGAGCGTATGTGAGGAGGTGTGAGGATGCGGGTGAGAGAGTGCATGTAAGGATGTGTGTGAGAGGGTGAGTGTGAGGATGCGTGTGAGAGTGAGGATGTGTGAGAGTGAGGATGTGTGAGAGAGAGTGAGTGTAAGGATGTGTGTGAGTGAGCATATGCGAGGATGTGTGAGGATGCGTGTGAGAGTGTATGTAAGGATGTGTGTGAGAGAATGAGTGTGAGGATGCGTGAGAAAGAGTGAGTGTAAGAATGTGTGTGAGAGAGTGACTGAGGATGTGTGTGAGTGCGCGTATGAGAGGATGAGGGTGAGAGTGAGGATGTGTGAGAGAGTGAGAGTATGTGAGGATGTGTGTGAGTGAGCGTATGTGTGTGAGTGTATGTGAGGATGTGTCTGAGTGATTGAGACTGAGTGTGAAAGGACGTTTTGTGTGTGTGTGTGTGTGTGTGTGTGTGAGAGAGAGAGAGAGAGAGAGAGAGAGAGAGAGAGAGAGAGAATGTGATAGGTTGTTGACTGACATTGCTGCTTTTTTTACCTTTGCAAGATCTCCAGGGTTGCTCCTTGGTCTGCTGGGTATGAAATGTTCAAGCAGTAGTATGAGGCAAACATCAACCTGACAGCATCACTGAAGATGGTGATGTGGCTGTTAACTATGACTTGGTCCACAGATAACAAAAAGTACTCCGCATTCAAAGGAGAACTTCCTGTTGTAACATATGCATAAGAAAAAATACGGGATCTATAGCACAGTGACAAACTGAGCACAAAGAACATACATTTCTAGTAATTATTAAATATAATTTTACTTTAAAAATATTCAAGATTATAGACACATGCCTTTGGTGTGAGAGACCCGGGTTCGAATCCACTGTGAGACACCAATGTGTCCCTGAGCAAGACACTTAACCCCTAGTTGCTCCAGAGGCGTGCGACCTCTGAAATATAGCAATTGTAAGTCGCTTTGGATAAAAGCGTCAGCTAAATGAATAAATGTAAATGTATATAGCGCTTTTAACAATGTAGATTGTTTCAAAGCAGGTTTACAGAGATAAACATAATTTAAGGTAACAGAGATTGGTTTAGTTTTATAGTGGTTCTTGAAAAAAAAAATTTCCAGCTAAAGTTAGTTTTGATTGATTCACTTCCGTCTAAATGATAGTTTGTTATTATATTAGGGGACGCTAAGACGACACCGTTCTCTCTAAACAGACTTTAAACGCAAACCTGTGAGAGACGGTCTCGGAGCGCTCTGTGTTCCCCGCACCCATCTCCTCAGCGGGCCTCTTTGGATCTGCCGTCAAGGTTTTCGCAGACAGATTCATCGAGGCTCAAAAGACGTCACAGGCGATGAAGCACTTCTTGCCGAAGCGCTCCAGCTTTGAGCAATTCGCTCAAAACAGCCGTCTGCTCGAAGCTCTTTCACCAAAACTTCTCGCTCGTTCAGTTCCAAACAATGTGACTGTTCCAGTGTATTTTGCAGTAAACAAGCCGGTACCACAGCCCACTTGCCTGCACACAAACGCTGTTTTAACTGCGACCCAGAATAATCTAAAAAAGATTGTATTTTCTGGTATTCCGGCCACAGCCGATGGTGTTATGAGTGTTATAAAAATGCCCACGACTCAGTGCTCATTCCTACAAACGACCACAGTGCAGGGCTCGCACAAATAAAATCGACTCATGTCGATTGTGCATTAAACGTAGTGAATGTGCCCACGACACAGTGCCCACAAACACTACACAATGCATGTCCCACGGTTTCTGTAAAAACAAACCAACACACATTCAGTCAGCTCAGGCCGACGGTGTTCTCAGTGCAGTGAGTGTGCCCGCTGTCCCGAGCCCACATTCCCTCACAGACATGTTAGACCCCACGGGGTTCGTCCCGCTCGCTCTCTCTCCACAAACTGTCATAGAGAAATCGAGCTGGCTGAACAGAAGGCTTGTGAAACGCCAGTTCAGAATGCTTACAACCAGGAAAATCCTTGCGCAAGTTTGCCAAGAGGACTGGTTTATGTCGATAGATCTGAACGACGCTTATTTCCAAATACAAATAGCATCACGTCACAGGCGGTTCTTGAGATTCGCCTTCGAGGGCCAGGCATATCAATACACAGTCCTGCCGTTCGGCCTGTCCCAGGCACCCCGTAGATTTACGATGTGCATGCTCTCACACCCCTGAGACTTCTGGGCATATGAGTTTTGAACTACTTGGACGATTGGCTGATTCTAGCTCGATCACACTCAGAGCTCATAGAACACAGGACCACATTACTCGAGCATCTCGAGAATCTGGGTCTCACAGTCAATTGGGCGAAAAGTTCACTGTCTTCCAGTCAGAAAATTTATTTTCTGGGCACAGAACTGCACTCGCTGTCTATGACAGCGTGCCTGTCGCCGGAGCGCGGAATGAACCTCCCGCGTGCCGTGAAATCCTTCCGCTGCGGCACTATAGTCCCACTCAAAAGGTTTCAGAAAATGCTGGGCCTCATAGCCTCAGCATCTTCAGTACTCCAGCTGGGTCTGCTTTGTATGCGCCCGGTGCAGTTATGGCTAAAAGCTCGAGTTCCACCTCGGGCATGGGCCTCCGGTCTGTTTCGCCTCAAGGTCGATCTGAAATGCGTGTCAGCTCTGGAACCTTGGAAAACGACCGACTGGTATCAGTCAGGTGTGAGCCAGGGGACTTTCTCGAGTGTGAAGGTGGTGTCCACGGATGCCTCCACCTCGGGATGGGGAGCGCTGCTCGAGGGCAGTGGTCAGAACGGGAAAAGCTTCTACACATACACTGTCTGGAAATGATGGCAGTCGACAACGCGCTGAGGTGCTTTTGTCCCCAGATAAAAGGTCACCACGTCTTGGTCCGGTCAGACAACATGTCAGTGGTGGCCTATATAAATCACCGGGGTGGCATCAGGTCCCGAAACCTTTACAGGCTGACGGAACGCCTCCTGGTCTGGGCTCAGCACAATCTGCCTTCATTGAAAGCAGCGCATGTGCCTGGTCACCTGAATCTGGGAACAGACAGACTGTCCAGAAACAATGTTTCAGCACTGCCCCGTGGCCAATACCGATTAGGAAAGACCTTCTCTCTCAGGCCAAGGGCTCGATTTGGCATCCTCGCCTGGAACTATGGTCCCTACATGCATGGGCCATCAACGGGTACCTGCTAACCTCCCGGAGGGAGCATTAAACACGATCACGCAGCCTAGAGCCCCGTCTACTAGACGGCTCTATTCCTCGAAATGGTCTGTGTTCTCTGGCTGGTGTCAAGCTCAGGGCTTTTCACCAGACTGCGGGGTTACGGAAGTTCTCTCCTTCCTTCAAGAGCTACTGGATAAGGGCAGAACCCCATCCACGCTCAAGGTTTATGTGGCGGCCAGTCACTGGGGAAGAACGATCTGGTCATGCGCTTCCTCAAAGGAGCTAGGAGGTGGAATCCTCCCAGACCCCCTTCAGTCCCCGTGTGGGACCTTTCTACGGTTTTGGAAGCTATGAAAGGTGCCCCATTTGAGCCACTCCATTTGTCAGACATGAAACATTTGTCATTCAAAACAGTGTTTCTCATGGCTCTCGCTTCAGTGAAGCGCATTGGGGATTTACAAGCGCTTTCAGTGAGCGCGACATGTATGGAATTCAGGCCTAATGACTCAAAAGTCATACTCAAACCAAGGCACGGGTACGTGCCTAAATCCCTCAACACACCCTTCAGGGCTCAGGTATTTCCCTGTCTGCTCTTCCGGTTTACAATGAGGAGAAGGTTTACAGAGTCTCCTGTTCCCTGGCAGTGCCCTCCTGTGCCATCCATCCTTTCAGACAGACTGAGCAGCTCTTTGTTTTGTTTAGCGGGCGTTCTAAGGGACTAGCTGCATCAAAACAGAGCCTTTCCAGGTGGATAGTCGATGCCATAGCGCTGGCTTACACTTCTAAAGGCTTGCAGTGTCCTTTGGGTGTAAGAGCGCACTCCACGAGAGGCGTTGCCTCGTAGCAGGATTACCTTGCAGGATATCTGTACGGCGGCAGGCTGGGCCTCGCCGTCTGCATTTATAAGGTTTTATAACCTAGAGGTTCCCGCCTTACAGGCTTAGCTTCTGTTGGCCTAGAAATCAGCACTGTCTGCCCCATTGTGCTGGCTCAAATGCTGAATTTGCGTGTGCACCACTCACTGATTGATATAACAACTCCATGGGTATTGAGAAAGACCCGTACTGCTACCCAGTTCAGGCCGAACGTTTTTCACCCTGACTGCGTTGTACACTGTATATGGTTAGCTCCCGTAGGATGCTATTTATGGGGAATGATGCTTCTAGCCTCTCTTCTCTGACTCTTTGTGAGTCCATGCTGATTATGCACTATATGAGCCCCGGGCTTCAGCCCTTGGGACTTTGATGTCGGATCCTGGTACGCAAGGCATTTTACACTGTGTTCCCCTAGCGTAAGATATTGCGCAGTACGAGAGAACCTCTCGTAAGAGAACGTACTCGGTTACTAACGTAACCTCGGTTCTCTCTAGAAGAGGGAACGAGTACTGCGTATCTTGCCGTGCTTACATTATGCTCTGGTTCGCTTTGGGATGAAAAACCAGTTTAGTAATGTCTTTAGCAACTGTTTTAACTTGTAGCTGACGCTAGGACTTGGAAGCCTTGGTAATCTGAAACAAAGAAGACAACAGCCAGAAAGTGCACGGAAGTATGCTTGATAATTATAGTGGGAGGGTTGCAAGCAGTTTAAGCATATTTCCCGGGCAGTAGTGCCCCGTATATAAATCCTCCCGGTCTAATAGAAGAATGGTAGTGGTTGGAGCGATTTACCGACTGCGTCAGCTGCTCGTAGCCTATGCCTACGTGGCCTGTCTGAACTAACACTGCGCTCGATTAACGAAACAGAATCTTCTGATAAGATTCACTCTCATTGCGCCACTCTTTAGCTGACGCTATGGAGACACAATCGAACAGCGCCGTGCTACAAGCATACATAGAAAGACTATCCTACGAGCCCCGGCCTAGGACACTCGAGGTTAAGGGCCCTGAAAGGCAGCAAGGCTAATATTAGGGCGAGAACATCCGCCTGAAATCACAAGGCTCAGGCCACGAGGACGTACAACGAGGTCAAGACCGGTTTAGACAGACAGGACCCGTGCTTGGAGATCAGGGACGTCCAAGTTATAAAATCTGGTGAAGGTGGGCGGTGAGGACCAGACCGAGGAGGAGGCCATGCCCTTGGTGGAGTGGGCACTGAAGACTCACAGAAGCATAAGCTAACGCAATTGCACATTCCTTTGCTTTGTGACTGGGTTCTCTTTAGTACAGCCTCCGAAGCACACAAAATACTACTCTGATTGACGGATCTGTCCAGAGCGTTCGACATATTAGAGTGCAAAACGGGCAGACTAAGTGCAACCCCTCCTCTTCCCAGAAACAGGAAGAGCGGAGTGGGTAATGACCTGTGCTCTGAGCCATGTCTCGGTTTGAGGATGACTTTGCTGTCGTTTGGCCCAAACTCAAGGCAGGACGTGCTCACCGAGAGCGCCTGCAAAGCACCCAGTCAAGCGACTGATGCTAAAGCCAAAGGGGCCCCTTAGCGGCTCGGCCGACTGTAGTGGCTCAAAGGACGGGCCTCAGAGAGCCCTGAGGAATGTGGACAGGTCCCAAGTCGAAATAGTACAGGGACGAAATGGATTTAGCCTTCTGGCCCCTTCAAGAACCGTATCACACACTATTGGTCAGTCTCCTGCCAACTGACTGGCCGAAACGAGCCAGTCATTGAGGTTATTCAGAATGCGCACTACTTTCTGTTTCAGGGGGGAGAGGGCTGCATCCACACACTTCTTAAAATGGAAGGACAGTATAAGCCACCCCTTCAAACGAGAATCTCAAGAACGGTCTGCGATGAGGGGCTTTCTGGATATGTAAATAAGCATCTTCCAGATCAACTGACAAAACCCAATCCCCTGGACAAACCTGCAAGAGGATTTGTTTTAATGTTAACATCTTGAACGGCCATTTCATCAAGCTGCGGTTCAGATGTTGCAGATCGAGGATGGAAAAAGCCAGACTCGCTGTGAGCTGGTGAGACCGGAAGAGATGCGTATCGCTTCCCCGTACTGAAGTCTGGACCACATCCTTGAATCAGGGAGGTCTGCGAACGAATTGAAGCAAGTAACCTTGTTTGATTGTGTTCAGAACAACAAACGCTTCCCAAGCCTGAGCCCGAGTGGCAAGGGGCTTAAGCGTTTTGGCCGTCAGATCTCTGCATTGAGGCAGGGGGCTGATGCTCCCATTGTTGAGAAGTTTTTTTTTTTAAGGGGTTTGGTTTTTATTTTGTCCACCCAGAACACCCTATCAACCACATATTAACAAACTGAATGCCTGAATCTCCATTCATACCTGTATCTCCCTCCGATTCCATCATGAAGTCAATGCTTATTTCTTAAACAAAGCTGAGGTCTGATGGCTGTTTAACTTGTATTTATTACTACACACTCCAAACTATGCAGCACTTCATTGAGTGTCCGTATGGGTGTGTTGTTGTAGTTCAGGCGCTGCAGTTATATATAGACTCAACAGTCGCATTCCAGGTTGACAGCTTTTATTCACTAGATTACACAAGTACAACACAAATAAGCATCTTCCCTACATACATGATCACTACATTAAAAAATCTAGGCTGTTTTGAAGGGTTCCTTGGTGGTTATTATGCTTGAATCTCTAAGATACTCTAGATATTGAGTTTTTCCACTAGTTTTATTGTGAAAACCATAGTTTTGTATCATTCAAATGGTGCTGGATGAGTTACATGCCAAAGTTTAATATGTTTATGGGTTTCAAAACAGTGTTTCCTACTGACTACTGACACCCCTATCTAAAGGCATTCCAGTGAATACTGATGTCAGAATCAGAAAGAGCTTTATTGCCAAGTGTGCTTGCACACACAAGGAATTTGTTTTGGTACTGAGGCTTCCAGTGGACATATACAAATACAAATACAACAAGAAAAATAATCCTACAAATTATAAGAATAAAAAATATAAATATAAATATATGAGAATAAAAGTATGAGAATAAAAGTAAAAGTATCACCGTTGGGTTTGTCTGTTTGATAAGAGAGCAGATAACTCTACAGTAGCTCATTGCTGTCCAAAGTAGGACAGTGAATGACAAGCAACCTGGAGGTCAGGACAGAGACATAGATATGTGTTAATGAATACAATGGGAAGAAAAATGGGAAATAACATAGGCTCAATGGAAAAACATGTCTTTACCTATATTTTTGTAAAACTCCATAATACATATACATAATATAATACCTATACCTATACATATACATACTATTCACTTCTGTTTCCAGCTGAAATTAACACTAGTTGCAGTAAAAACCAACACACCAACAATATCAGTTGCACGGGGAACTCTGACATCTTTAGGTTCCAGCGCCATATAGAGAAACAATAGAAGATCCGAAGCTCTCATCGGTTTGATGGTGTTTATGCTACAAAAATGGTAAAACGATCTGCCTGGGGTGCTTGTGACACTGATTCCAGGTATCCTGAAAGGATGGGCAATGCATTTAATTTTTACTGACTAACGTTAGTGCATGTTTGTTAAAGGGTTAGTTCACCCAAAAATTAAAATTAAGTCATTAATTACTCACCCCCATGCTGTACCAACCCCGTAAGACCTTCGTTCATCTTCGGAACACAAATGAAGATATTTTTGATTAAATCTGAGAGGTGGATCACTGCTACATAGGCTGCCAGAGGGAATGAAACTTGACGGCCCAGAAAGTCATTAAAGAACATGTTTAAATATTCCATGTGCCTACAGTGGCTCAACTATAAGTTTATCAAGCGACGAGAATACTTTTTTTCCGAAAAAAAAAAACATAAATAACGACTTTATTCGACTACTCCTTTTCTTCCTTGTGGGCCTGAGACGAGAGTTCAAGAGATTTCCACGACGCATGCGCGAGAACTGAGAAGAGGACGTTCTTCTTCTAATACTTCTTGTTCAGTTCTCGCGCATGCGTCGAGGAAATCTCTTGAACTCTCGTCTCAGGCCCACAAGGAAGAAAAGGAGTAGTCGAATAAAGTCGTTATTTATGTGTTTTTTTTCGGAAAAAAAGTATTCTCGTCGCTTGATAAACTTATAGTTGAGCCACTGTAGGCACATGGAATATTTAAACATGTTCTTTAATGACTTTCTGGGCCGTCAAGTTTCATTCCCTCTGGCAGCCTATGTAGCAGTGATCCACCTCTCAGATTTAATCAAAAATATCTTCATTTGTGTTTCGAAGATGAACGAAGGTCTTACGGGGTTGGTACAGCATGGGGGTGAGTAATTAATGACATAATTTTCATTTTTGGGTGAACTAACCCTTTAATCTGTTATAAGCAGCTGGTTCTCTAAGGATTCAACATCAATCCCAATGAAGACGAAAAAGTTTATTTTCCGGTTGTCATACAGGTACATACTGGTACTCACTAACTTTAATTATAACTAAATGAGAATTTAGTTATAATTAAAGTTAGTGAGTCCATGTTAACGTACCTAAATACCTGTTCTCAAGTCATGTGCAGTGTAGGTCAAAAACACATAAACGAAAGTCTAAGTTTCAGTGCCTCTCCATATAAACTGGTTAAATGTGAATTAATTTAATATTACACTGCAGTATCAACAGTGTTGATCCTGGATATTGCCATCTGCGATCGTGACGATCGTAACATGAGGCTTCTCCCGCTTACATTGTGATCTGTAAACCCTTGCTTCCAAATAATTCTTGTTACCTACCATATTTATTTTAAAATCTTTTATATATCCCTCCATAGAATATTTAAGTCCCACTTGAATGCTCCTTGACGAGAGGTGATCCTTCTGTGTCCAAAATTGATCAAAAACATTTTGGGACAAGGTTTTCACACTGACAGCTGTCATAGTTAGCAACTCTTGTTTGTTTGTCCGAGTTACAACCCCTTTACAATTTCTCCAAATTAATTTTGCGCTGCTTCTTCCACGTTTCGCACCACTTTCAAAGTGAAAGCCCAGTAATTGCTGCTAAAAGCATGTTCAGGTTTATCCAAAACAGATAAATGTTAATGTGGACATCTTATTATGTTGGTTGCTGTATGTATCATGGCAGCTCTGCAATGAAATGTTTGGTGAGTGGTGTTAAAGTGTTAATGCCTATTGCATTAGAAAATAATGTACCACCTACACTAAACACTACCCTAAATGTAACCAATAGTGTTAACAAAAGCAAACCTGAGATAAAAGCACATTTGCTGATGCAACCATGCCATTTTGGCTACCTTCTAAATCTTTGAGCTCTTTTATCATGACTCATGGTTCACACGACTTGCAAATGCAATGATGTACCCGGTGAACTACTGAGAAAGTTTACTATGTCAGAAAAGCCATACATACTCCTTTACATACTCCATACTCCACAGTTTGTGTAAAAAGGAATAAAAGTTGTTAATGTTTTACTGCCCGTGTTCATTTTAGCTCGTAACTGCAGTGAATTGTATGTATAGTTATTGGAGTTTTGCAAGAATGTAGTTTCCATCAAGCCTGTGTTATGGATAATTTTATAATCATTTGTGTAGCTTGACAGCCAAGATGTTCTGGAATATAACATTTTATTATAGTCATAACAGAGGAATGTGTCATGAGCACTTTAAATGCATGACATGAAGGTGAGTAAATTACAGATTTTAAAATTTTTGGTGAGCTATTCCCTTAAGACGTCTTTTTCCATTAAAGAGACAAAGTCAAGATGTAACTGATTGACAAGTGTAATTTTAGAAAATAGCCAAGTTTAGAGGTTTTAACAGAATCTTGCTGAAATCCATTATCTCAATCAGATATACTGATAACTTATCTGTGAATCTAAATAATCATAATGGGGCACGCACAGATCTGGGGTCAAACGGGGATCTTCATTACTCTAGAGATGTGCCAAATTCCTTGATAGAGTAAAGATCAAATGCGCTAGCTTTAGTTATGACTCCCTGAGGCGTCTACTCAACTAGTTATCAATCAGTGAGAGCATGTCAAAGAGAAATGACTGTTGACAGATGACTTTCTCCTTTAAGCATTAATACTTCTGTAAGAAATCTGATTCAGCTGATTTATGTTGTGGTCAGGAGGTGCAGGTTTCTCATGCATAAACATACATTGCAAGTGAATAAAATTGTGTTTATATTAATTCAGACAGGTACTGTAGATTCAATCTGAAACCAATTATCATCGTGATCTTAATGAAGACAACATTCTTTTGTTCAATTTTTCAAAGCAGTTTCTACAGGTTGAACCCATGAACCCATGAAGTGCAATCCACCACAAGAAACAGATTTTGTTTTGTGACTTGACTGAAGTTTTCACATCTGAACTTTTCATCTTAACACACATTTTTCAATGAGTTTTCAGTGTGAGGAAAAAAAATTAGTTGGATTCAAATCCAAATCCACCCTAGAAATGATTAAAATAATAACACAAACTTTGATAGTTCAGTCAAACTGAAGGTAGAAATGTATTTTCATTAACTTTGTGAAAAGTGGAAAGAAGAAAACATTACAATTTACTTTACATTAATGAAAATAAAATAAAAATCATTGGACAACATCATTCAGGACAACATTTCTCATTTCTATTTAGCTTGAAGTACTAAAATAACTAAAACTAAATAAATAGGCATATTTAAAAAAATTAAAAAAACGAATAAAAACAACAACAGCAAAAATACTAACATCTTAACTAGAAACGTTTGGAAACCAAAATCTGTTTGGTTACACTTTACTACAACCCGAATTCCGGAAAAGTTGGAACGTTTTTTTAAATTTGAATAAAATGAAAACTATAAGACTTTCAAATCACATGAGCCAATATTTATTCACAATAGAACATAGATAACATAACAAATGTTTAAACTGAGAAATTTTACACTTTTATCCACTAAATGAGCTCATTTCAAATTTGATGCCTGCCACAGGTCTCAAAATAGTTGGGACGGGGGCAACAAATGGTTGAAAAAGCAAAAAAAATTAGAAAGGATTCAGGTGGGAGAACATCTAGCAACCTATTAAGTTCATTTATATCAGGTCTGTAACATGATAAAAGGGATGTCTTAGAGAGGAAGAGTCTCTCAGAAGTAAAGATGGGCCGAGGCTCTCCAATCTGTAAAAGAGTGCGTAAAAAGATTGTGGAACACTTTAAAAACAATGTTCCTCAATGTCAAATTGCAAAGGCTTTGCAAATCTCATCATCTACAGTGCACAACATCACCAAAAGATTCAGAGAAACTGGAGAAATCTCTGTGCGTAAGGGACAAGGTCGAATACCTTTATTGGATGCCCGTGGTCTTCGGGCCCTCAGACGACACTGCATCACTCATCGGCATGATTGTGTGAATGACATTACTAAATGGGCCCAGGAATACTTCCAGAAACCACTGTCGGTAAGCACAATCCGCCGTGCCATCTGCAGATGCCAACTAAAGCTCTATCATGCAAAAAGGAAGCTATATGTGAACATGGTCCAGAAGCGCCGTCGTGTCCTGTGGGCCAAGGCTCATTTAAAATGGACTATTTCAAAGTGGAAAAGTATTCTATGGTCCGATGAGTCCAAATTTGACATTCTTGTTGGAAATCACGGACGCCGTGTCCTCCGGGCAAAAGAAGAGGGAGACTTTCCATCGTGTTATCAGTGTTCAGTTCAAAAGCCAGCATCTCTGATGGTATGGGGGTGCATAAGTGCATACGGCATGGGCAGCTTGCATGTTTTGGAAGGCACTATGAATGCTGAAAGCTATATAAAGGTTTTAGAGCAACATATGCTCCCCTCCAGACGACGTCTATTTCAGGGAAGGCCTTGTGTATTTCAGCAGGACAATGCAAAACCACATACTGCAGCTATTACAACTGCATGGCTACATCGTAGAAGAGTCCGGGTGTTGAATTGGCCTGCCTGCAGTCCAGATCTTTCACCTATAGAGAACATTTGGCGCATCATTAAACGAAAAATGCGTCAAAGACGACCACGAACACTTCAGCAGCTGGAAACCTATATAAGGCAAGAATGGGACCAAATTCGAACACCAAAACTCCAGACACTCATAAACTCGATGTACAGACGCCTTCAAACTGTTTTGAAAAGAAGAGGAGATGTTACACCATGGTAAACGTGCCCCCGTCCCAACTATTTTGAGACCTGTAGCAGGCATCAAATTTGAAATGGGCTCATTTATTGGATAAAAGTGTAAATTTTCTCAGTTTAAACATTTGTTATGTTATCTATGTTCTATTGTGAATAAAATATTGGCTCATGTGATTTGAAAGTCGTATAGTTTTCATTTTATTCAAATTTAAAAATGTCCCAACTTTTCCGGAATTCGGGTTGTATTTTAATACTGAAAATATATATTTTTTCTAAACTCTTCACAAATTGGATCCAAAACACACTTGGAATATGCACAGGGAGAAAATGGAGGATACTCGTGAGAATGGTGTTGTGAAAGAGTTGTCGGGGCTATTACTGTGCACCACTGCTCATTACATTCAGGCCCCTGGCCATCCTCTGGCAGACAGCCAGTTGGGTGGAGGCAGTGCTGTAAATATGGGTGAGTGTTTAAAATTGCACTGTCCATTAAAAATAATGTCTTTTAATAGGTGTCTATTATATGAATGAATTACTGGAGGCAAATACCTTAACAACAAAAAAAAATTGCATTTTTCAGGGATACACAGAGGATGACCTTTTGTAAAAATCAGCTCCAGGCACATTTCTGTCATGAGCTGTATTTTATTTTTGTTGACTGTGCTGCTTTTAATGACTTTGCTTTCAGTATGTTTGTCATGAGTTTAGGGGAAATTATAGGGGAAATCAATCTCCAAACAATAGTAGATGTTTTTAAAATGTTGATGCAGTTTCCATGAATATGGCACATTTTGGTGTCTCATTATGTTTTAAAGCAATAGAGGTGAACATATACTATGTTTTTATTTTTCTGACATAAAATAACACATGAAAAGGTTGTTTTTAAAAGTCTGTTTGTCTATGTATATGCCAAGTTTAATCAACCCTATTACAAAAAGTTTAGTTTAAGGGAAATCTTTAGTCTTTAGTTTAAGGGAAATATTTATAATCCATTCTCACTCCCAAGGCGTCAACAACTGAAGCATGGTCAAGCGCCCGAGGCGTCACATAGCAGACGCCATTAGGAACTCCATTGCTTTCAATGGAAAACCTGTGGCGGCAATAACAGACGCGAATTGTATCAGTAGGAAATAGCGTTGAAGAAGTCTCATTCCAAACACATCGCGATGTTTGGCATCAGGTCACGTGTGCCAGATGTTTGTTAGTATTCGTAAATACGCTGTCCAAATAATGTTTGTTATAATGTCTTTTCTGTTTGTCGATATTAATCAGATTAGCTCTCTCATGTTCAGTCACTGCATATGTCTGTCATCTCCACGGAGGCTTTGCATTTCATTGGTTTCTAATTCGAAACACTTTACTAAACTAAACCAACGTGATTAAACACTGTCTGTCACGTGACGTGCTATGACTTAGGCCTAGACCTTCAATCAGTTAATCATATATGAAATATATATTCATATCAGATTCAAAGTAGTAATTAGTTCCAAAGTGGTATTTGTAGTAGAAGCGCAGTAAGCACAACACTTACCATGCTTTTACCACAGTATTTGCAGTTTTAATGTGTCATTTGTTGTAAATGCACAGTAAGCACAAAACTTACCATGCTTTTACCTCAGTATTGGTAATTTTAAAGTAATATTTGTTGTATATGCATAGTAACCACAACACTTATCGTTCTTTTAATGCCCAATAATTTAAAGTCCAAAAATTGTAAGGAAAATCTGTAATTTTTACTTTAAATAATCCTATATATTATACATAATGATATTTTATTTTCTCTTTTTTCAGCTGAAAAGACCAAAAGGGCCTTTCGGACTCAGTCAGCTCATTATTGTTTGAGGAGAAGTAAACGGGAGACGAAAAGCTGCAAAGGCAAATATTCACAATGGAACGTGTTGGTTTTAACCTGTAATCAAACATTTTATCAGTCATTTGTTGTTTCTTAAAACTTTTCTTACAAAACCCATAGCTCAATCAGTACAAACATAGTCTCTAAGTCTTAATAATTCACAAGATTTAACATGTTCTCAAATTCATACGATGCTCGTACATATTTTGTATACTCGTACATAATGCTGCAGCTTTTACTCCTCCAGCTGTCATTGGCTACTGCCTCAATTCCTGTACATATTTATCGCAATATTTGCAAATCAGTTGCGGATGCCCCACACACTGTCAGAAAGTTTATATTAATTGCATTGTATTATTTAAAATTATTACAAATTGGACCCTGTCTGTTGATGTTCCAATGATACATGATGTCTCTCCACACCTTATGACCTACCTCTGTCTGTTTGCAAGAGTGGAAAAGCTAATCTGACTTGTCAGACGACATCAAATACTCGATTATTTTGTCATGATCAGATCAGTTACACTGCTGATAACTGTCCAATTTGCATGTAAATCGTGTTATTTTTGCTTGCTATTAATGACATTCTTTTAATCATGCCCACATATCAGTAAACTTATTACATAAATGCATTTAACATTTAATTATCCAACCTCTTTACAGAAAAATATCCCACAGTTATAGATAAACTCACAACATCATCATCAAGTCCTGTGCTGGTCACATTGGGCAACAAGTGTCCTCCAACGTATTCGATCCGTGGACTAGTTCTCCACATCTTCCCATGGGACACTGACATTTTTCAGGTGTTCGTGAAACATCTGTCTCCATGTCTTCCTTGGTCTTTTCCTCTCCTCCATCCTCCTGGTGGTGTCCACTTCATTACTGTCTTTGGGCGGTGTTGTTTGGGCATGCGTAGGATGTGTACTTGATGTCTGCCTAATGCCTTTATCAGATAAGCGTCGGTGCTCATCAGGAGTTTTGGTAAAGGACGTATTCATTGACATCCATTAGTTCTAGTCATGCAGCGACTTCATGGTGCAATAGTCAAATGTATATTTCTGCAAGTGTATATAGCAGGTGTTTGTCTGAACAATTGAAGATAGTGAGGGTGTTCAGGAAAACCTTTTGAAAACAATCAATATTTATGGAATTCTGTTTGGTGCTGAAAGAGTATTACAAAAAATGACACACTTGACTTCTGGACATTATTCTGTGAGTTTGTTACCTTTACATTTAGATGGACTTAATGTCTTGCATTTAGCTTCATTAAACCTTTTATTACAGTGGTTACTATAGTAAATATCCACCATAATTGCATCTATGGTATCATTATATCACTGCCTGGTTAATGTAAATGTAATATATCCGTGCATGTATTTTATAGAAACATTTTCTGGCTGACATTTATAATCATTAACTATTTTAAGTTTCCTTTCATTTAGTTTCATTTAATAAAAGTGAACAATAATCACAAAGATATAAAACTGAAGTTGAGAATGTGAAATGTTGTGCTTAAGTTTCTGCCTATTTGTTCTTTAAAGGGTGGAAGAAACAAATATATTTTCACATAACAAAGTTGAATTTCATTTCTTTGTTTGTAAAAAATATTACTTCATCATAGTGATTTTTTTTTAATGTTACTGTATGTGTAAATGTAATAGATTGCCTCTGTATCTGGCTATTTTTTGTATATAATTAACTGATATTTACATTTAGCTGACGCTTTTATCCAAAGCGACTTACAATTGCTATATATGTCAGAGGTCACACGCCTCTGGAGCAATTAGGGGTTAAGTGACTTGCTCAGGGACACATTGGTGTCTCACAGTGGATTTGAACCCGGGTCTCTCACACCAAAGGCATGTGTCTTATCCACTTCGCCATCACCACCCCCATATTTATACAGTTGTGCAGTAGTTTTGGCACTACATTTGTCTTTAAACAGTTTGACATTAAATATTGGAATTCAGTATTTACAATGTAAATTGTGTGCATTCATTATGCTTTTGTTACATTTATTTGAATTCCAAGAGTTCAGATGGTGGAGAATGGCATAAAGAAGTGATTAAGTTTATACCTTTGATATACTATATATACACTGTAAATGTTAGAAACACTTTAGTACATGTAATTATCTTTAATTCGACATGTAATTATCTTTAATTTTAATTCGTAATTATCTAAAATACTGCAAAACTACTCCTGCTGTAGGCCATTGCCTTGAAAAAAAAAGTTTCTCTTTCAAATGTATTCATGCATGAGTCAAATAATCAAAAAAAACTAATTTGTGTCATTGATCGTGTGAATTCGTTTTTGGATGGTATGCACACACGGGAGTCTTTTGTTTTTAAATGTGAGTTTTATTATTTAATTAGAAGGAATACATATTTAACAGGCAAAATATTAAATCTATCCCTGCAGCCGGAACCAGAAGAGATCTGTCATCATTTACCATAAATGGGAAAGTAAGTGTAACGCATCTGTTCAGCTGGGTTGTCATTGGCTGTGACTTTATCGCAGAACTTGCTGTGATTTGACTATCTTTTAACCCATATAAAACGGCGCTTCATGTTACAAAGAATGTTTTGGGGTTATTATCACGTTAGTTATACAATAAGTTAACTATAAAATGTCTCTATGTTGTGAGAAATTACTCCTTTATCGAGATTCCAACCGTAACCCTTAGCATTTCTGCACATCTCAATGAACTACAGCACCACGTTTCCTGTTGCATTGATAGAATGACAGAGATATGTGGGTAGTTTAAAACGTTTAGCAATGAAACAAAACATTTTAAATAAATAATATATTTAATGGACAACTGGATATCTAAATGTTCATTGTGCAAACCTTTATGCCATAAACTGCCTTTATGACAGACTGAAATGTGATATTTTACTGTGAGCACTTTTAAAAAACCTTCATGCCAGCTTTCCATATATGTCTGAAAACTGCCCAACATTATTTAGTAAACATAGCATAAGCATTTGTCCTGCCGATTTTCTTTGATACACTAACAGACTTTAAGTTACACCCATTTGAAGTGTGTATTTGTTTGCTCTTCCGGGGGCCGTTGCTGGGCCGTTGGTGGGTCGTTGCTGGGCCCCTGAGGGTGGAAGGGCAGTGCAATCTACACACATCTATTCTCCTCATCATGGACAACAAACTTTGTTTAGTCACATTTAAATACCAGACTATTTTATCTTTTCCCCCCTTTTCTATTCTAACATCATGCTTGTATTAGGTTTAGATGGGTATTGTGAGAGCATCTGATATGGAAATATTTTAAAGAAATGCTGTAATATATAACAAATAATAATTAATATGTATTTACTTTTTTTGTATGAACATCAACAAATATAATGGATGAACCTGCAACAACTTGTCATTATCCAATTTCCAGTGTTGGCAGTAAATAAAAATCAATTTATATATTTACACTTTACTATTACACTATTTAGTAAAACAACAAAGAAAAAGTACCAACATTTCACCCCCTCTGATTGCTTCTTATATGCCTGACATCAGTAATATCTATGCTTTCATACTAAATGCAGTAGATGTACTAGAATGATCAACATGGATCCGCTTCAATTATGATTGAAGTGTTTGTAGCAATATAACCCACTGCAGCCTCGTTATTCACATGCCTTCCCTTTATTTCACTGAAAACTGGCATACTTCTCACAACATGCAAGTATATGCAACTTTTAGTGCATTGTTGTCCCAAATATCGTTAACTAGATCAAAAATGTTTATGTCCTGTTTATTTTTAAATTATGAACTAAACTCATAAGAAATTAAAATTTCTCAAATAAAATATTACATTTACTGTACCAAACACCACTTTCAATACACAATGTTCACCATATTTTATTACACAATACTTTAGTGGAGGACACAGCATAAAGTTGATAAAGTAGCATAAATACAAATTAGATGGAAGATAAATAAAAATGGGTCTTCAAAAATACATTAACATCACATTAATCCATTCACAGCTGCTGAAGCCACACAAATGAGTGCCAGAGAATCATATTCAGTCACCTATGATACAGAAAACCGATTTGATATTGTGTTGGAAAATAATGATTCATTATCACAGCTAAACTGGTTTCTTGCTCTTCCCTGTACATGTCTCTATCGTGTTCATGTTCTTCTTCCTCATCTAAACAGTTTGTTCAGTTGTACCCTAAAGTGCAACTGATGAACAGAGGATGTGATCACTGATGTGGTGTAGGTTTTTCTCAGAGGAAGAAGTCTCAACATCCCATCGTCAGGCGTTCTGCAGTCCTGGTCTGAAAGTAAAACAAACAATTCAAATTAAGTTGTTTAATGGACAGTCAGGTCAGCTTCTGTTGTGTGTCATTTAAAGGCAGTGATGGGCTACTCTGGCCCTCAGCGTCCACTGTCCTGTAGATTTAGCTCCAACCTCAAACCCTCCTGCCTATGTCTACAAGTAAACCTGAAGACTTTGGTTAAAATGTTCAGATGTGCTCAATTAGGGTTTGATGTAAACTCTCCACCTCAAAAAGGAGAATGCAAAAGGTGTCATACTCTCAGGAGGGAAGACAGGAAGCAAATGCAAGTTGACAATTTATTGATCCGGGAAAACACAAAGTCACAAGACAACGGGCGTGGAATGATGGCGCAGGGACTTCGATGGTCAGGACCAGAACCGGATGCGATGGTGCGGTGAATGAAGGTGAAATAATCCCACGTGAAGACGGTGAACAGACGAAACTCCAAACACGGCAACGATGATCACAGGACATGAACAGGCGGGCAGACAGGAACGTAACACCGACAGGGAAGACATCAAACAACGATCTGACAAAAGGGATGAGACAACGGTAAGTATATATAGAGTGGTGAGATGGGCTGCAGCTGGTGAATGAGACGATGATCAGCTGGAGTGGATTAGGCAATGACACACAATCACACCCACAGCGCACGTGCATGCATACAACATCAAACCCACGCGACGAGAAGGAAACAATGAATTTGTATACCGTGACAAAAGGGCCTGAGTTGCCTGTTCCTTGTTTAAATGTAAAATTCACCTTTTAGGTTGAATTTTCTGAAATAAATGGACTTTTGCACAATATTCTGATTTTTCTAGTTTCACCTGTAACATAAGTTAAGTACTGAAAAAAAAAAACTGTTTTACCCATATCAACAGCAACCTGTTTTAAAAGATATTTTAGAAAGCCATGGTCTCTTTGAGCATTTGCCAGTGATGATTGATTTCTTTCAAGACAACGTACTCTTCTGTCACTTGTTTTAAGAGCTTTACTTGGTCAATAACCAAGTGATAACCTGTACAATGTAAAATTGTCAACATCAAATGATGTACTAGCCTACATATTACAGCATTGTTTCAATACAAGACATACCAATGGACTCGCGCACCTTTCTGTCTTTGGGCACCGGATGTTCCTTCCTCACCGAAACAAAGGATTCATTCGATTAGCTTGCGTTGATATATGGACTGGTCTTCCTTCTCTGATGTAAAACAAAAAAAGTCTCTACTTACTCTATGTGCAATTACTATTGTTCTTAAAACATAGAAATGAAGACAGTTATAAATAAGTTATTTTACCATACGATTCAGGAGAGAGCATTTGATGAGTAAATACTGCTTGAAATATTGTAGGATCTTTACCTGGGAATGGCTGATCACAGCAAGATTCGCTGCGTCTCACTAGTACTGGAGCTCTTGTGAGGGTCGGCTCTTAAAAGAGCTGTTGAGTTGATGTTGTAGAGATCTTAAAAAAGGACTAAGTAATCCTGCAAGACAGAAAGGAAGGCAATTTTATTAGATTACAAGCAAGTAGAAAGTTTATAAATAAAAAAGGGAAAAAGGGAAAAGCATGGTAAGTTTTGTGGTTACTGTGCATTTACAACAAATGACAAATTAAAACTGCAAATACTGTGGTAAAAGCATGATAATTGTTGTGGTTACTATGCATTTACAACAAATATTACTTTAAAACTACCAATACTGAGGTAAAAGCATGGTAAGTTTTGTGGTTACTGTGCATTTACAACAAATGACACATTAAAACTGCAAATACTGTGGTAAAAGCATGGTAAGTGTTGTGGTTACTGTGCATTTACAACAAATGACACATTAAAACTGCAAATACTGTGGTAAAAGCATGGTAAGTGTTGTGGTTACTGTGCATTTACAACAAATGACACATTAAAACTGCAAATACTGTGGTAAAAGCATGGTAAGTGTTGTGGTTACTATGCATTTACAACATGATTTCCATTACACGAGAGTAGATGTTAAAACTTCATGCTGATTTGTACTCGGCTTTCGCCAAGATAAGCACCAACTAAGACGTAGCTTTACAGTAACCTATGCTTCTCCATCCATTTACGCTTCTTTCCATCTGGTGACGTGAATCTCCTTCTGTCTGGTGTTAATAGTGTATTTGCGCGTCAGCACACACAACGGCTGCAACCACAGTGCGGTCCCCCATAACAACCCTCTGGATTGAGCGGAGTAGGGAACATCTCTAGGGTCTTCAAGTGGGCACCTTCCGTCCTCAGTGTTTCGTCGACTAGCCCACGACACCTCAAGAGGGCTCGACAGTGACTCAGAGTCACCCCCCTCCGTCCCCCACTCAACTCAGCCCAGCTTACTGACCTCTACTTCCCTCTTGCTGCTGAGACCTAACCACAATCTCACAATCTCTCCGCAACCCAACCATACGCGCCAACCCGTTTGACTAAGGCTGTCGAGCCCCACTGGTGCATTAATATGCAGTTTCAGTGGCAACGGTTCCGTATGGCATACCACCTACTGCAAATCACAATATCTGCCCAACCACCCGTCATTCACGCAATATACACAGGAACGTAATGACTGTAAATACTATACAACCTCTACAAATAAACCAACAGTGCTGCTGAGACCTAACCACAATCTCACAATCTCTCCGCAACCCAACTATACGCGCCAACCCGTTTGACTTAAGGCTGTCGAGCCCCACTGGTGCGTTAATATGCAGTTTCAGTGGCAACGGTTCCGTATGGCATACCACCTACCGCAAAACACAATATCTGCCCAACATCCCGTCATTCACGCAATATACACAGGAACGTAATGACTGTAAATACTATACAACCAATACAAATAAACCAACACCCTTCAAGTTTTCAAGAATTCTACGAAACC